>NW_008648989.1:2720552-2728135 GCF_000247585.1 Phytophthora nicotianae INRA-310 | reverse complement strand
TTTGTAGGCTCGGTTGGAGGTTATCGCGAGGTCAGTGCAGCGATGGGAATGTCACGAATCTACGTGATGGAGATTACTACGGAAGTGGTACGGGTTTTAAGAGACGTCACCCCATTTGTAGTGGCATTTCCGCGTGATCAGAACGGTTGGAATGCAGTAGAAGCGGGTTTTGCCGCAAGGCACGGTTATCCCGGAGTGGTTGGGGCAATTGACAGGTCCCTAGTTGGAAACAAGTGCCCTAATGACTTTGATGGAATTTACTGCCGAAAATGCTATCCTGCATTAAATGTGCAGACAATTGTAGCGCCCAACAACTTGTTCATGAGTGCCGAAGTTCGTCCTGGATCGTGGTTCGACCGCAAGTGCTGGCAGTACAACTAAATTGGTCGTACACTCTACAGTACAATTCCTCCTGGTACTCATTTTATTGGAGACGCCGGCTATGCACTGCTGCCTGGGCTAATAGTTCCCTACTGTGATCGGGAAGAAGGTGGATCGCTGACCCCTCGGCAGAAACAATTCAATTATTTGCATTCCAGCACGCGTATATCTGAAGAGAGTATCTTCGGGATTTGGAAGGGGCGCTTTCGAATGGTACAAGGCATGATGAGTCAGGAAACACCTCGTGGTGCCGCAGAGTTCTTAGTAGCGATAATGGTTCAGCACAATTTGATGATCCTCTACCGGGACACTGCCTGCATAACTCTGTTCGTTGAGGGCGACAACAATGACGACGCTTTTAATGTAGAAGATTTCACATGTGATCAAAGAAGGGTTGGAATCTTCAAGCGGAACGCAACTGCAAGTCATAGTTGCAGTTAACGATTGGAACAAATGCAAAATAGCCTGAGCCCTAGTTGTTGGTGCTTTGCCGGAATGCAAACGAACCATGTCACGTCTACTTTTATCCTGTTTTCCGGACAATTTAACTTTATATATATTGTTATACTGGGAATAATAACTCCCAATACCGAGTATACTTCCTACGGTGTGTACGTGCTTTTTTATTCCATGTAAGGGCAAAACGTTGACGGTGGGGACACTTGAGGCTCTAGTGACTGTCCTTCATCTATACTGTGACAAGCTGAACTGTTGAAGACGTCTGAAACATACGTATATACTCTGAGAAACGAATTGTAGCAATTAGAAAGATTTAACAATATTGAAGAAACGTATACACACAAGCATTTAAAACGCCAACTTTGGTCAGCAACCCACCAAGAAAATGCGATAAGGAAAACTTGTTTGCCTGCTGTCGTGGACCATTACGATGCCTTGAGGTGTCTTGAAGCGTCATTGATTTTGAAGTTACACCTATCGTGACGCCGAACAGTTTGCCAACCTCATGTGTGTATTTGCCCGTGGTAAATACATTAACATATTGCATTGCTATTTTTGCTACTTACCTAGCAATTCATTATCACGTCTACTTGCTCATTCTCTTCCAATATCTGCTGACTCGTTTAGTCGGACAAAACAACAGTAAATCCGTAGATTAGCCCGTTTCCATGTATAGTTCGAGGGCTGAAGTCCTCTAGACCAAATGCAAAAAAAAAGGATTCCAAAGTTGACTTTGGCCTTAGGACCTTTCTGCATATGCAGATGCGCTTCCTTCTCTTCAACTCTTGCAAATGAAGCTATAAAACTAACCATCATAATTTAAGCATTGCTTTTTTTAAGCATTGGAGCACTTTGTCGAGGCTGACTTATTTTTTTTTGCTTATAATTAATTCGCTTGTTTTTTAGCAGCTTTGCCTTAACGGCCTCCCTTTCCAGAACTTTTTAGTTATTGATTTTAAACTACCTCCCTGTGCCAGTAAAATTGACGATAACTCGACGCTAGTATACTTTCTCTACGAAGCACGAACTTCGGTCAGTCGGAGTTGAGCGTATGTTACTTATATGAGGGCACTACACGTATGTACCTTACGCCCATGACGATAACAAAGCTGTAGTTGCATAAATTCAGTGCTGTTCCGTGCGAATCGCGGCTTTGTATGATGAGCTGTTTCAATCCGGTTGAATTCGTTTGATACTCTTGTAAACAGACGGGGGAGGAGACGGTTTCAGTCCGTTTGTGGCACTTGATGGCCGTCCGTTTACAGGATCTTGAGGGAGAGATTCCCATCTATTTAGCAGGGACAGTATACACTGCACTGCCCCTTTGGCAGCACGTATCACGTTATGTGTGTCACCAATGTTCATGTTGCTCGGTATATAAATCCTGACGTGATTCACTCGTCATCAATTCTCAGTTTAAAAATATTTAGGAAAGAGAACGGCATTGAAACCTGCAGAAACTGCTATTTTTACAAGCAATAGGGAGGCTATGTTTGCGGCGTGTTTTTCGTGTCATCATTGCTTGCGGTTCTCATCTTACAAATCTTTAGGTGAGAATCGTCCTCAAATCTGCAGAACAGCACCAACCACTGTATTACAGTGACTGTAAACGTAGAGGACAGCACGAACTCTTTTTGAACAATGTGCAATACCAGTGCCTGCATTACTCTCACTCATCGTTACTGCGGATGGCCCTCGGTCGTAACTTTACTGCCTCATTCAAGAATTTTCGTTCGTTTCACCAACCGATTTCAACAAAAATGCGCGTGCTACATTTCGTGCTGGCCATTGTGGCCGTCTCGGTGTCTATCTACAATGGTGTCTCGATCGCTGCTCGGACCGCGCTGAAGTCGGATTCAAAGGACTATATCGCGCTCAGAGGTAATATTGCAAATGCTGAGACGGATTCGGAAGAAAGAAAAGGAGGCGTAGGTGGTGGACGTGGTGGGCGCGGAGGGCGCGGAGGACGTGGGGGTGGACAAGGGAGAGTGTATCGGCCAGTAGCAGGAGGGCATGGAGGACTTGAAGAAGAAAAAGTTGTCGATTTGCCACCTGGAGTTCACGTTGGTCCGGTATTCGGTGGTCCCCATGGTGGTCACTACACAGACCTAGCCTTGGTTAAGTCTGGACAAAAAGTGTTGTCCATCAACCTACGCGCTGGGGAGCGCGTCGATGCCATTTACCTCACCATCTTGAATCCATCGGGGGAAGAGACTATCTTGTTCCATGGCGGTCATGGTGGTACCCTGAAAACCCCTTTGGTGTTAGGTAAGGGTGAATACATCACTGGCATGGAGGCGCACGAGGGAAAGCACAACAAGCGTACGCGCATCCAGTACGTCAAGTTTATCACCAATTTGGGGAATTCTATCGAAGGCGGCACACGGACGAAAAAGATTGGAACGGATACTGCGCCGAATGGCTGTCAGTTGGGTGGTTTTGTTGGCAGAAGCGGTAACGAGCTTGATCAGGTCAGTGCCATCTGGACAAGCATTCAGCCTGCGGCGTAGACTTGAGCGCCCTACACTTCAGATGGCTACAGACACTGGTGACTTGTCCATGGAGCGCTTCGAGGTAAAAGTTGCTACTGTATCGCATCAGGTAAACCGGTCTGGTAGATTGTGTGGTAACAATGATAAATACTTCAACGTATAATGGTGAAGGTGCCAATATAGTCCATATACTGCATTGTCTGATAGGAGCTCCATGTTTACGATATTTTATTCGATACAAATGGGTGGTCACAACTTGTTAAAAATCGGCTTATGTGTCCCGTAATCAGCGAAGCAACGTTGACCCGCGCTGCAAGCTCTGCTACATGATCGGGGGTACTTACTAGTGCAACACCACGGTATTGCTGACCTGCAACACTAAGGTCTAACAACCTGACTAAGTTTATTTATTCAGGTTTCAAAATGATAGGCCGTTCTGATAAATTCTGGTCCAAGTATGTAGTATCACGGGGAGTTACAGGATGGATGTCATGGACTGAAAACTATATCACTGTTAGACTAGATGATGCGGTCTTGTATCTTAGTGGTTCGGCGGGATGGGATTTGGGGTTGGACCATGACATCCCTGCATCTCGTTATGTATAACAAATCCCGTGCCACACCGACACCCCTCGCTCGGGACATGAGTCTTGTAATGATGGGATGTCGCCCATACAGACCTAGCCGCGTCCCGCAAACTCGAGGTTCAATCCCTCATCCCGCGAGATACTAGAGGGGAATTAGGCTGTTAGTGATGAGTAAAAGCACTATTTGATCTAGAATATCGTCTACGACTACGCTGAAACATTTTTATAGCGTCACAGTACTCACCGAAATTATTTTCTCCATTTCTCGCCGATAATTCCAACCAAGTCATATTTGAAAGATGGAGAATCTTGGTCTGGAACCTTTGGAACTCAACTAATCGGATCGGACACTTTTGCATGTCATCCTAACTACTTTCGAAAATACATCCTGAACCCCAAACGCAACCACGGCTACCAAAAAAGCCGAACTGAGCCAGCATTTTTGGCTAGCTCCAGTGTCCGATTCAAAACACTAAAGTAACCGAGTCAAAATACCCACCCGCACAAGAGCCCGATGCGTCTGCCATACGTGTTGCTGCTAGTACTCTGTATCGTCATCACCACATGTGTCTGTCTGCTGCATTCGGAGATTATGACCACGGAGCCGCTGCCTTGCAAAACAAACTGAGCTTCGAGGCTCACATCGCTCTCTTGCTTCCGTTAAATACAGCGATGCGGCTGGCAGACGCCTTTTAGCACTGGTGAATTGGCGACTGAGGACGTCGATGTCCATGCTGAAGAGAGGGCCATACCAGGCTTATCGACGCTACGCGAGATGGAAGAGGAAAATCCAAGGTGAGCGACCAACAGTTGTGGAGGAAGTACAGGAAATTGATTAAAGACGGATTTTCGGGCGAAGACATCGCCGGGGCGAGGGTACGCAAAGGGGAAAAGCTGGATAAAATTTACGACAACTGGATTCGACTCGGAAAGTCCAGTAGACAAGCAGCGAACAACTTGTTGAAGCAGAACAAAACACCGAAAGAGCTCTTTGCGGTCTTGAATAATCGAGACATGGACCTGGAAGAAATCTACAAGATTTGGCGTGCTGTCGAACTGGATGAGCCGCAACTCTACAGAATTTGGGCGAGGTTGGCAGGGAACAATTGATGACGATGTCTACACAGTTTGGTCCAACGCTGGAAAGAGTACGGAGGACACTTAGCAAGGTGTTGCGGTCCGACGATGTGAGCTATTTCGTCGATATAAACCGCGAAGTTAGGAACCAAGGCATGACGTTTCTGCGAGATACTGCCTAGTAGAATACTACTAGTTGAGCGGAATAACAGGGGAAACTACTCGGTGGTAGATATGCTATTGTTTCACGCCTGTCACATCACAGAGCAACTGTATCCATGCCTTCGCTACCATTTCGGCACACAAACGAGCTCACCCACTCTTGATACATTGACGGTGCGGGCGGGTCCTCAGTTTAAGGTGGTGAGTTGCAACCTTCGCGTCGTCCAGCATCATAACCCACTCCCGATTCCTCTCTACTGCACACGCAGGCGTACGAAATTTGCAGAGGTGCTGGGCTCCTCGATTTTAGTCGGACAGCTTCATCAGTTGTGGGCCGTATTCTCGCCTATTCAACCACTACAGTTAACATGTAATATAAGGTACCAGAGATGCCAGAACAGGAGTATTGACAACTGGTAAGCAGATATCATATAACGGCAAAACTGATGACAAAACGTATTCACGATCCGTTGATTCAGCATGTCATCTGGCTTGTCGTTATCGAGCTCGATGCTACCGTTTGCAATCATGTGTGTCATTACTTCAAGTATATGTGAAGGCAGGAATCAGTGCGACACAACGGACCCACGAGTCTCATAGAAACTTCACCCGTGAAGCCCGATGTATCGATCCAGAAGGGTGAGATATCGAGGCGACCAAGGAGCGAGTCATGGTAGAAAAAGGAGAGTCATCAGTCTCAGTCCAAAGTAGGCTATTTTAGGGATAATGACCGCTAGACAGATTTTTCCATCAACATTTTATACAATCGAGGTTTGAATATTGGGTAGTTTTTTTTTTCATGTCTGTAGCGTCTACATGTACAAGATTGATGGCACATAACGACAACAGTGATGTATGATAATCAAAAAGAATAATAACCGCTATTTTTAATTTAAAACTAACAAAATCGTGCCTTGCACGAAGAAGCTCTGAAATTTGAAGAGCAACGATATTTTAATAAGAAGAAATCGTTCTTTTGATACTTGTGGTGATGCTTTGGTCTGGGAGGACGGCTACGAGCAGGGCACTGAACAGACCAGGTGAGGAAACGACATACAGGACATTTTTCGGGCGGAAAAACCGGCATCATCAATCCGAAAAACCTGAGAGGGGGTATTTAGCAGGATTGTGTTCATTGCATGCATTGAAGCTGGCTAACGACGTTGATAGCCATTTCCTTACAGCTGTTATCGACATGTAGTAAAAATCTGCAAAGTGTTTTCATTGATATCGTTATTTTACTTCTACGGTGATCGTTGTTCATCGCAAATAACTCCACAAAACAGTTCTGGTGATGTCCTTAGTGCTTCCAACAAAGTGGTGGGCCGTCGGCAGCCCACCACTGTCTCCACTAGATTGGAATCAATATCATTCTAAGGGATACTTTGGGCAAAGGCAAACTGAAATTCAGGAAAAAGAATTTAAATATAAGTACCGCACATCGTTTCTTCAGGCAACATTGCGAAGACCACCAGGCACAAGATGTGCAAACATATTTATTTTCAAAATCTGTGGGCTATGGACTCAGGCGACATTTGCGAATTAAAGGCTGGGGTTCCTACCACAGCTGTAATAACATGGGTTAGGCAGTTCAGCCAGCTAAAGCTGTTCTCCCATAAAATTTGGTAAGCGGGAACGCTTTAATTGTAACTGCCATACATTTTTTATATACTATTGTAATAAAATCTGCGAGCCGAGTAGTAGCCCTAAGCCAATTGTAAGAAAACTGAAAGTTTCGTATTTTCTGTCCTGAATCTTCTGCGCCTGCAGCCGCAGCATCTGAAGCGTATACATGTACACACCCATGAAACTGTTTGAAACCCACATTGGAACCTAGCAGTTGTAAGTTTTCATTAATCCGTTAGACAACTATTGCTTTGAAGCCATGAAGTACAAAAAATCGAGTTCAATGCCCAGTACATCAAATACGGAAAGAGGTAGGGCCCTTCGTCAGCTATCTTTACGATAAATGCTGCGGAGCTGCCTATCAACCAATCAGATGTTAATCAATTAAGTAACTGAGGGCTCCAATTAAGCTACTATAAATGATTGTCAATCACAAACAGCGTACGAAATATACTACAACAGGGAGAGCGCTGCATGAATTAAATATGTGTCGGCTGCGTAGCAGCTTATCTTACGGTAAATGCTGCTATCCCAGAATAAATAAGCTCAACGATATAGCAAGACGTATTCCCTATTTAAAGGTTAAAGCAACGTCCTTTGTCAGCGCATCTCCTACGCCTGCTCCGCAGCCACAGCATCTACCCGTGTACTTGCTGTAGCAGCGGATGAAAGCGCTCAAAGTATCCACGCATCCTGTGTCACAGATTAGCGCGGAGGAAGCGATGTAGCGTGGACGGCGAGTACGGGCGCCGAATACAGTAGTAGGTGGAAGAGGTGTTGTTGCTCGAAGGCAAATTGA
>NW_008648989.1:2717995-2719357 GCF_000247585.1 Phytophthora nicotianae INRA-310 | reverse complement strand
TCCGTTTGTCCATCCGTCTGTGGTCTAAACGCCGATGACAGGTTATGCTGCGTTCCCATAGCAGATATAACAGCCTGCCAAAACTTGGACGTAAATTTGGAGTCACGATCAGACACAATCGTCTTCGGAAGACCATGATCTTTTACATAGTTCTTCATGAAAACATTCGCAGTATTTTCTGCGCTGTCCGTCGTCTGCGTTGTAATGAACTTTGCACGCTTGGTCAATCGATCCACGATGACCATGATGGCGTTACAACCATCCTTACTGGGAGGTAAGGACACAACGAAATCCATCGAAATGTCGATCCATCTACCTCTTGGAACATCTAGCGGTTGAAGTAATCCCGGCGGTTTCATTTGTCTCGCCTTGTTGCGCTGACACATTTCACACGTGTTGCAATAACGCTGGATATACTTCATCATTCTCGGCCAATAGTACTTCTCTCGAACTGCGACGTAGGTCTTGTAAGACCCGGGATGGCCTGCCGTTACTGTATCATGGTTCTCGCAAATTACACGGTTTCTCAGATCTTCGTCCTCTGGAATATACAATCGCGGACTGTCATCTTCACCAGTCTGATAGTATAAAACACCATCATTGAGCGAGTAATGCGGAACGTTGTCTCCAAGCTTAAGCGTCTTAATAATCCGCTGTAAGTCCTTGTTCCACGTATACATCTTCTTTGCGGACTGTGCCACGGTCATGTTGTTTGCTACCATGGTTGCCACAATTTCACGGTTTTGGGCCGTATCAAGAAGTTCCTGAAGGCTTACTTGCGCAGCCTTATGCTCGAACTCAGGGTTTCTCGATAGTGCGTCTGCGACTACATTCGTTTCTCCTGGAATCCACTTGAACATGGGTCGAAACTCCGCAAGTTCATTGAACCACCGCGCAATGCGTCGATTCGCTGTCTTCTGCGTAAGAATCATCTCGATGCTCTTATGATCTGTTTCAACAAGGAAGGGCTTGTCCAGTAGATATACACGCCATGTCTTCAGAGCATGCATGATTGCGAGTAGTTCTTGTTCGCGCACTGGATAGTTTAGCTCTGCAGGTTTCATCTTCCGGCCCGTAAATGCAACTGGATGTTCCAACTCTCCCTCCTTTTGAAATAAGACTCCCCCAATTGCAAAATTTGAGGTGTCCATTCGAATGCCGAAGGGCTTGGTGATATCCGGAAGACGGAGAACCGGTGGTGATGACAAGCGTTTCTTTAACTCATTAAAACACCGTAGTTGGTTCTCGTCGAGTTTGATAGCATCTCGAGAACGTTTTCCCTTGATACATTCATGCAAAGGGCCTGCGAACTGCGCAAAATCCTTGCAGAATCTCGAAACGTAAACAGTTGTCCCAAGAAAG
>NW_008648989.1:2715891-2716452 GCF_000247585.1 Phytophthora nicotianae INRA-310 | reverse complement strand
AATGTGACCAACCTTGCTACAATTTCTACACGTAGCTTTCTTTTTCCAATCATCGTTCGTGCCCTTCTTCTTTTCGTAATGCTTGTTGTTCTGCTGTTTCGATTTAGGCGGGCGATGCCCCGAGTCTGCTGATCCTTTCGATGGTTTCGAAGGTGCCCGAGGAGGTTTTCCGGAGTACTGCGCAAACTCGAAGTTCGACGCAATTTCAATGGCTTCTTGTAGCGTTGAAGGACTTTCTTCTTTGATCTTCTTGGCTGTTTCTTCACGTAATCCGTTCTGGAAAAAGAAACGTTTCTCTAACTCACTGATCGCCAATTTTGTTTGCGACAGTAAGTCTTGAAACTTGGAGACATACTCGTGGATAGTCTCTTTTTGTTTGAGACGAAACATCCTCTCGCGAAGGTCGTACTCGAAGTCCTTAGGTCGAAAGCGCGTGCGCAGTTGTTGCTTAAACAACGACCAGGTAGGATTCTTATTCGCTCTCTCACATTCGGCTATAAAAGCGCGATACCAGTTCAACACTGACTTGCCTAAGTTGCTGGAGATAATTGTTACGAAACC
>NW_008648989.1:2713233-2715791 GCF_000247585.1 Phytophthora nicotianae INRA-310 | reverse complement strand
CTTGCACATTCGTGTTTGTCAGCGTGACCATTTTTGGCCCCACCTGACCGGGCATCACACTCTGTATCTGCCCCACCTGGCCGGTCATTACTTACGGTGTCATCGGCCCCACCTGACCGACGATCACCTTCGTCATCGTCACTACTATCACTTTCAGCTTCGTGCATATCTTCGAGCATGGGCTCGACATTGCTATCGATACCAAAAAACTCGTTAGTTGACACTACACGCTGATCAGATGCACTCTGCTTCGATGCATTGCTAAGAAGCCGACCAGGTTTATCTTCATAAAAGACAACAGTGTGGCTGTAGAAAGGTTTGTTGGTACTGCTATCCAACAATCGATATCCCTTCTTCTCACGGGAATATCCAACAAATACGGCCTCTCGAGCTTTTTCGTCCAATTTACGTATTTCCACTTTATCCACATACGCCAGAACTGCACATCCAAACGTTCGCAAACGAGAATACTCAGGAGCTCGACGATGCCATACTGCATATGGAACTTCCATCCCACGAACAGTGCTTGGCATGATATTCACATAATACGCTGCAGTTATCGCTGCTTCACCCCATAGAGCTTGTGGCAACTTAAAGTGAACAAGAATATACCTCATTTTCTCTGTAAGCGTGCGATTCATCTTTTCTGCAACGCCGTTTTGCTCAGGAGTGTGGAGTGTGTTTAATGGTAGTTGTGCACTCCATTCCATATTTTGCCTCACATCGTCGCTTTAAGCACTCAAACTCCTTCGCATTATCTGTTCTCAATCCCTTCATTCTGACGTGATGCTGGGTTTTCACCATTTCGTAGTACAGCTCAAACTTCTCATATATGTCGGAGCGTTGCGTAAGTAGATACAAAGTCACAAAGCGACTTGCATCATCCACAAAAACAGCAAAGTATCGTTTTCCACCGTAAGTTTCCACTGAATATGGCCCCCAGATATCTACATGGGCCATTTCACCAACCAGCCATTCGCGTGACTGCAAATTTAGGCGTGGAAAATGGTGTCTGGCCAGTTTACCTTTTACACATGTCTGACAGTTAAACGTCTCTGGAACGCGCAGTTTCAAATTCGACAGGGGCCACTGATCGTGACTGAACAGTGAATTGAGAACAGTCTTTCCTGGATGTCCTAGTCTAGCATGCCACAGCTCCAACTTATGTTCGTGAATGGCACCTGAGGTAGTAGTGGTCATTGCTACATGTTGTGGTGACTCCAGTTTTAGGCGACACAAGTTCGTTTCATCTAGCTCTGCTGTAGTCGTACCATCACGAAGAATCACTTCTGCAACATCTTGTCGATCAAAATGGACTTTAATACGCTCACGAATATTCACATCACCTCTCAACTGTCGATTCACCGAATAAAGGTTGCATTGTAACTCAGGAACATACCGAACACCGCATAATGTCACTGCACAGCGACCTTGAGATGTTTGCAACTCCTTTTTAATGGTTCCAATTCCTTCAACATTCAAATAGTGTTTCCCTGCAACTCTCACACGAGCACTGAATGGGGTAAACTCCACAAAATCGGTCATTTGATTTGAAAAATGACTAGTTGCTCCAGAGTCAATGTACCATCGATCGTGAGCCACTTTTGCTGCCCCTTTGTTCATCTTTAACGCCTGAAGAATGACATACGCCTCCTCATCACTTTCATTGTAAACGTGCTTAACTGTCTCCTTTCCTCCACTACTCGTCTTGCTTTTCTTGTGTGCGCCTTCCTTTTCCTTTTCATCTTCGTGTGGACGCTTGCCAAGATACGGACAGTCACGTACTTGGTGCGTAGTTTCGTGACAGTGATAACAAGTCCGAGCCTGCCCCTCTTGGCTGCTTCCACGACCACCTGCTTGATTGTAACCACCTCGACCTCGTCCAAAACCACGACCAAAACCACGGCCAAAACCTCGTCCACGACCTTGACCTCGTCCACGACCTCGTCCTGCTCCACGTCCCCGACCACGACCACCAGCATAAAACGCTTTTTCTTCATCATCTCCTCTTCTACTTTCGGTTTTTCTACTCTGGCGGTGATCATAAGCCATCTCCAACGCAAGTTCAAGCTGCTCGTAGTTTGGTGGATCATCATCTTTGTCTGGCTTATGACTAGCAAGAAACGTTTGCACAACATTATCGTAGTCACGCGGTAGGGAACCGATAAGCAAAGCTGGTCGTTCATACTCATCCAAGGGCTTTCCAACTTCAGCAATTGTCTCCATAAGCCGCCGCATTTCACTCAAATGATCAGGTAAATTTCCATTCGGGTTCAAACGGAGTCGACTCAACTTAGCTCTTTCCTCAGCATACTTCAGGTAAGTCTTCCCCATGAATCTCTTCTTCAATCTTTCCATCACACGGAACGGGGTATGCTCATACTTAACGGTCTTCATCATATTGTTCGTCATGGCGTCGTAAATTATCTCCTTCGCTCGAGAAGTTTCGCTCACCCACGTATCATGTTCCGCCTCCTTACTCTCCTCTGGTTCCTTTACGTCCTTCTCGCAATACTTCCACAACTTCTTTCTCTGCAGCTTCAACTTAACACGTTCAT
>NW_008648989.1:2693348-2713133 GCF_000247585.1 Phytophthora nicotianae INRA-310 | reverse complement strand
AAACTTGATTGTTACAAATCCATGTGATTTTGGACCAATAGGATTGTAGACTGATGTAAAGACACGCAATTTGAAGTTTACGCCGACCAGAATAATCTGACCAGCTGAACTCAAATAATTGGCGTGGCTGGTCACTGCCATGCCATTGGCCAGATGATCACCACGTCACATCCTGCGTCTGATCTGCAGAAGCACTTGTTGTGGGTCGTAGCCTCGTTTTGCAAATTACTCACCAGCTATTCTACTACCATTAAATGCGCTTTTCCCTGAATTGGGGGGGGGGGGGCATCTTAGCTGGGTGACATCGCCAAAATATGGATGGCAAAGACGAAAGCATGGGTCGGGTTTACAAGTGCTGGGTTCGACGTGGCCGTTCGGATAAGGAAACATCTGAACTCTTGTTGAAGACCGATGTAGCACTGCGCAACCTCTAGCGGATCTTGGACAAACGAGGAATGAGCGTAGAGGATATTTACAAGGTTTGGTGATACCTCAAACAGGACGATCGTGAGATCACCACGTATAGATGGCGTTACAAAAGAAAGCACGAAAACTAACGATGAACTCTACAGAGGTTGGGGACAACGTCGGAAAGAGCAACGGAATATTGTCGAGCTGCTATTCATCAATCAAGTGAATTAATTCAACAACGTAAACTACAGACGATTCCTTCGGTAGTCGTGGCGTTGGGAGCCACCAATTTATTCCTGTCTAAGGGTATTCCTATCCACGAATATACCATAAAAACGGATCCGAGTACCTTCCGTTTGGAACAGTGCACAAAATATACTAATGGAGATGACTGATGTAGCTCGTTACTGGCGATTCGCCCTGTTTTGCTCTCCTATTGCCAGTTTTGCCTCACCACTCAAAGGTATTCTCCTCTCTAGCCCAACCAGTCTTCCTCACACTCACCAATACTCAACGACTGCTATACAAATATGTTAGCACCATGCTCACATATCTAGTTTGTCCCAGAGCTAAATTCATGGGCTCACAGAATCAACGGTCTTGGAAGCTATTGATACGCTGAACAGCACTGGACTCACTTCCGGTCTCGTAGTTGGCCACCAAATCGCGGCACGAGGCGTGTGTCAGTCTACACCCGACCAGGTACTTGCCAGTTGGGTTTTGTGGGGTGAAGACTCTTCAGAAGAGGGTGTTGCCGTCACAGGTGTGCAATTAGAGTGAAGGTTGAGCGCTTTCCGTGATCCTAAAGCTCGAATCACGTCCAAAGAAGTCAAAAGAATAGGCTTCATCGGTTCAACACTCGGATCGGGCTTGGCAGCAATGATGCTCTTGTACAGTTATGACTTTTACATAGTTAAGCACCCCAGAAGAGGAATATTTGAATTCAAATGCATTCCATTTTGCGGTTGAGGAATATTATCGGAAGTTTGTATGTGACTGGTCAACGGGAGACGCTAATTTTATTGCTGTTGAGGGAGTATTCCATTTCTAGGGATTACTACCGAGGGGATCGTCTGCACCATGTTACGTCGATAAAAAGAGAGCACAAGCTCGTTCACCGTAAGTGTGACGCTACCACTAAAAAAAATCAATTAAAAAAAATGAAAATAAAACTGAAAAATAAAGGGCATGGAGACATTTGACTATGCTGGCAAAAGTGTGTGCTGTACCATACAAGTACTTCATTGACCAATTACATGGTTTCAGCGGATTGCAAAGCCACTAGTTTCACAGGATAGGCTCAACCTCCACTTCGATGTGGTGAGGTGCAACCTTCGCGTCGTCCAGCATCATGATGCGCTCCCGATCCTCTTCACTGCACACTGCAGGAGTACGCAGCTTGGCCGTGTACACGCAGGTGCTGGGCTCCTCGATATCGGACAGCTCCATGGGCTCTGGGCCGCATTCCAACTTGACCGTCAGCGATCGGTTCGGGCCGTTCCAGCACTTTTGGCCGTTCGAGAACTTCATCTCCTTCACCGTCACAATAGATTCTTCATCCTCAGTCGACTCGGGGTTCTTGATGTCCTCCATATCGCCCAACTTGGTGTGATCCTGAGTGGCTTTTCCGAAGAAGCAGACCTTGTACTTGTATTGTCCCGCCTCGGACTCCACGCACTTGTCACGCAGAGCGAAGAACAAATGGTCCTCGCCGTAGTTCTTCTCCAGAAGTTTCTGGACGTCAGTGAGCTTCTTCTCCTCCTCCGTCATCTCCTTCTTTGTGTCCTCATGCTGCTTCCGAGTCAACACCGCCTGGACCCACTCGTACCGCTCACTCGCTGCCAGCTCTTCATACAGAAGATCGATGGGGCGAGTCTCCACCTCAGGCAACGTCAGATCTTCCTCCTCCGTCGATTCCTCAGTCTCAGGCGCCGTCGCCGTCTCAGCTGCATCGTCGCCTTCTGCAGCCTCAGCAGCCTTTGCCTTCTTCTCCTCCCGCTCTTCGATCAGCTTTTCAATGCGACGCGTCTCCTTCTGACGAGCCTCGTCACGTTCCCGGAAGGCCTCGTCCTTTTCCTCCATAAGCGTTTTAACCAGCTCTTCCTCGCCTTCGTGCGCTCCCTCGCGCTCCTTCCGGACAATCGGCAGCAGCTCGTGCTTCGCCGAGACGCCATTGCGTCCGATCTCCAAGATAATCGACAGGAGCTGCTCCTTCGACATGTCCAGCAATCCTAATTGCGATAAAATCTCTTTCTTACTAGCTGCAATGCGCTTCGCCTTCTCCTCCATCTCCAGTCGCTCCTCATCCGCCTTCCTCGCTTCCAATTGCTCCACCATAACCTTCAATGACGCCGTTTTAGTCTCAATCCGCTGCTTCTTCTGCTGTTCTTCATCCCAAAGCTTCTGAGCCTCCGCCACCAGAGCAACACGGTCCTCCAGTCCCGCGTCCACCTGCTCGATCAGGTCCTTCTTGTCCGCCTTAAACGCCTCCATCTTCTCCGCGCATTCCGAGACGCAGGACACGCCACTCGCGTACTCGTCTGAGCCATCGCAGCAGTCGCAGATGCCGTCGTTAACGCGTGACGTCGGCACGTCAGCTGAGAAGAAGCCTGCGTTCACACAATGGAATAACGCGGCCGTGTGCGAGCACGCCGACGTGCCCGGCTCGTCGCTGCCGTCCGCGCAGTCGCAGTAGTTGTCATTCAGCCGAGTGAGCTCTAGCCGTTGCTGTCCGTTGTCACAAATGAACTGTGTAGCAAAGATAATAGTTTAGAGGAGTGCGGAATCAGATATGGCGGTGGATTTTGAAGGAATGATGGCGCTGGACGTACACTGGACACGGCGCTGAGCTTGTGCTGCAACTCGGGGGAGATGCCGCGCCAGTCGGAGGCGCGCACACATACGGAGAGCAACGCCAGCGTCGCCGCGAGCCGCAGAACCATGAGGTGACGTGTCAGCAAGTTAGATATTGCTATTGAACGTCAGCTTATCCTTCTTAAGAAGCAACAAAGAGCAACTTAAATAATGTTGCGCAACTTAATTGAGAACAAGCAACTGATCATTGGAGAACTTCAAGCAGGCGCACGTATGTGCACCGTTCTTCATGTGGCTCTCTGCATGTATCGCGATCTCCGTCACTCTCCTCCGCCTACGTGGACGTGGCCGGCAAGTCTGCGGGTGGTGGCCTGTTCAGATGAGGGATAGAAGCCGCATGGCCTCGTGGAGCGTGCTTTTGTGGAGCGACGTCGTGTAATGGCTACATTTATCTGTAGACGAGCAATGCGCTGCAAACAGTTGAGCTCCATTTCAAAGTGTTTGTAGCCGCCAGCGATATTTTTACTATATTGATATGTGCTGCGGTCTGTATCTGGTTTCCTGCGACCAGCTCTTGTCATCTACGACTAAATACTTAAAACTTTTTGAATATCTACTATCTATCTCCGCGCGCATGCCTTGTTGGTTCACTTGCAACATACTGGATGGCACGCGCGCGCCGTGCTCCTAGAAAAAATCTGCGTCCGACACATTCGGGTACTCGATATTCGCGCCGCCCGGATCTGGGTCTGAATCGGGAGAAGCCGCGACGGCGCCGCGCCTTCAAACGTTGACAAACGATGGAGCGCGGAACAACTGCGGCGTGCTGCAATGTGAGACCGGGATGGCGTCGTTTTGCTCTTCGTCACTGCTAAAGAGAAGCGCTTCGAGAATCTCCAGGTCGCTCTGGTCGAACAGCGGGAGATTCGGTGTCGACGGCTGCTGTGGCTGCTGTGTCGGCATCTCCATCGTCGTGAACGTCTGCATCGGCATGCTCATGCTGATCATCATGTTGGGCGGAGACATGGGCTTACCGTCTACTGGACTACGCATGGCACCGACGGGACTCCGCTGCATCCTGTTGCTATAGCGGTAGTTCTGTCCTGCAGCCATGGCGACCGGCGTGAAGCTGTGTGTACGCTGCATCTGTTGCTGTGCCTGGAGTGCCTGCATCTGTTGTGCCTGTTGTTGTCGCTGAAGCTCCTTCTGCTGCTGTTTCATTACGCGGCGCCGGTGATCCAGACGCATCTGATTGCGGTTGGCCTTCTCGCGGTGCATCGCGCAGAACTTGTGCAGACCGCCGCTCTTCTTGTGTGTGCGCTGGTTCTCGCAGCGTTTGCTCGAGTATTGGCAGCGCAGTTCCTCTGGTACATCGGCCGTCGGTGCGCTCCTGTTGTTGATCTGCTCCATCGAATCCTTGGTAAGGTTCACCGGGAACTTATCCGTCATGTTTCGTTGGAGAAGAATTGCTCGTTAATCTTCAGTTGTTTGTTCTTCCTTTTCGGTGCGAGCTGTCACTGGCACTGGGCAAATTGAGTTGTGAGCTGACGAGTTCGTGCCTCCTCACGAGGGTGCGTAGGACAAGCGCCGAACCGTAAACACCGAATGGCCGAACTCGTCATGGCTCGAGATGAGGAAGACGCATACAGGGAGGAACGTCTTCATAACGTCACTGGCACTGGAAATCCAGTGGAATATTTCGCCTCGAAATATCTAGCTTTTTAGGACCTTTCCAGAGATTTGACTGGCTAAAAATTTACTACATTCACTCCTGTTAAGGATGCGAATGATGCTCCTCCATTTTGGACCAATCCTGAAGCTGGAAATTTTCGTAAAACGTCTGGAATTTTCGTCGTGTGCGCCACACCAAGTCTCATGAGAAACTTCGAGACGTTCCCATCTTCCACCCCTTGTCGCACTGGGTCACATGCACGCAAACGGTCTAGCTTACAGCTTATTTCAGAGCCAGACGTATGGGGAGCGGCGGTATCCGCATACTAGCTGAATGTTGGTGGGTAGCTCAAAAATTTCAGTAGTAAGTCGACAACGCAATAAAATGCATATCAAGGCTGGCGGCGGTGGCGCGGTTTTGGAAATACAGGCGCGGCTTCTGGAAGTTCTTTCCTTGCAATAATGTACGACGTATGGAGCTTTCCTTTATATTTGCTTTGGGAGGTACCGCGTCAACCACTTTGTAAGAACTTGAAGTCTGCATGTCTCAGTATAGAGGGATTATTCGGTCTCATAGGTTTTGGTAGTGGATTTCTATGTGACCAGAGGAGACCGGAATAATTCGTCGTGAGTCCCCTCACAAAACTGTTGATACTGTGCGGCACCGCCCAGCATTGGGTGGCCACAAGGCGTCATGGCAGACAAGCCGTTGTGCTAAGTGCAGTCACCACAACAGTTTGCTTGGTGCTGCTGCTGGGATGCAGTGTCCGGAGCCATTTCGGCCAGCGAAGAGAAACTATGTCGTTACGGTGGTGCCTGATACAGCGCAACAACAGCAGCACCGTCGACCAACAGAGAACCAAGCATTTTCGTGAAAATACGTAGTACAACTGCCTTCTGTCAGACGGACGGTTTTCGCTGGTATGATCAGTGTATACCGGCATCAAGCCGGGCTCAAGGCTGAAGTATCCGATACAAGCGGCTGTGAGTCAGCAGTGCTTCGATATGTCTGGATTAAGTCAACGGTGCAGTTTGCTACGCAAGTCTCCACGACTATGGAGTATCCAACGGCAAAAGCTGCCCCAACGGTGAGGGTGACGACGTTTTTGTTGGTTATGTGGCAAGGTATTGCGAGTCCATATTGCACTACATAGTGGACTGTGGACAGCGGACTCTGAACTCCAGCAATAAGACGACACTTTCGCAAGCGCTTGCGGTCGTTATCTGTGGTCGATGCCGCCTCGCACAATCCAGTGAAAAGCATGTTGGGCGTGTCCGCAAGTCATGAAGATGCCGCTCTAGCAATCGTGAAGGACAAGCTCTGCGTGGAGGTTGTACAGATTGCTCGAGCAAAACTGCTGGGGTGTACTAGAAGCAAACGCAGGTGGTAAGCCTTTAATTCAGCTAAACCCGCGGGCATCCGCTGCTAAGGTAGAACGAGCATGCAAATCTCTGTGCAATCCCGACGCAGCGGCTCGGGTATGTATTTTTCTGTTTGTCGCGGAACTAATTTACTCTATGCGGAATCGGAACGAAGGCCAAAAGGGACGGCGGCGATCGCGTGCCGTTGTTTGTGTCGATGCCCTACAGGGACGTGTTGCTAGGTGCCGGGAACGAGCTCATGGACATATACATCCGGTAATCGGCCATGAATGCGGCAGCCTCGCCGTCGCAGTCGTCGTCGTCGTCAAAGAGTATAGCCTCGAGCATCCTTACCTCCTCAGGCGAGAAGTTGCAGATCGGCTCTTTGGGCTCCATAATATTCTTGGCGCTGTTGTACTCCATGGGGGCCTGGGCGGCGTCCATTAAGCGTTTCTTGCGCTCCACCATTTGCTGGCGGATGAGGCGGCGCTTCTGTTGCATGCGCTGCTGGTTCACATTGGCTTTCTTTCGGTGAAAATCGCAGAGTTTGTGCAGGTCACCGTTGTCCTTCACCGCGCGGTGGTTGTTGCAGAGCTTGCTCGGGTACGAGCAACGCACTTCTGTTGGCAATAACGGGGTGGTCTGCTGGTTGTTAGCGGGGGTTGAGGCAGCGGTGCTATTAGTCGACATGGCTGGATTTGGGTGGCTGTTTGTGTCTATGTAGGAGTAACTAAACGCTCGTCGATGACGTTCGTTTGTTTGGTAAATGCGCTGTTGGAGGCGAATTGAATAATGGTGATCGCTTCAGACGTCAACCCCCGCCTTATTGTTCTGGGTGCTACGCCGGCCGATCCGCTTACTTGCCGTAGGCGCAACATGGAGTCAAGCCGGCCACACACAGACCACCGCTACTGCACCAAGAGTAATGACGATGCATCGACCACAGCGCTGGGCTGCTCGAGCGCAAACGTACTCTACTGAACCGTTCGACGCGAGCTTCGGGGGGCAGTCAAGTTGCCGTTCAGAGCACTTCTTGGACCACCTCCATGTTAGTCACTGAAGCCGGTACAGTCGAAATTCGGCGATAGTCCTATGTTGCCCATGCTACTATTAGTGGAGACGATACCTTCTAAGAGAAGGTGTCGCGGTGTAATACAGATTGTCTCGCTTGCCCGATTGTAGCTACTAGCAGCGCGGTGTATGCAGCCTCAAGTTGGCAAGTGCCCAGCGCTCTGTCCGGCATGTAGACATACGCCATAGAATGGCTGTGCCGCCCTTGAGCACTTTTCAGAATCTTGCCTCTTTTTCCTGGTCATTGGTACCCACCGATGAAGCGTGAAAAGGTGCTCGAGATGCAGTGCGGTTGGCTCCATGATCCGGCTCACTCTGCTACGCAGGACTTGTTTGTTTATAGTCTTTAAAAAATCAAGATCGCGGAGTGCGACTGTTTAATTTAAAACTCTCTGCACCAAGAACAACTTGACCATGTGGAGGTGAGCACAGCAGACTAGGCCAACGATGAAAGCTGCTTGGTGCCGCAGTGACAACTGCGTGGGTGCTGATACTACAGCTACCTCTTGACACCGCGGCGCCACGCCTCAAATTGGCTGTCGGCAAAACCAGCCAAGTGTCGAGTTTTATTTTAGCGTAAGTAACAACTCCTTGTGTGGGCGGGCGATCCAGTGGAAACATAGCTCCGGACGTTCATTAGCTCCACCAGACCAGTGAACGTTCGTGGAGTATCGTTAAGGGAAGTTTAATTGCAGCATCGGCGGGTTCCAAAGAGTTCGGGTGCCGGTAAAGTACGTCTGCAGCAACTACATCTACCCCCAAGAGCTCACAGTCGTCGATGCACCCTACAGCCGTTTTGTAGCCTCAAAACGAAAACTGCACACGGTTGCTCTATCTTCTGCTTCTTGCATTCTCCTCTCCAGAGCGGTACACATCAGGTTGAGCGTGTACGGCACTCACACCGGCATACTTTGATGTCCGTCACAGTCTATCGTTAACACCGTTGTCAAGTTGGTGAAATTGCTCATGAGTTGTGAGTCACAGCTCTCAATACTCTGACATTAGCTTCTCTCGGTCTGTGTGAATCCACACAGTATTTGTTGGAGTAATGCGTAATTCATGAGCATTGTGTACCTTGCCCCCCCCCCCCCCTGTCTGGAGAGGGTCAGTAGTATTCATTGTGTATACCTCATTTGTCGACTTCCTGTTCTCACGATCGACGCACTTTTTCCCAGCTTATCTCAGGTCATTATGGACCCCCCTTGCTGATGTACAATAACATTTCTCGGTGCAGAGCCACTAGTGGCCACGAAGAACCGTGTTAAGATCTCGTGAGGCAGTCTCAACTCGACGTTTGCAATTTAATTCGGTTTTGGGGCTCAAAGCATGATCACATTACCAATACATGGACACCACGAACATAGTTGCATGTTCGGCTCTAGGCTAGGTGAACTGCCAGTGTGCTGGATATTCTGCTTCGGAGCTACATGAACACCAGCGATGCCATCCTCTACATTGGAATCCAAATTAGATTCGCCGATCTTGATTGGTCCAATCACTTCAACTTGACGTTGTATCGTTGTAGAGATCTGCTTGAAGCCTTTCAGCAAACAGAAGTTTCGATGCTCGCGCTGCCTTAATTTCAGAGCGTAACCTGCGAGCCCAGTTGATATCGCTGCTTGCGGGCGTATGTGTACAAGTGTCCGGAGGTCATTGCCGACACTGTCGGCGACAGGCCTCTTTCTACATTTGCCAAACTCATTGGTAGCTTCAACCACCGTCAAGAGATACCAGACCACCGCTACGACGTTAACGCCTTTAACGGCTATCGCGAAGTTCGAACGTTGATTCTAGTTACCGTTATTATATTTAAAGTGTCTTATCAAGATATAATATTGCAGTGTACAGCTAAGGTTACATCGTGTGAGCTTTGAGCTCTCAACAGTTAGAACACTGCTTAGCTGGAAGCAAACTTTACAAGCGGTAAGATTCACTGCCACATCTGCGTTAGCGGAGTTGTATGTCATGTCACTGACCAACGCAAGCATCACATTTACTTGTATCATTCGTATCCAAGAAGATACAATGTATCATACAAGTTGTATCTTCTTGGATACGTTATTTAGACCGTCTCGTTCTGCGGGTTTGATGTGCTGATGCAAAAGTTTTGTTTTTAGACTCTTGCTACAATATTTATCGCCTCGAGAATGAGTGCCTAGTTAGGCACCTAACCGTGATCTCCACTAAAAACATGCGAAGGTGAGAACGCTTTCTTTAGATAATATGGTTTGCTTCCGCCGAGCTATTTATGATGGAGCAACATGCACAATCCCTTGGCAACGTCGCGTGTGTGTTGTAGTTCAGACTTACATCGCGCCTTCATATAGCAATTAGCACCAACCGGCAATGACCAAGACCATACTTCGCGCGGACACTCCGACGGACGTGTCGGCCACGAACTCCATCTTCGAGATCCTCTTCAAGCACAAAGAGGATCATGATAACCCGCAGGAAGAAGAGGACCCTTGTATCTCCAAGGAAAAAGAACCGCAACGTCAACTATTGGTACCGACCAAGCAGCCTACGGTAAAAGAGCCTGAGCATCAACTGTTTGTTCCGGTCAAGCAGCCAACCTTGCTCGCGGATCTTCACTTGCTTCAGCAACTGACTCAACAGCTCCAGGCGGCAACTCTGAACACGGCTAGCAACAATCACGACGATGATAACACCTCCTCGATGAATACTCGTAGTACTGAGATCATGGCTACTCTCTACTGCCGCCGCGCTGCTGCATTGCTGGCGTTTGTCGACTACGACGCCTCTAGTTCAATTCCCCTTGACCTTCTAGCCTCGAGTCCGTCAGCTAGTACCAGCAAGGACGAAGCAAACCAACCTGCACCGATGCTGGAGGCGGTGCGACAGGCGCTTCAAGACTCTCAAGCTGCTGCGGCACTTACCTCGAACAACGCAACACTTGCCAAAGCCCACTTACTATCGGCTTATTGCTCACGTAGTCTGGGAGAGCTCTCCCATGCCCGCGTCTTCACGGCACTAGCGGCAACGGCGTTACCAAGTAGCACCACAATTACGAACTTGGCTGAGCAGCTAGATGTAGAAGCTCGCGCTGGTGTAGCAAACCTCTTGCCCAAATTGCGAATGACGTCTGCAACTCTGTCAACTCTAGCAACAAGCAGCGCAGCAACTACCTTAAGCCAGAACGAAGAAGAGGAAAACAACAACGATCACACGGAGCAAAATATTTCATCGCCCACTTCACAGATGCCTACGCTCCCGATCGAGCAAAGCTCGTTCTGGATCCAAGTAGCCACACATTTCCAAGTATTGGAAGAAGCAGCGCTCTCGTCTTGGCTGGTTAAACTCGAGCGTCTAATGCACCTGAACGTCCACCATTGTTGCGCCCAACCTTCCGAGACAATTAAACTGGACGCCGCACTCCAGGCTACACTTGCTACGTTAGCTCGCCTGCTTCAGAGTAGTGCTGCGTGTTCAACACTTGGTCTCAACATGACAGACGATGAGGCAGCGAGAACACTTGAGAAGCTCCAACAAGCTGCTGCATCTTCGCCGCAAACGGTAGTACAGAACCGCACAGCCAGAAAATGGATCGTGCAGACCTGGGCTCCAGCAGTGCGACGTGTAGTGGTATCTGCGTCTAAGTCGCCACTTATCGACTTGTCTGGAGACGTTTTATTGATGCTGTCGCGCCTTCTGCATGCATCCGGAAGCTGGCGGCAGTGCACCGCGATGGCCCACAGCTTGGCGTACACTGAAATGAGCTACGACCTAGCGAAGCTCTTCCGTGGGAATTTCACAGACCCTACAGCATGGACGCGCCTGGAGATGCAGTGTGCCGAAGCCTACGCCACAGCACAACTACAGCGAAGTGCTGGACACAACGAGGCGCGAAAGATATTCCAAGAAACGCTGCAGGCCGCGCTTCAAGTCGGAGACCAGGAGTATGAGCTGCGATCGCGTCTTCATGTGGCAAGGACGCTCCGGCTTAAGAATGAACCTGAGATCGCGCACGCTGAGCTAGTCCAGCTTCTGGAGCGCAGTCGGGCGCTGAAGGACGTGCACTTTGAAGCAATTGCAGAGTATGAGCTGGGCGAAAATTTCGTGCGGCAACAAAACATCGAGGCAGCACTCGATCATTTCCAAGCAGCGCAGGCACTGTGCAACCGCACAGCCAACTGCGCGAACTCGTGGCGTTCCTCATCTATTCAGCAGGCTATCGATTTCTACGCGCGTTTAAGACCCACGGTTCGTCGCGGAGCCATGCGCTGCAGCGTATCGAGTCTCCTGTGCCCTGTCAATGACAAGGAGAAGGACAATGACGAGTCCGAAGCCCAAGAGAACGAAGAGAATGACAAACAAGAGGAGGAAGAGAACCAACGTCCTCAGCGGCGCCAAGCATTTTGTCGTAAGGAGACGTCGCTACAGCCGCGCTCGTTGATGAGCATGCTCTTGAACTCGACCGAGACAAACGCGCTGTATGGCCCGAAGCCGAAGCGCACGACGTCCTGGCGCGATACCGTATACGCGACAACGTGGCCTGGTGGCTGCATCGCTGAAGAAGTCACGCAGTAAGCAAGCGAAGTAGAACATTTATAAGAATACAGCTCATTCATTCATTCTTGCTTCGACCATCACTGCAACTTGAAGTTGTCCTTTGTGGTCCACACAACGCACCCCACACGCTTTTGTCCAATCCGTGTCAAATATTTACTCATTTCGCATTTCACTGGTCAAAACATGAGCCACACGAGCCACTCAGATCGTCGGAAAAGTGTTTCTTATCACCGAACTTAACTTCAGCCCCACATCTGATTGGTCGGTTCGAAATCCATGTCTTACATAGTTTGACACAGTCTTGAACAAAAGGGGGAGCTCAAACGAGCGGCTCTGAACCACAGACACCCAGACTCGCCGCCCCACAGTAGAGCAAGAACGACAGGATGGTCATGATGATTCTCGTCAAGAACTCGGCGCCCGTGCTCAAGTGAGTAACTCCACCGTCTTCTTTAGACTCTATGCTATCCATCCATGCCGGTTGCACGCTCTACTCGCCACCGTATCGATCGCTAGCAGCACTTTTACCCGCGGTGTTTAACTCCGCATAGGATCGCTACGAGTCGAGTGACGCAACCACAACGACAAACACTCTAACGTTGTTGCAATCTGTATTGCTACTCGCAGGACCGTCGGCCAGCAGGCCCGCGGCATGGCCACGGAGAAGCAGATTCTGCAGCGTATTACGGCCACGTCCAACATCGCCAAGATCACCAAGTCGATGAAGATGGTGTCGGCCGCCAAGATGCGTGGCGCTGAGAACCGCATGAACGCTGGCCGCCCCTTCACCGCGTGGCTGGACAACGTTAAGGGCGCTCACGACCGCACCGTCGAGACTGACGGCGTGGCTCCGGCCGAGGAGCTTGAGGGCGACAACCTCTTCGTCGTCGTCTCGTCGGACCGTGGTCTGTGCGGTGGTATCAACTCGGGTATTGCCAAGACCACCCGCAAGCAGATCGCTGGCATCGAGGACCGCTCGCAGATCTTCGTGATCGGTGACAAGGCCCGCGCTCAGCTGCGTCGCGACCTTGGCGACAACATCCGCGGCAACGTCACGGAGACGTACCAGTCGCCCCCCAACTTCACGGTGGCCAGTGCCATCGCTGAGGCTGTGATTGCCTCGGCCCCGTCGGAGTCGGAGAAGGTGCACGTGCTGTACAACAAGTTCAAGTCGGCCATCTCGTACATGCCGTCCGTGCGCTCGCTGGCCGTGCAGCCGGACTCGGACGCCTTCGACCTGTACGAGCTCGAGCCTGACAACAAGGACGAGCTGCTGGCCGACCTCAAGGAGTTTGAGATCGCCACCGCCATCTTCCAGGGCATGATCGAGAACTCGACCAGTGAGGAGTCGTCCCGTATGGCTGCTATGGAGAACGCTACCACCAACGCCGAGGAGCTCATTGGCTCGCTCACGCTCGTGTACAACAAGGCTCGTCAGGCCCGTATTACCACCGAGCTGATTGAAATTATTTCGGGTGCCGCCTCCCTGGACGGTTAAGTACATTCACGAGCCCGGAACGGAACGGATGCTCGCGCGAGATGAACTTTTCCCAGTTTGTAGCTAGGAATGGGACGGCAAACGCGAGCATGACATCGAGGAATTACGAGCAGCAAGAAGCGTTGGTGTCGACGGAAATAAACAGCAAAACCATCTCCTCGACTGCTATTTACCTTCAATTGTTGAATGTGCTGCAAATACTACATGTGGTAAAATAGTATTGATCACGAGTCGGAACTGAAGAGTGTGAATGCTATGACCGTTAAATGGATTCGGTGACACGAGACACATGACAGAGGTAAAATAGTGTTTGTATGGCATAGGCGCTTATTGTTTCAGGTGCAGGCAACGAAATAAAGCATCTATCACTGCAGTCGCACACCTTAGACGGCTCCAGCGGTGGTCGTCGACCTGCTTGGCTAGCAACGTGCTGTTTCTCTTAGTTCTTGGAGAAGTACTCGGTGACCTGGTCCATAACGAGCCACTGGATACCGTACGACGGGCACAGACGAGCAAGACGCGGCACTAGACCCTTGTACAGTGCGCTGACACCCTCCTCCTTGGCAATCACGGCCATGGCATCCACCATGCCCTTGTACTTGCCGCCAGCACCGGCAGCAGCCTCCTGCGCCATAAGACGGGTCTTAACCACATCCATGGGGCAGTTAATGCACGGGCCGGGAATGGCACCAATCATACCGGTAAGACCGCTCTTCCACGCCGGCAACGAGTCGCCGTCCTGGATCTTCCACACGTGCTTCTTGATGAAGTTGTTGGACCAGAAACTACACGCCTGGTTAAGACCCTGGCGACCGATAGTCGGGGCCAGACCCTTCCACAGTGCAAGCGGACCCTCGTGCTTGATAACCGTGACGGCAGTGTGCACCGGACCACGGTACTTGGGGATCTCTCCCTTGACGATATCCTGGCCCTGCAGACGCGTCTTGATGACCTCGAACGGCGTCACAATGAGCACAGCTTCAGTGGCACCAGCCAACGCACCAGCAACGAACTCATTGGCGCCGCTAACCTGGCCGTTCTTGTCCGACAGCATGCGACGGAAGATGGCGTTGAAGTAGAAGCGCGTACCATTCTTGAGCACAACTGCACAAAAGTCGCAATAAAAATCACAATAATTATGTTAGTTGCCATATGTTAAATAACAAGCAGCAATTAACTGAAAACTTACCGTGAGTTGTCCATGGGATGAAACCCTTGAATAGACCCTTGGGGCCTTCAGCAGCGAACAGCTTCTTGCCGCAGTCGACCATACCGCGGTACTGGCCGGTCTTGTCGAGCTGCATACGGGTCTTGGTCACATCCAGAGGCGTAAGGATCAGAGCCTCAATGACGCCTGAAAGCGCACCGCCGAAGAACTTAACGGTGGGCGACACCTTCTTGACCTGGCCGTCCTTGTCGGCAGGTAGCGGGGCGCGCAAACCGCCCTCACCCACCTCGACGCTGGCCTTCCACCAGTTCTTGGAGAGCTGACGGACATCCGGATCCCACAGGAAGTGCTCGAGTGCCGTGGGAGACGCCATTTTGGAACGTAGCAGCAAGTACAGATACTTGAAGTCAGCCTCGTGCACGCGGTGTGCGTCACGCGGGTGCAACTCCTGGATCATACTAGTAGCCTCCTGGAGAGTGACAGTGACGCCCAAGGCTTGCAGACCATTCTGCAGATCCTCATCTACGAGGTAGCCCTTGCTCTCCTTGTCGAAAGAGCGGAAGGTCTTGAGGATGAACGCCTCGTGCAACGCGTGGAAGTCGTCGTACGTCAGCTGGCCCTGGTTCTTAGGGTCCAGACGCTTCATGAGTTCTCCCACATCATCTGCAGACAGCTTGACTCCAGCCACACGCAAGCCGCGCTGGATGTCGATGGCATTCACCTTGCCGTCCATGTCGGTGTCCACACGTGCGAAGGCCTCGCGCAGTAGCTGGTCCACCGTCACGCGCGAGTTGCGACGCACGAGTCTGGCGCGCTGCTCGGCCTTGGCCTCATTGGGGTTGCTAGCGTCGACCATGATGGTGTGAGTCTATGTGGAGGAGGAAGGCTTCGGCTCGCGGGAGGGAGATTGGAAGTGGGGAAGCGGAATCCTGGTGGTTCGCTCTGGTGCTTTGTTGCGAGCCGAAACTGCCCCAAGTGCGAATCGACGCACCCCATCTCGCCTCTTGTGCTTGAATACTCAGAGTACTGGCGTATACGAAGTATACAAGTGCTCGACTGAGTACCAGCGCTTTTGCCCAAATCTGAAGTTCGTGATTCGCGATGGTTTGAGTGAGCCAATACATGTTATGGAAACAAGTTTAAATTACGCCCGCTCAGTGCCTGCGGAGAATCGACTGCAATCGAGGCAGCATGCTGTTCTGCTTGCCGCAAGAGGCAATTAGACCAAAAGTCACATAATTCAGTACTCCGACAGTTGAGCTGGATAATTGTATCTTAACCGGCTATACCCAGCGTATATTTCTGCTTGGGGTGTCACGGGTTTTGATTGGTCAAATACCGCTGGCTAAAACGTGCTGCATCTTCAAGAGCGACGAGCTCCAATCTCGTCGCCCGCGTCACCACGATGGAATTGCTGCACGAACTTCGTGCCACGAAGCCCTGACAAGAGACGTCCAAACGAAAGCCCTCACTTTGCAAGCAATGATAGTGATATTTGCTACGGCAATGCTTGAGCGTTGGCAACGTCAGGCACAAAGACCCGTGGACGCGTCAAGCTGGAAATATGCTACACACCAAATTGGAAATATTATTTGTTGTTGGTTGAAGTTGGTGCCTCGTCACATGGTCGAATAAGCGATTGTATTGTGTCAAGCAATGCCATGTTCGTCACGTTCTGCTTTTCGCGCAGACGTGCATCCATACTGAACTGTTCGATGCCGAGCAGGAGCCACCCGTGGCGTGAATAATAGCAGCGACAAACGGCTCGAACGAAATTCGTGTCGTCCTCTACCAGCAGTGCCCAATGGTGAGTACTATGAGTACAAAACGACTGGCCGAGATGCAAGAAAATCGAGCGTTTCAGCGTTGAACGGCAATGAAAAAAAGCATCTGGTCGTCGGATATGATGAACTCGCTGACTCGTAGCATTACACCTACTACGTAGTAGCAGTTTGCTTTCGCAAGCAATAGTAGAGGAGAAATTGACTACTAAGTACATGTCGATTTGAGCTCCGCGTTGTGGCTAGGCAATTTTAGTGGTGTGGCCTGCTGTTCGGAGAGCGGTCGACTACGGCGGATGAATTAATAAAGCCTCCTTTGGGTTTTGCCCGACCATCGATGAACGTTGAGGGAAATCCGTGAAGATGCAATATTGTGTGCACCACACCACTCAAATTTGAAAAACCGCGGGCAACCGATTTGGGTCCACGCGCCCAGGACGGGACGTGCCGCTTCGCCATGCTAAGCCGCGTTGACGACACGCGCGTGTTCGAGAATTCCGAGGACGTGGTCATCCGATCCTCCAGTCGCCGCATCTCGCGTCAGCAGCAGCTCAACGGCGCGCAGCATCAGCCGCGCAATCGCGACACAGACGAGATCGAAGAGGACGAACAACTGCACCCGCAACATCCCTATCGCATGCGCAAGCGCGTATTGCAGCAGGAATACAAAGATTTCCACCATTTAGGACATGTCGGCGATCAGATTCTTGTGCCACAAAGAAAACGGGAGAATAACAGACCCATGGAGTTCGTTTTCCTGTCTTCGGGCGAGATCAGAGCCAGGGAAGACTGCCCACCAGGCTTGGAACTGCCCAAACTACAGCAGAATCATGACGCAAACTTCGACAAAAGACTGGAGTATCAAACTGACGGATATTCGAGTGAGGAGGAAGAAGACATGGAATATCAGAGCCTGAACAGCACGCGTAAACCTGCGATGAAGGCGTCTAGACAACATATTCGAAGGCAGCCTATTGGTCGACAACGTGACGAGCGGTTTGATTCATCGTCATCTTCATCAAGGCAATCAGAGTCGTCCGTGTCGGAAGATGCGGATGTATCGTCAGATGACGACGCATCGATTGCATCCAAGGTGTCTGAGGAGATTGAACAGCGTCTAAAGAAACTCCAAGTGCACAGTAGACGACAAGCACGTAGCGTCGAAAGCCACGGCAACACTCACGAGCGGCGTTCCGGCGCCAAGGCAGCAAGAAATCGTGTTAGAAGGACGCCAAGCCATTCATTGAAACTAGACCACCTCCGCACCGATGGAAGGTCGGACTATGCCAATGATAAATTTCGCTCTCACCGCTCAGCATCCAGTCGTGAAGAGAAGTCTCCATGTAGCGACGCTACTCGAGACTCTAAGCAGCGCCCAACACCTTTGCAGCAGCTATCCCCAGTGTCACAAGCAGAGGATACAAACGATGTACCCACTCGTCGACCTAGGCGCTCTCCAAAGATGGAAGTGAGTCATTTGGATTCAAATGAGAAGGACAAACCCACAGCTAGCGCGAGGAGAGAGGAGAAGATGGTTGATCGATTGGAATCGGAGTTACAGAAGGAGAAGAAGCGAGTGTTGGAGAAGATGACTCAGTTGCTAGACGAACAGGGCAAAAACCAGCAGCTTCGTGACCGAATTGAAGCGTTGGAGGCACAGCTAACAGCGAAAGACAGCGATTTCAGTACGAAGCTTCGAGAAGTGGAGCGTGCACACGAAGAACAGGTCCAGTCAACCGAGAAGAAACAAGCTGATCGTATAAACGCACAAGAGGAACAAGTTCGTGTACAAGAAGCCACTATTGCTCGTTTAAAACAAGACAAGGACCAGCTTAAAGCGGCTATCAAACAACTCAAGAAGACGTCGAGTAACCCGTCTAATGGCCAGTGTATGGATAACAGCGAAGCGAAGAATTTAAAGTCAGAACTTGACGAAATGACTCGACTTCTCCAAGACTTTTTGGCGAAACTGGAGCGCTGGAAGGAGAATACGAAGAAAGAGCTGCAAAGTTGCAAAGATATAAGCGATCTACCTGCTTTACTCGAGCAGAAATGGCAGGATTTTCCGCAGTTCTCGGGAATATCAACAAGATCACACAAGGAAGCCACGAGCTCTTTATCTGAACAACAATCGACACCCGGAACGGAGGAGCAAGATGCTGTTCTCTTCTTGAAAAAGAGATTGCGTCAGCGTGAAGAAGAACTGCGCCAGACTCACGTCAAATTCGGCGAGTTGAAGGAGATCTGTGCCCGACAATGTGTTCGCGAGGCTGACCTGCAGAACTTTATCAACGAGCATCGTTTGCGTGGTAACCTCATTATTCGCAAGACCAGTGATACCAAACAAAACGAGACTAATAACCAAGAACCTGTACAAGATGATCAAGACGAACGACGCAGTGCCAAGCTGAAGATGATTTCGAGTCGAGGAACGAACACACCGGCGATTTATAACGAAGACGAAGATTTTGTTAATGACGAATATTCGGACAACCAGCAAGATAACGACTATGGAGAAGAGTATGAGTACCCAGTGCGAGCACCCACGGTGTTCGTTCAAGTTGGTCGCGACGGTGTGTATGAGCATGCGTCGTCTACAGACTCGGCGGTGGCGCAGAAGCTCGCGGCTGATAGAAAGCAAGGAAAGAGGAAGAAACAGCAGCGAGTTGAGCGTATTCGCTTGGTACCGTCACCGAGTCTGGCTCAGAAATACGAACGAGTACCCACACCGACTACGACGGCACGGAGGAAGAAATCTGCTCAGTCGTTGCAGTCGTCTGCGTCACGACCTCATCCAGTCATGCTCGGTGAGTGTCCGCCTGGATGCGGAAGTCGCCCTTCCTTCATGAACAGGAAATCGCCAACTACAGCACGAGCTAAAACAGCCAAGAGATCGGTAGCTACATCCACATCCAGAGGAGCTGTCGGGGTTGTTCGCCCTTGGATGTAACCTGCTAAGAAAATCGGGTTTTGATTTTTTTTTACGTGACATAAATTACAGGGTAATTTAATGTTTAGGCGAAGTTTCGCGGCATGGTGTCGTCGCCATGCAATGCCACCAAGCGGTCGTAGGCTTCGGCAGCGTCTTTCGGCGTCCAGAAGTCTCCACCCACGATCGTGTGGCCGCCCACCTCGAGCTCGGCGCTGTATTTCTTAATCTTGGTAGCGTTGAAGCGTACGCCCAGGAATTCGTTCGCTGCTTCGTTCTCCGTCTCAGCCACATGCGCGTCCTCCACCCTGCAGCTCTTGGTAATAGCGGGTAGCGCTGACGTCTGTAGTGTACGTGTCAGTCGGACTAGAGGCGCCTGAAATGCGCGGCGCACCAATAGCGAATTCATACTGTGTGCTGGTGAAGAATGTCTTCGTGTCTTATTGCGCTAGACGTATTCGAGAATGCCGGCAGCAGCATCTTGACTTTGTTGCTGAGTTTCCTAATCGAGGTGGTGACGCCTGCGTCGTTTCTCTGAGTTGAAGCTTGA
>NW_008648989.1:2692571-2692943 GCF_000247585.1 Phytophthora nicotianae INRA-310 | reverse complement strand
AACTCATTCTCTGCCGCTCGTCATAAAGCGGAGCTCCTCGTCTTAAATGGCTTCACCTTGCGCCATGACGTCCGAATGCTCCAGCACCAGCTACGAGCACCTGTTCCGCTCATTGGCGCGTCACTCGCGTCTCTTCCCGTTGCGCAGCTCCGACGTAGCATTGTTGGCCACACCCACGGACTTCTACCAGCAGTTAGTGCACAATATTCAGCACGCAGAGAGGCGAATCTCCATCTCGTCGCTGTATCTGGGCACGGGACATTTGGAGCGTGATCTGGTGGACGCGCTAGCTACGAGACTGAAAGAACGACCGCAGCTCCAGGTGCAGATCGTGCTTGACTATTCACGCGGCCAACGCGGCGGTGTCACGGC
>NW_008648989.1:2680884-2688781 GCF_000247585.1 Phytophthora nicotianae INRA-310 | reverse complement strand
CACGCTAAAGTTTACCTCGTGGACGACACGCTTGTACTCAGTGGAGCAAATCTGAGTAACGATTATTTCACTAATAGACAGGATCGATACGTGCAGCTAACGAGCTGCGGGGCACTGGCACAGTTCTACCATCAGTTCGTAGAATTAGTTACGGGATTCTCTTACAAAGTCAAGCTGGACTCGTTGACATCAGACAAGAACGACTACGAATTGTTGGCACCGGTATTGGCACATGACTCGGAGAAGGCGAAGACGGCAATGAGACGCGATCTCGAGAAGCTGGTGGATTCCAGCAAGTATCAGCAAGATAAAGACGATGAACTTACAGATGCGTGGGTTTTTCCGACGCTACAGTTTACTCCGATCTCAATGGACCACGATGAGCGCGTACTGAGTGAGTTTGTGAGGCATTTACCGCGTGGTTCTCAGCTGCAGATTGCATCGGGCTACCTGAACTTCCCGCCGTTTTTGAGTGAGCTACTGGAACGCTGTGAAGCTGGCTTGGACGTGATTTCTGCTGCACCTCGTGCCAATGGCTTCTACGATGCTCGTGGTGTGAAAGGGGCGTTGCCTATGGCCTACTCGCTGATCGAGCAAGACTTCTTCGAGCGCACTCTCGGTCGCGAGTTCCCAACTGTACTTCGGGAATTTAACCGCCTAGGCTGGACTTTTCACGGCAAGGGTATGTGGTGGAGGCCACCTCCGCCGGCAGTGACCAACGGCCACCAGTCTGCGGTGGGTCTTCCCCAACTCACGGTTGTGGGAAGCTCCAACTTCGGACAGCGGTCTTACGGCTGCGACCTCGAGTCAAATCTGGTATTATTCACACGTAACGCGGATCTCCAGCAACGACTACAAGACGAGTACGATGCTTTAACTCGCGACGCTGAAGTCGTGACGGAGCAACTTTGGCGACGACCCGAGCGCATGCTGCATGGACTTTTCAGCTGGAAGGATGGCCATTGGATCCGACCCGTGTCCAAGTTTATCGCCGCGTATCTCTAGGCGCCAGTGAAGGAGACAGATTCAATTTTGCGTTAGAATAGACTACATTTTTGAATTTGATGTCGTACATTTTTGCACTTATATCGAGTATGTTTCTATAGTAAATGGCCCACAGTTAGCTGTAAAAACACGCCAGATAACAACGGGAGTGTTAGATTGTCGTCCCATCCGCCAATGTCCAGCAATTCTGCAGCCGCAGCACTTATTCCAGCCGCCAACGAGATAGTACCGGCGGCGACTGCAATGCCACCGTCTACGTCGAAATAAAAGTCTTGTTCCATTCTCAACGCCATGAATGTAGCAGCAACGGTGACGCAGAAGCATCCAATTGACCCTTCCAGCGACTTGTTGCCACCCAGCTTCCCCACCAAAGTCACCAGTTTGTGTCGACCGTACAGCGTTCCAAAGAAGGCAGCAGCAGGGTCCCCCACTGACAACTACAGTAATGAAACACACCAAATCCATTAGAACTCACTAGTAACATTCTCTTTAACCGTTACGTGCGTCATCATACATGAAGAATAGCGAGTCGAGCGACTCGAGGAGGAAATAACGTGAGTGAGAAGCCCGATCCTAGTAAAAAGTAGAACGCTCCCGGTAGTGCTGCTCTTGACACTTCGTGTTGGCGTAAAATACTGCTAAAACACTTGATGTAGGCTGCATTAACCGTCTCGTATCGACCCCTCAACTCGTTTAATCCATAGAACAACCCAGCGAAGAACAGCAGCACCGTGGCTCCCGTCAATGGCACAAATAACCTCGAGGCAGCGTAGATCATTGCGCCCGTGCCCAGGTGCTGCATTTTACGCTGCAAATGCAGATCCCCGCGTCGCGCCACGCCATTATGAGCTGCATCCAGAGGTCGAGCCGATACGAGGTACTGGAACAGCAGAATCGCTGCCACACACGCTGCACAGGCTCCTAACGACACTCCTCCGTCGTCCGAAGACATCGATGACCGTTGCATTTTCCGTTATAAACGGATTCGAGAGGGTTTTTATGCTGACGTACTTACGCCGACCTGATGGAATCAAGGATCGAGGTGTTGTCAACTCTTTCCAGCGCAATATCCAGCCACAAAGCACGGTGAACCTAGCTGTATATCTTTTCTATAGTGTCGACGAGTAGCAACACTTGGACTGCGATGGAAGGACATGACTGTTTTCTCTTCTTTTATGAAGAGAATCCAATTTTCCTAAGGTCTTATTCGTCTGCGACGTGTGAGAATCAAATGTAGCTATTCCCGTCGCACGGATGTCCAGTGGAAGTTTCGTGGCCTTGAAGGTGTCACGCCCGAATTGGCATTCCCTGCAAGAGACTGGTGGGTGTGCTCAACGTTTGTGCGAGATCAGACGGTCGAGTCTCCACTATCCATCTCCTGAGTTGCAGGCATGAGTTGCCAAGTGACGAAGTTCAGCAACAGTCCCGAGAAACTCGCAGTCATGATCTACCCAGCGTTCACTTCAGAAATTGACATGGGCAACGATAACAAGACGGAGTTGATTGAGAACTGTAATCCGGAGCTAGTGACACTTGCAGCCGATGACTTTGAGATCATCCGCGTGCTCGGCGTCGGTACCTACGGCGTGGTGAAGCTAGCCAAACACAAACCCACAGGCATCAGTGTGGCACTCAAGGTGCTGTCCAAGGAGTACGTGGTTACAACACGACAGGAGAAGCACATCTTGCGAGAACGTGCGGTACACTTACAGCTACAACATCCGCTAGTAGCGAAGCTGTACGGCACTTTCCAGGACGATGACTGTCTGTACTTGGTGCTCGAGTATCTGCCAGGAGGAGAACTATGGAGTCTCGTGTATTCTCTTAACGAAGAGCAAGACGAGGACGAAGACGCTGTTAAAGCACCGCAATTAAAGATGGAAACGCCTTTAAAGGAGGACAGTGAACTCCGGCCCGCTACGCCGGTCAATGTACCAAAGTTAATCTCGTTGGAGTCTATGGAGCCTATTCGATCACGAACACTTGAGGCTGGAGATCTTACTATTCTACGCAGCGAGTTTGGAGGATTAAAGGAAGAGTATGCAGTGTTTTATCTCGGATGCATCTTGAGTGCACTCGAGTACTTGCACGGCCAGAGTTTGCTGTATCGTGACCTGAAATTAGAGAACTTGGTGCTGGATGAAGAAGGTTATCTCAAGATTCTCGACTTTGGCTTCGCTAAGCAGGACGCACAGCGAGCGGAAGATACAGATGATAGTAGTGAACAGACTCAGAACGCACGGAACCTCACTCTATGCGGAAGTATGGACTACATGGCGCCAGAGGTGCTTCTGCGTCAGGCTCATGACCAACGTGTGGATATTTGGTCGTTCGGTATCATAATGTACGAACTACTACTGGGGAAGACGCCATTCTACCATGAAAACCCACGCGAACTCGGTCGTAGAATCACCCACGATAATGTGGAGTTCCCGAACGAGTTTGAAGAGGAATGCCCATTAGCCTGCGACCTCATCAACCAGCTCCTAGTTAAAAACCCAGATGAACGATTGTCTTCTATGGACAAGATCAAGCAGCACAGATTTTTCTCTCGGATGTTCACATGTCCTGAGGACTGGCAGCGTTTGCTCCGCCGAGAATTCGAGACACCATTCGTTCCCAAGCTCAATGGACCCTTCGATACGTCCTTCTTCCAGACTATCGACGATGAGTATCAGGAGGAGCTGGAAGCTGGTGTGGAGCCATATTTCGAGGACGGCTCCAACATATTCAGTGATTTCTAAGTCTCCTGGTATTTCTCTGTCTTCATGTATTAATACGGCACCAAACAACTAATTTATTTACACACATCCCGCTAGCGATAGATTAAATCATTATGCAGAATAGAGCAATAAGAAATAATACAAGCATCACATCCAAAATCGTTTTAGCTTTTGTAATGAATTCCAGCTCTAGTTGTCGAGGTTTCGGTGGTTCTGCTGGATCACAATAAATACGCTTGACTCTACGCTACTACTCGCGTTCTTGCGAGTCCATAAATGTCTGCAATGTTTGCAGTTTGGGGCTTCTAGTATCCGAAATCCGAGTCGGCATCACTACCGAAGTCTTTCTCTTCTTCTTGGACACGTACGAAGAAACTAGTGTCAAAAGGACCGTCTAGTCTAGGGATAAACGGAGGCTCCGCTTGTCGTGCTTCGAGTTGCTGCCAACCTTGTTTCGACGGGAAATACGTACGGAAGAACGTCGTCTTCTTCACCTCTGAGAACGACGCAAGTCGCAGTACTGGGTCCTTCTCTAATAGTTTCTTGATAAGAGAACATACCGCCGGATGTCCTTGTTCATAGTCTTCCGGGAACTGCACTGGCTCGGAGATGATACGACGGCCCTGCTCTCGGTGGTTGGCATGGTAGAACGGTGTAGTTCCGAACAGCATTTCGTACAGAAGAATACCAAAGGACCACAAATCTACTCGCTGGTCGTACGGTTTGTGTTGCAGAATCTCAGGGGCCATATACTCGGCACTTCCACACATCGTCGAGTTCCGCTCTGTCGTTTGGGTGGCGTCTGGCTTGGATAATCCAAAGTCGATGAGTCTCGGGTATCCATCTGCATCCAACACGAGGTTTTCGAGCTTCAGGTCGCGATACAAGACTCCTCTTCTGTGCAGAAACTCGAGCGCTGTTACCAAACACGCTGCGTAAAAGGCTGCATAGCGTTCATGCAGTCCACCGTGCGAACTACGTAGCTTCTGCTTGAACAAAAAGTTCTCTAGTGTTAAGCTATTGCGGCCCATTGCGATGCTCGCTCCACGTTGCTGTCTCTGCTCTTCATCCGACTCGGACTCGGTGGTCACGGAGTCGGAAGTTTCGGGCTCTTCTACTTGTCTACTTGATCTCCTGTTCTCTTCCTCGTCCGAGTCGTCACAGTCTTCATTCTCCTCTAAATGTCCGTCATCGTGGGTGTACACCAAGCTGTAGATCTCTCCTCCGGGACAGAATTCCAGTACAAAATACAGCGCATCATTGTCTTGGAAAGTGGCATAGAGTCTGGCAATAAACGGATGCACTAGACCCAAATGAACGCTCTGCTCCCTCATAATGTTCTTCTCCTGATGCATTTCGTGCACCAAGCGTCTCGTAACAACCTTAATGGCTACAGTCGCGCCAGTGTCCAAGTGCCTCGCCAAGTGTACGGAGCCGAAGCTTCCTCTGCCCAGAACGTCCAGTAGCTCGAACTCGTCGATACCTGTAGCCTGTTCCAGCTCCGAGACGAAGCTGAACCTCGCAACGGATGATTTTCGGTGGGCTTTAACGCTCACAGCGGCGAGATAACTAGTGGCACTACTGAAGCGCTTGGCCGCGTCCTGCGTCGAGCTCTTGCGCCAGCTGGAGGCTGAGAAACGCTGCTGTACGTCCTTGGGTGGCTGCTTGGTGATCATGGCGCGGATCTCACGCATCTTGCGCCACATGGGAGCCATGGACGGCTTCTCCACGGCCGGAAAGACCCGCATTTCGGTACGGCGGAGCGCTACGAGGTATGGCGTCCGTGGTGCTGTGTGAAGTGATAATTGTGTAAGATTTTTGTGACTGTGGGATGTATGCAATGTTCGGAGCACGTTCTGAATGCGTAGAACTTAACTTTTGTATGGAAGCTTATCGATAGTCTGTTTCTGTAAAGGTGTCTCTTACCGAAAGACTCCATAGAGTGTAGCCATCTCATGATATTTGCGTCTTACCGTCACCTGCGCTATGTTTCTTGTCTCTACATGAAGCAGCAAGGCTTCTCGTCGTCCTATTAAGCTAAGAGTCTTAACCCAAATTTTCTAGCGGCAAATTGTCCGGTTCCATGTGCATCCAGCGCTACGTGGCAAGTGACGATAAGTGTCAACGGCACTGCACCCAGGTGACGGAGCAGGTTATCCTCCACTGGCCAGGATACCAAGTCTACCGTACTAACTGTCTTAACTGAAGGCCAACAGCGACAGCACTGGCCCAAGTTGCGACTTTCAGCACGCGAACCGGCTTCTACAGTATCACGACGTTAGAGTGGGATGAGCCGGGCCGATCTGACCGCTTCAACAACTCTACTTGACGTCGTTGCTAAAAACTTTAAATGTATTTTCAATAGGCAGGAGCCATTTCCCTCGAGCTAACCCCTCATTATGTGGTTTTGATGAATTTTTCACTGCATCATCGCCATATCCTGGTAGGTATTGGCGATCGTTCTCAGTTGATAGTGCAATGCGACGGCTGTTGGTCGATCGGACGCGTTGAAAGACACGCATTTGAGGATCACGTCGCGGATCTCGGGTGGACAATCGTCTTCGATCGTGGGCTTGATGGCGTTCGTACTCACTAGCAGAGCGATCTTCGCATCAGTAAGAGCATCGACCTCGGATTTGTGGCTGTTGTACGGGTGACCGCAGGTATCCATCTCACTCAGAGTAATACCGAGCGAGAAGATATCCGCGCTTTCTGAGTACCGTTCGCCCTGCAAAACCTCTGGTGCAATCCAAGCTATGGTGCCCATACCGCCAGTCATAGTCGACTCAGAAGCTTCTCGTGAGATACCGAAGTCACTGAGCTTGGCTTCCCACTCGTGATTCAGTAACACGTTGCGTGACTTGATGTCGCGGTGGATGATCGTCGGGTCGAACGAGTGCAAGTACACGAGTCCCTCCGCCATATCCAAGGCAATTTCGATCTTGCTGCGTGGTTGAGAGTCCTCACCGACCCACGAGAAGGTCCGACGACCATCTTTTTCAAGCCGTTTCTGCCTGATTAGTGTAGTTAAGTCACCTCGAGGCATGTACTCGACGACTAAAGACAGATCCAGGAGGTTCGTCCATGCTAAGCCGATAAAGTGTACGATCTTCGGGTGGTCCATGCGTGCGTACAGACGGATTTCATCCATAAATCGACGTAAAAGATCTTTAGACATGGCCTTGGGTAGAATCTGCTTAACCACCACACGTTGGCCGTAGAGATGCGCGAGATGAACGACGCCAAAGCCTCCACTTGCGAGCTCTTCCTGGATCACAATGTCCTCGATTGGCAGGCGGTAAGGGATCAAATCTTCGTCGTTCCTCACGTCGTTGCTGAGGTAGCCATCGGATGATGGAGGGAGCGATAGTGTTTGTGATGCAGAGCCTGCCGTAAGACCACCAGATGGGTTTTTACTTGTCGGTAGAGCCATAAAGCCATCAGCGTTCGAGTTACGTCGCTTGTTCTGACGTCGACGATACACGATGAAGCCGACGATGATGAGAAGAACAGCGACAACACCTGCAACGATACCACCGATTAAACCTGCACTGGAGCTTGAGCTGCTTTCGTTGATGACCACAGTATTAGTTCCCGATCCACCTGACGCTTGGTTTGTGTTGTTACTACTGGTAGTGCTGTCTCCATTAGTGCTGGAGCTGCTGGTTGTCGTGGAATTACTGGAACTGGTTCCAGAAGAACCAGAATCATTGCTAATTGGATACAAGCTGGAGAATGATGTATCTAGCAACATAACAGAAAACGTTTAATAACGATAGGCATCAAACAGCTACTATAACAAGTCTTACCATCGAGAACGCAGGCAGAGACACTGCTTGAAATCGTTGTGACCGTGCCTGATACGCTTGAGCAGTCATCCTCGTCCAAACTGACAGTGAGACTCAGTTGTGCAGTCTTCAGTACGTCGACGTCGGATTCTCGCACGACAAAGTTTGTAACAGTAGTTCCTCCCAACGTCCTAAAGTGATGCAAGTGATGTCAGTTATGTTAACATACTGGTGCATTGCGACGAGCGTACATTGTCTTGAGTTTCGATGGGAATGTTACACCCACGATCTCTGTGATTCGGCAGTCGCTGCATTCTCTGTTAGTCACATACAAACATTAGTTAATAACCTCCCTAGTTAATACAGAAGTGAAAAAAAAAA
>NW_008648989.1:2663347-2679154 GCF_000247585.1 Phytophthora nicotianae INRA-310 | reverse complement strand
CTGTTAGGACAGTCCGGGCTCAGCGACGGTCTTAATTTGCCTGCACTCACTAACACAGCGATACGAGCGTTCGTGTGTTTGATGTTCCCACCGCGGTTGCTGTCGGTCGGGACGCCTTCGGAGTACGGTCGACGACACGTGTCCAACTCGGTCATGATGACGCCAAAAGAATACACATCCGCCTTCTCTGAATACCGTTCTCCACGCAACACTTCGGGTGCAATCCAGGAGATCGTACCGATCTCAGCAGTCATCGTCTGGTCCTCTGTGAGTTCCTTACTTACTCCAAAGTCCGTGAGTTTAGCTTCCCATTTCTCACTCATCAACACGTTGTTCGGCTTGAGATCTCGATGAATCATAGGACTCTCAAAGGAATGTAGATACACGAGCGCTTCAGCGATGTCGAGAGCTACGAGAGACTTGCATTTGAGGCCTCCTCTGTTGGATTTCATAGACCTGAACCAGCCGTAAGAGTCACGAGCCGATGGATCACGCGTCTCGCGTTTAAGTTGCTTCTGTAGCAGTGTAGCGAGGTCTCCATTGGGCATGTACTCAAACACTGCAGAGAGATCCACTAGAGAAGTGAAGGTAAAGCCGATAAATCTCACAATCTTCGGATGATCCAGCGACGCACACGTCCGGATTTCGTCCATAAAGTCGTTCAACATTCTCGGATCACGAGCTCGTTCTGGCAGGAGTTGCTTGGTAACCACAGTCTTGTCACGGAACGTAGCTTTGTATACAGCACCATAGCCTCCCTTGGCAATTAACTTGCCTCGAACCACTTCTTCGTGCATCAAACGGAAGCCCCGCATCTCCTGATCCGTGCGAATATCGTTGTCTAAGGACAGTGGTAATGGTACATGAGTGGAAGTAGAAGAGGCCATGGTGCTGTTCATCCCTCGATGCTTCGTACTGACAAGAGTATCGTCCAGATCGGAATGCTCTTCTGCTGCCATATTTCCCGTATTTAATGTCCGTTCGAAGAACGTGTGAGTCGTGGGGTTCGTGGTGGTACGAGCTTCAGCTATAGACCGAAATCCAGAGCTCCTGTCCGCCGTGTAGTCCTTGAATTTCTCGTTTGTGCGGCGATGCCGGAACACGAGATATCCCACTGCACCGCCAATGACCACTAAAAGTAGCGCTGCGCCTGAAATCATCGCCACTAACATCCAGCCAGATGAAGCGGTAGTCTCGGAAGCACTAGCACCGATTGGCTCCGAGCCATTCGGAGGCGGTCCAGGAGTTCCATTTGAGTCTGAGATCACAAACTTGCTGTTGTATACTGCATCGGGTAGGATACAAACAGGTACGGTCTGCACCTGTTGTTGAGTGGCACTTGAGTCGCTACAACTGGAGCTTGACACTGTCAGTTTGAACCAACCTAGGCCTGCTAGAAGCGGCATGCTCGAGTTTGCGACCTCGAAAGAGTCGACGGTGCTGCCTTCCAGATCGAGAGAAGTCAGCGAACCGGAGGATGGCAACGTCACGCCCGAGAGTTTCTCAATATCGCAGTCGATACATGAATAAACCTGAAGCTGGGTCGGCATTTGCCACTTGGACAGATCGTGAATAGTGTTCTGACTCGTATCAAGCACTACGAGGGTATCGCTGAAAGTGAAGCTGGTGAGGACAACGATGCCGTTGTTCTTCAAAGACAAAGTAGTGACAGTATCCGGGATCTCTCCGTCGTCGAGACTCTTAATCGAGTTGTTGTCTAATACCCTGTTACATGTAACGATGTCAGTAAAATGCACCACGTTCTGGTGTATCAATCGATTCGTACAGTCGGGTGACACTGCTGGGGATTGATAAGGCGTCCAAAGCGCTGAGTCCATTCGTCGACAAGTCCCTGCGATAAAGAAGATAAGCAACACGAACAGAGGGACCTGGGAGTACTGTAGTACCACGTACAACGTCTTGACGGTGGCCTCGGTGTCTTCATAGATAGTGGTGACCTGGTTTCCTGATAATACGACGGTGGTCACGGCCGGGAAACTCGAGATTGCTGCGATCTCCAAATTGCTGGCATCGATCGTCGTCGTTCCGTTGCTGGACGTGGAGCTGATTTTCACCACCGTGCAGTTTTGATACACAACCTCAGCATTCGACGCGCTATCCTCACTCCGTCGCAAAGTTGCTAGTGTCGGCGCTGGCTTCTCACATGCGTCCGTCTGGAAAACTCGAGCAATTGTCCGACTAACCAGAACCGCTGAGAGCACGACAAGCGGCGCCAGTCCGTGTCGATGGAGTGGTCGTCTCATTAGCACGCCCCCGCTCCACCCGGCCGACGTCGAGACTCCTACCTAACGAGATCACGTTCGAATAGTAAACTGAGCCTCACACAGTGCTCGGTTTTTGATGCACGACACAAGGCACAGTCCGCTCCCCATCCGAAAGTTTTCTTCCAGGCACAGTCCACCAGATTTGCACCATTGTTACATCGGACAGCAGGTTCGACACCTTCCAACAGAACAATGCAGGCCATCGGGCTTTCAACACCAGGCGGAGCCATGCAACGCTCGGGGTTTCCAGCCGCCAGTCGCAACCTCGCGGTATTCACACATGTAGCAAATTTCTTAATCGACGTAACTTTGGTTTCTCGAAAAGGAGAAAGACGTCGGTCTTGGTACGATTTGCCGCAGCATAATGCATTCACGAGATAGCCCACAGTCCACCATGCTTGACTCACGCTGGATCTAGCGCTGGATCTCGCCCATGACGACAATTCCAGAGTTAAAAAAAATAACATTCTAGTAACGAACATCAGAAATCTTTTCATTAAATAACTTCAAAGGCAGTTTTTAGCTGCTTACGGTCTCTCGTTTCCCAAAGATTTACGAAGATTGGAATGGGTGGGCTGAATGACTCGCCCCCAGGCTCTTTGACTGCGTCCGCGTCATGCGTCTCGCCGATGCCAACAGCTCCTCTTCTCCCAGCTCCAAGTTGCGTAGTTCGTAGTGAATTTGAAGAGCCGACGGTCGATCCTCCGGGTCGAACGCCAAGCACTTGTCCACCAAGTTACGGACACTACGAGGACAATCCACATGCACTTCGGGTCTCAACGTTCCAGCACTAACCAGCACAGCAATGCGAGTGTTCGACGTCTTGTTGTTGCCGCCACGGTTGCTCTCGCCTGGGATACCCTGCGAGTAAGGCCGACGACATGTGTCCAGCTCTGTCAAAATGACGCCAAAGGAGTACACGTCGGCTTTTTCCGAGTAATGCTCGCCACGTAGCACCTCTGGAGCGATCCAGGACACTGTGCCGATCTCTGCTGTCATAGTTTGATCTTCATCCAGTTCCCGACTGATGCCAAAGTCCGTGAGTTTGGCTTCCCACGTGTCGCTCAGCAGCACATTCTTAGGCTTCAGATCTCGGTGGATGATCGGACTTTCAAACGAATGTAAATAGACTAAAGCTTCGGCGATATCGAGTGCAATAAGCGACTTGCACTTGAGGTTTTGTCCTTCACCGACCGAGTGGAACCAACTGTAGCCATCTCGAGCGTATTCATCGCGGAGTTCGCGCTGTAGTTGCTGTTGTAACATGGTACTCAGATCCCCACGTGGCATGTACTCCATGACCATAGAGATATCGATCATCGAGCTCCAAGTTACGCCGATAAAGTGAACAATTTTAGGGTGATCCAACGTCGAACAGAGACGAATCTCGTCCATGAAGCTGCCCAACCAGCGCTTGTCACGTGCACGTTCAGGTAATAATTGCTTGGTCACAACCTTCTCGTTCTGGAACGTGGCCAGATAGACTGCACCGTAGCCTCCTTTAGCCAACAATTTCCCACGTACAACTTCTTCCTGCAGTAGCCTGCACTGCATAATATCGTCGTCTGTGCGAATGTCATTCAGCACATAGTTGGCATTCGATTCACTCAGCATCGCCTCCGGTACTGAGTCCGTTCGGCCAGTTCTTGACATGCCAGTCAAGTGACTAGGCATGTACTTAGTCGCCTTGGAAGAGGACGAAGCGTCCGGGTCAAATTCCAGGTTTTCGGCTTCTTTCAGCTCTTCATCCCGAACTTTTTGTCTACGCCGGAAGATGACGAACACCACACCACCGAGGATACAGGCCATCATGGCTCCAAGGCAGATCATAGCCAGCATCATCCAATTACTGAGACCACCACCGCCTCCTCCTTCACCCCCAACAGCAGGGTTGGGCCCACTACCAGCAGTCGAGGAGTCTGACCCGCCTACAAGGTACTTGGCGTCGAAATATCCGTCTGGAAGCACGCACAGATTCATCGAACGAGCCACTAGCGATGTGGCTTGGCTGTCACTGCAGTTGGCTCCAATTGTCGTGACTACGAGGTCGTCCACTGCCTCGAGAGCCGCGACGCTGGAGTTGGCAACCTCGAATGTTTCCACGTTGCTGCCTGTGAGATCGAAAGTTGACATGGCAGTCGGAAAGACCACACCGGCGATGATCTTGATGCCGCAGTCCTGACACCTGAAAGACTGCAAACTTGTCGGCATTTGCCAGCTCGAGAGTTTTGTCATCGAGTTGTCACTCAAGTCAATGTACTGGGCCTGGTCGCTCATGACGAAGCTCTGCAAGGACGTGATGCTGTTGTTTCGGATCGAAATGGACGTCACGGTTTCCGGGATATCGCCTTCCGATAACGCCGTAAGCTGATTATCGTCCATATTCCTGAAAAAATCAACACAAAAATAACATTAGACTTTGAGAAATTAATAAAAAGCAAAGATATTCACGCCGTACAGGACAGTGACACTGCTGGGAATCGAAATGTTGGTCATGTCCTTAATACCGTTTTCGGAGATATCCCTGTACAAGCACAACCCAGTCAGAATATTTTACTTGAAAAGCTGCCATTTATCACAAATTTCACACTTACAATGTCGAGATCGATGTGCTGTCGGCTTGTTGAATAACTCCGATCTTGTTACCCGATAGATCCCTGTACACGACAATAGCGTTATTAACTTCGTCCGCACCTCCGAGCATTGACGATACTTACAGCGAGTCGACTTCGGGGAAGCTCTGGACGATCTCAATCTTCTGTCCAGACGCGTCCATGGACGCGGTGCCGTCGCTCTGCGTGTCTGCGCGGATGGTCAAGATGGCGCAGTCCTTGTAGATGACATACGCCGCGCTGGCCGACGACGCGCTCTGTGTCAACGTGATTTGAGTCGGTGGAGACGCGAGACATTCCTGACGCTGCGCCTTGAGCGCCTCTAAACTGCCCGACCCACTGCTACTACCGTCCGAAGAATCCGCCGTCACCGACGCCGCCAAGACGAAATTTGTCGCCACCTGTACTGCCGCTAGCATCGCGAACATGCGATTCCTCCATCTGCTCCTCCTCATGACTGAAAGTCTCCGATGTGACCGTTAAAAACCTGTTGATCTCTCTGCGTGACTCTGAATCGAACAGCTCGCGTCCACCGCTGGCCTGAAAGTTGCTAGCGTTCTTCCTGGTGCCAGCAGGTTCTCGGTGAAGCGAGAAGCGGTTGTGCTGTTTTGGCGCTGAAAGAGACTGGAGCGGGGACCAGGAGCGCCACGCTGAATTGCGAACTGTGCGGGGATAGCCACGTCCGCCGTAGCAGCTGGGATCGCTCAAAATCGATCCAAAATGCGTAAAAGACCGAACTTCCCATCTGAAGCAACTTCCTCCCTGTCGTTTATGCGCAGAGTTCCCGCAGAGACACACAACAAGAAACTGGACTGCTTGGTGTACCATTTGGAATTGAAAAGCTACGCTTTCATGGTGCCGCTTTGGCTCGTGCTTTGGGGATCAACTCGATTTTGCTGACTCTTCACAAAGTGCATGTCCTGCAGAGGACGTGCCAGCGTGGACATTGCGAATCTACACAACATGATCAACGCTGGTGTTCTCAATTCGGTCCTTGGCCAAAGTTTTGCGCGCGATGCACATGCGGTCTTCGCACGGATCCAGCGGGGCATCTGCTGCCACTTCAAGCAAAAAGCACTCATGGTCTGATCGGATGCAGGTGCAAGTTGCACCGCGCAACGCACTCATAGGAGCTTGCCTTGCTACGCGTATAATACCGGTATCGGTGCTCGATCGGGCTTCCTGCCTGTTCCAGTTGCCGTTCGTAAATGTCTGTGGAGTGACATACCGCACTGTGCGGTCCGCACAATGCCGTGAAGCTATTGGCGTCTGTCAGCGCGAAGCAAGTACTGTGCGTCACGATATTCCTTACCATTTTCACTACGCGGTGCACGCTAAAGCTTGAGCCAGTACTGCGAAATTCGTAGTGCAAATTTTATTTTTCAAAACTAGAAAGTTACATGTGCACTAGAATGTTACATGAACGCTAGAAAGTTGCACTACACTTTCTCAGAAAGTTGGAGCATTTTCAACTTGAAAAAAAAATCATGATACAAACGTCAAAAACCTTTTTCAGCAATCATTTCATGTAATCAGCATACAAACGCCAAGTAACTCAAGGGCATTTCGAAAAAGCGGTCAATAAATCGACCAGTCGGGCGGTTAGCACGCCTCACCCGCTTCCTCCTCTTCTCCAAGTCCCTCTTCGACTTCCTCAGCGCATGCCGAGCGCTTCTCCGTCCATGATCGTGCTGCGGGTGCGTTGGTCGCCCGACAACAACCAACAGACCCAAGATCTCGAAACAGAGCCTTTATACCCAAACGCAAGCAACGGGATCGTGCTAGGTACAGGATTACAAGCCAATTTCAAGTTTCGAGATGACCGTGGGGTGGATGATACCCATGGAACACTTGAACGCACCACTGGATTAGGCGTTTGGGTCTACAGCGACCACAGCAGAAGAGGCTCAATTCTCAATAATGAGCACAAAGTCCACAATGACGCAGTAGTGGTGCACGATGGGGACAAGTTGAAATTGGGTCAAACGGAGATTGAATTGTGTCTCAAAATGGGTAAAATCGAAGTCCCAGAAGAGGAAGACGAACAAGTGTCGCCTATTGAAACTAACCAAGAGGTGGAAACGGGTGCAAATAATGTTGTACGACTGACACGGCGTCGAGCTTCAACTCCATGGGGAGCAGGATCTGTCACCAAAGCACAACAAGCCAAACAGCGACTGCCTCGGATTGACACATCGGGACTAAATTTTAATGAGCCTGGACCAGTTCAACCGATGGCAACTCCTCCGGAATACACATCATCTCCAGTTCCTGGAACAAGATGGCGAAGGAAGAGGAACTCCATTGCTACAACGACATTGACGGCGAGATCCCCATCACCACCGGATCAACACGGACACCCATACTCGTTCCATCGCCCTCGCACGCGGTTTATACAGGGACCGGAACTGCCAGAGGAAGAAAATACAGAGAAACCCGCTCGTCCTCCTCCTCTAGAGTATTCCAGTTCTCCAATTGTATCGCCGTCCTCTTTACGACAGCGACACAATCTGTTCCAGCAACCACCAAATAGTTTACCTATTCCGGCGTCTGGTTTAATAGCTGGAGTGCCGCCTCCTCCTATTAGTGCAGGTGCTCGACCAACGTCACGACGTGATGATCTTCGTATCCAAGTGTCAAAGAAAATGGCTGCGGCTGCACCGACGAGTGCTGGGAAAGCTCCTGCGGTCCAAGTGGTGCCTAAAGCTCTGGAATTCCAAGCACCTGCGTCTCCTGTGGCTCAGAGAGATATTCTCAAGCAACAGGAGTCGTTGCAGAATATCTTGCAACATAAATTCGAAGAAGAACAACTTCTGAAACAGCAACAAGAAGAATGGATGAGAACGAATCTCATGTCAAGCGATAGTGAGTGTCAACCCTCCGCGTCAACGCCGGCTTTGTCACCTATCAAGAGTGAGAAGAACGCCATGGATCAGGACGAATTGGCCTTCCCGGCTCCAGCTCCGATACTCTTGCGTACACTTTCGCTCGGCATCAGTGAACAGCGGACTATAAGACCGAGTCCACGTCTCACAGCCGCAATTCGAGCTTCTCGAACTTGTCTCAACAGCTTTGAAGAAAAGCTAAGTGGACCCAAGCATCATGATTTCAAAGGCCGTCGTAAGACCACAGCTCTGGTGCTTAGCCCGAGCATAAGACTCAATCACGAAGGTGCAACGATCAGTCCAGTCAAGGAAAGTGAACTACGCACGTCGAATGAAAGCATCGCTTCAACAGCAACTACAGTAATAACTTGCCACCGCCGCGTCACGAGCTCGGTACGTTCTTGTTTTTTTTTTGCTTTGTTCTTCCATTTTTTACCTTTTTTTTTCGCTTTTTACTTACGATTATCGCAGCTTTCGTCACACTCGGCTAGCTCAGTTGATCTATGCGATTTTGTTGGATACGAGCAAGAGGAAGATGGCGAAGACATGGTCACTTCGTACACCAGTCCTGACTTGTATGGATCGGACGAGCTGCTACGTCGCTCTCGCGAGGATACCACACTGCTGTTTGATGCCAACCGCAGCAGCAGTGGCAGTGGGAAGTCCATGTATGGGACGTTGTCACCTCCACAGTCCAATGTTTCATCCACTCTCTCGCCGTCTAATGCCGCGGACACACGTCTGGGTTCACCTCGTCGACGCGGAACCGATACTCTTGACACCTCCAGCTCGAGTAGCAACCAGCTTCTAAACAACAATCCCGCTCCTAGTCTTGACGAAGCCATACCCTTGGGTGCACGTGTATTGAGTCCCAGAGGTGGCCAGTTCGACCCGCGTTCCCCGTACAAATCGACTGCAGCCCTCAAGAACAACCTGCCGCAACTGCAAAAGCTTCGTCGACCAATACCCGAGCCAGAGGATATTGATGTGGAAGGCAAGGAGGCGGCTGAACCGCGACAACCTTTTCGAAGACGCACCACATTTCGTCGTCACTCACTAGCTCCGCTGACAGGCATCAATACGCCCTAAGTTGAATTCCTCGTCAGTAAATATTTTAATTGACGTAAATTTGTGTTCCGGTTTAAAGTTTAGAACCCTTTACGTAAGTACTACTTCGAAGTATATTTCAACTTGACTGGGTAGTTTTTCGCTGCAACTTATTATCAAATTAAAATAGAATCAAGGACGGAAATCTATTTTAAACGTGCACTGCAATGGCAGTTTTTGGAATGAAGCGACGTCGAGAGCAGCTTTGGTCTCAGAGCTTTATTTTCCTCGCTGGTGCTTCGACAAGCTTTTTGTTTTCAATCTTTTTATTCAGCATGGGCAACGTGCAGCAGCAAGTAGGCAAACGCATGGTGGTTGGTCGCCACGAGGTGGAGGCTGTGCAATACCTTGGTGAAGGAGGTTCGTCCTTCATCTTCCTGGTCAAGGACGTCCGGGCGCCTCCTACAGCGTCACCGCTCGTGTTGAAGCGTCTTGTAGCTCACAACGAGCAGACGGCGGATTGGATTGCCAGCGAGATTCGGCTGCACCAGCGACTGAGCCACCCACAAGTGGTGCAGTTCGTGGCTTCGCAAACCAACAAGGCTCGTGGTGACAAGACTGAGGTCTTCATCCTCATGGAGTACTGTCCCGGAGGACACCTCCAAGAAAACATGGTCAAGATGGGCGCTAAACGTTTCGCACAGCACGAGCTGCTGCGTACGTTTAAAAGTCTTTGCGAGTACGTAAACTACGATATTTTTGTTAGAAAAACTCATTAACTTGTTGCAACTACAGGCCTGTGGCGATGCTGCACGCTCAGAAACCCCCCATTGCGCATCGCGATCTTAAACTAGAGAACTTTCTGTTGGGTAAGGAGAATGTGTACAAGTTGTGCGACTTCGGGTCTTGTGTGGAAGGCCCTCAGTCGCTCGCCACTAAAGCGGACCGCATGCGCGAATCCGACAACGTGTCCAAACGCACAACGGCCATGTACCGTTCACCTGAGTTAGCAGACGTGGAAGGCACTGCGATGTTCGGCTCTGGGGAACTCACTGAGGCGGTGGATGTCTGGGCGATGGGCTGTATCCTGTACAGCATGGCGTTTTTCAAGTCACCATTCCCGCTCGAAGGACTGCGCACCGACCGCTACACGATCCCATCGAACTCCCCGTATTCACCGGATGTGCACGCTATTATTGCTCGCATGCTAACTTCTGACGTTGACAAGCGCGCGACCATCGAGCACGTTATGGAGTGCATTGATGAGGTCATTTGTGGTCGTCCTCTTCCACCGTGGCGCGGCGTGACGAAGAAGAAAGAAAAGGCCAAGCCCGAAGCGGAGAAGCCTTCAGCTGCAACAACTAAGAAGACTGAAGCGAGAAAGGAAACCGTTGCAACCAAGACCTCGGACGCTGCGGATCTGTTGAATATGGACTTCAACCCCACCATTTCAAACAGTAAACCACCATCCGCAAAGGCTGCACCAAGTGCATTTGACACAACTTGGACGGCACCCACAGATGGCTTCGCTGATTTTGCGAGCTTCCCGTCGCCAAGTTCGTTTGGTCAAAGCGGAGGTAACGACGGTTTTGCTTCAAGTCCGACAAAGGTCGATCCGTTCGCTATTTCGGCCATGCAACAGGCTCCTGTTGCCCCTCCGGCGAGTGTCTTTGACTTCGATGCACCTCCTGCTCAAGGGATCCCTGCTCCTGCCCCGAGTATGATGTCGAAGGCTCCAGAAGTAGATCCGTTTGCAGAGATTGACGCCCCACCCCCTGCTCTACTTTATGGCGGGTTGCCACAACAGGGACAACAACAGAAATTCCCACAACAGATGTGGGGTGGTAGCGCCCACAGTAGCCAGGGGTACCATTCGTCCAACCCGTTTTAGCACAGCAACTTCGCAGAATGCATCCGCATCAATCTGAATATTTGATGATATTAATGATTTTTTTTTAACTATACGTGCGTTGTGTGAGGCTTGCATCCGAGGGCCGCTGCTACTCGGCGGTAATTAATGTTTGGTCGCGTTTGTCGAGGTCCCTCCGGTCGCTTCGGGAGGATTTTATCCTTTTTACCACCGTTTCGTTTATCGATTTATCCTTAATTTTTTGGTTTTGACATTCCTAATTGCTTCTCTATAAAGACTAAACCTCCAGTTTGATCAATGTAATGCGCATTGTAAAATACTATCATAGATAGTTTGAGAGCAAACAGAGAGCGAATAAAATGCATTTTAGTTCATTATGCTCGAGATTGGATATAATGCAACTATATTCTGGAGTAGTCTAACTGAAAGATAAACTTACATGTAAAACGTTCCGGTAGTTGACCATAATGTCTTTTAGCTGAATTCCATGCGTATGAGACCATTTTAACATAGCTATTTAGGAGCAATTCTAACTTTGATAAATGACTTCCTACAACGATACAGATACATATCAAGTAAAAAAAAATTGTTGTGGTGCTCGAACAACACTACAAACTTTGAGAGCACTCCGGGCTGCAAGATCAATAAAGTAGTGAAGATAAAAACGATGAACCGTTTGTTATGAGTATTAGGGCAGCAGGCTATCACTAATTATTCGTACAAAGCAAGTAGCACAATGAGTAGAGAAAATTAGCCGTGTTGGAATGATTATATGCGGGAGTCTTTCACTGAAACTCAACGAAATATTTTTCTAGCATTTCGAAATTGTGACCCAGTATAGTGGCGGGCGAACAGAGCAAGCCTAGCCCATTCACCGGGCGATGTCGACGGGCGGACAGCACCAAGCTGGCAGCAGATAAGAACAATAGGATGTAGGTTAAGTAACCACCGAGGCCAACCGAATGGCCGCTGAGATCACTTAGAAACAAACCTAGAACCAACAACAGAGCTTTGGTTTGCCAGGAAGCGCCAGCTTCCTTCGTAGTGTTCGAAACCTACTACAAAGATATCTTTAGTTGCGGGTGGAGCAACATCGACTGAACGAAGAAGAAGCATGACGACTACACCGAAGGGCAGTGACGGGGAGCAGGAGACTTTCTTCCAAGTGAACGAACCGACTGGAAGCAGCCTACTGCAGGACGACGCGAGAGTGGAGTCTACGGCGAGCCGCCAAACAGCAAGTAAATTTCGTACAACTGCGGCAGGGTCTGATTTCATGTCCGTCTTGTGCGTGTCACTCGAGTGTTCTTTCTTACCACAATATACTGTGAACCTGCATAAATGCATAAGAAATACTAGACCCAAAATCAAAACGTACCCAATGCAGTACGCGGTCACCGCACTGCACAGCGCGAAGAACCTGGTGCCACAATTATGTGGTTTATCTATTATATAGGCGCGCATTTTGTTGAGCGACATCCAGCTCGGTAACATCGCTTCATCGAACGCTAAGTGCGATGGTGCCATATACCCACGTTCGAAAGTCTTCTGGAGCACTTCTACACTTTACGAAACTTCCATGCTCTGTCTGTCGTTGCTCTTGGGTCTCCATCTGGATTGAGGAGCGAATTGCGCGAAATTTCAATGAACCGATCTTGGCGCAGCACGGACCAGACGTCCCGCGTGGAATCCAGCAATCGTCGGTTGTCTTCCAGTGGTAAGCAAGTTTCTTACGGTTCGGCGATATTGCGCGAGCAATAAGCAAAACAATATAATAACAGCGTTTATACGGTTGTATTGGTTTTGCTCCTTCCTATTCATACTCTATATCACGCTTTGACTTCTTCGGAAGGCATTGAATTGTCATTTATTGCGTTAGCGCTTGTACAGCGACGAACAGAATGCAACAGTCAGCACTGAATTGTTGAACCGACAGTTAAGCAGAATAAGAAAAGCGAGTCAGCCCAGATCGTACTACTCGCGTTGGACAAAATAGTTTAGTTTTAGATATGTATTATCGAAATTTTAGCGCAATGAAGGCAGTTATATTTTGTAGCTAAAATTTACTGTCGAGTGCTTTGTTTACAGCTTTGGTCATGGTGGTGGTTTTAATAGACTCCCACGCTCGGATGGTTCGTTTGATGGTGGACACCCTCTTCTAGTGCAAGGTTGTGGCCCTGTCCGTTTCTTCCAACCGCAAAGCTCGTAGCTTTGACTTCAGAAGACCCACTATTCCTACGTCTAACGGCTGGCATACGGAGATGGAGTTTCTACAACAATTTTATCAGATGCTGCGGAAACGTGGCCCTCAAGGTAGTCTACGAGGAGGACAGATGGCTAGGAAATGTAGTCGTGGAGGAGCGAACGCAGGTAGAAAGCCCACACCCGTTTGTCCATCCAGGCCTTCTTTTGAACAGCGTAAACATGGCCTGATAACACATGACAATTGTAACATTAAAAATTAATTTGAAAATATAATCTGCATCGCACCTTTTGAGTAAGTTGAAAGTTCCTCATCTTTAATAGTGCCATTTGGGCCATTTGGGGTGCTTCTTACAATAAAAAAGCAGTGACAATTTTACAGAGCCCCAAGTGCAAACGGCTGTCATTCTCGCCGAGTGCTTTTGTTGAGCAGATAGTTTTGCTTCTTTAGCTTTTGGTAACAGGATTTTCGACGGCGGAGTGTCATAATATATACCGATTTCGTCGGTATTGAAGATAGCACTTGGTATGAACCAAAACTCTCGTTAAATTTGACGGCGAACGCTAGTTGAATGGCTGCAAGATCGTCGACGTTTCCTAGTACACATGAAGAGCACATAATCGGTTTTAGTGGCGAAAAATACAGTTGTAGAGCAATCGTGACAGTTGAATAGCATGTTTAACCCGCTAGGTGTTTGCTGCACAAACCAGTGGCGGTATGCGAACCGCCGAAGCAGCCGAAGCGGTGACTCATATTTCTTGTCTCTGACGTACAGTAGCATCCACGCGGAGTAACTATCGCGCACAATAGCGGCCATAGAGCGTGTCGTAAGAGGTAGACAGTAACGCCTGGTGTCCTTCATGTAAGTGATCAGCTCCATCCCAAACAGCACGCTCTCGGGCTGGCCCGGTGCTCTCGAGAGTGTCTTCTCGTTCCCTTCTAAGGCGAAGATCTCCTCTTTCTTCTTTCGCTAGTCGCTAATGGTCCACCGCGGGGCACCTTGCGAGCGAGCAGTATCGCTCTCACTCATGCCAACTGTGGCTTGCAGTACCTCTCGCTTCGTCCTAAAGCTGTAGTGCTTGTGGCACTTCTTCCCGCTAATCGTATCTGCAGCAATCAGAGCGTCCACGGCTGCTAACTCTGCGTGCAAAGCACTTCGTCCTTCTTGTCCCGTGTTGTGGCTGCCTCCATTTTACGGACTGAGAGGCTAGGAATTAACGAGATGGTGGTCTTGTGTGATTGGCTAATATTAAGTAGTACTGTGCTTTGATTGGTCGGTTCTTCACATCTGCAGTTTTGGGCGTTTATTGGCAGTTAACTGGCGGCAGTTAAATTCTGTTCGTCGTTGTACCGCTCATCCACACGTAGCGGCAACATTTCCGGTCCTTACTCGTCGGAGCCACAGCAATGTGCTACCACAACGGTACAGACGATATCCTCGGTAGTAATCCCTAGTCTTGGAATACTTCCTCAATAGCAATAAATTAGTGGTTCCTTGTTGATACGTCGCATACAATATATTAATCCCTCTCACCCCTCAATCGTAAAATAGCGTACATTTGAAATTAAATATTCCTATTCTGGGGTGCTTAACTATGTAAGAAGTCACAACTGCACAAGTGCCATGTTGCCACATCCGATGTTGAATCGATGAAGCCTATCCTTTTGCCCACTTTGGGCGTGACTCGAGCTTTAGAACCGCGGAAAAGCGTTCTGCCTTTAGTCTAATCGCCTCGTCAATGGCGATGAAACCCATCTTGTCGAGTTTATGATGGCGCTATTCTGTAGCCAACAGCGAGACCGGAGGTGACGCCAGCGCTTTTCTGTGCATTAATGGCAATCAGATCATTGTCTGTCATGAAACCAGAGGAAGATTGTAGATTCTGCTAGCCCATGATTCTAGCTCTGTTTGGGACAAGTTAGGGATGTTAGCATAGTGCTAGCATTTTTGTACAGCCGTCGTTGAGTGTTGGTGCACATGAGGAGGGCTGGCTGGTCTTGAGAGGAGTGTTGCTTGGTGTGGCGAGGCAACTAACAATAGGAGAGCAAGACGAAATGGTACACCAATAACGAGCTACATCTATTAATAAATTTGTGCATGTGTCAAGATGAATATGCTCGGATATAATTTTGTTATTCATTCTGGATAGGAATACCCTTAAACAGAAAAAAATTTGGGACTCCCAGCGCGACTACCGCGGATCGTCTGTGCTGACATGTAGAAAAAAAAAAGAGCGCGAGTGGGGAGGCGGCGGATAAATCCACAACAATATGCCTACCAGAGCGGGAAACGAACGTGATCTGAAGATCCAGCTTCTGCCCTAGCGCCGGGACAGACTGGACCTGCAAATCGCTTGTATAGGCCAACCAGTAAAAATAAGAACACGCTACTAGCACGAGCAAAGCTAGTAGGTGTTATGAATCCTCGTGGTCCCAACAGCGGAAGGGTATCAGGCACGGGTGAGCCTTTTACGAGGGCGCCGAGTGTTCAACACTCGGCTGGAAGAATATACGAAAGGCAACTCGCTCTCCCAACACGTGCAAATAGGCACAGTAAAGCCGTCACCTAAACTTCCGATATATAATCGGCCGATACACACACTCTCTTGGCCTTGCCGGATGAACCCTCCTAGCAAGCTTCGAGTCCACCGGCAGGCATAACACACCCAAACAAGCTTATCCAGACGCTTACCTTGAAGCCGGCAACTCCCCCGCTATAGGAAGCGGTCAAGCCTCGCAAGGAACAAAACAAGACCCCCCCCGTAAAGGAATAACCACACCCCTAGTCGATCGATATCGACGACCTATCTGGTGCGTAGCCTGAAGAGTATCCACACAACGCCACCCCGCCATCCTGCGTCTCGCCAAGACGGAACCACAAATAACAGAACCGAATTTCCACTCA
>NW_008648989.1:2656485-2663018 GCF_000247585.1 Phytophthora nicotianae INRA-310 | reverse complement strand
GGTTGCGCACTTGAAGTAGGCGACCCCTCGCAGCTGATTGGTCCATTTCCATCCGTCTCACATTCTCCAAATTTCTCAAGCGCTTCACCACAAATCCTCGTGGTCCCAACAGCGGAAGGACACCAGGGACGGGTAAGCCTTTTATGAGGGCGCCGAGTGTTAAACACTCGACTGGAAGAATATATGAGAGGCAACACGCTCTCCCCAAACACGTGCAATTAGGCACAATAAAGTCGTCACGTAAACACCCCAGATATAATCGGCCAATACACATGTTTGGCCTTGCCAGATGAACCCTCCCTAGTAAGCTTCGAGTCCGCCGACTTGCATAACACACCCAAACAAGCTTATTCAGACGCTTACCTTGAAGCCGGACCTCGCTCGTGTGCTTGAGTGGAAATTCTGTTCTGTTATTTATGGTGCCCTTTCGGGCTCTTCCTAATATGTAATCCTAATCATGTAAACAAATATCAAGTGAATAATGATCAGTTATCGATTCTTTAGCGTGCCAATAGACACTTCGACGGCCGTTGCACATTACCAGATATCCGCCGAGCGTTCGAACAGTCACCGAGGCTTCCCAAGACTCGCTCCAACCACCACCGAGCGTTTGTACCGCGACTTGCCAGTTTAGTTTTCCTGAATGCTAATCCGGTCAGTTTTATTATTACTAATAAGGACGGCCTGGACTGAGCGAAGCCTTGGTCATTTCTGGGACCCGGCGGGCGTTCGGTAGTGACCTGATCCGGTATCTCTCACGCTGTCGTTGATAACCACCACATGACGGAGTGTTCGTAGGTTGAGCAACTTGAATGTAACCTGTTTGTCTTACGCCGGCTGTCTTGAGCCAAATTGTAATGGGCTCACTGTGTGCCCACTACTTTGGCTTACACGTTAGCGCACGTGTATGAGGAAGCGTAGTTTGCTTAAACTTAGATTAACTATACTTACGTCTCGTAAGTTTTACTTAAATAAGAAAGCAAAAGCCGATTTACCGTAAAATTGAGAACTGTTATTTATGTTTATGTTTTGTGTTTGGGTTTCCTCCTAAAGGGATATTCTAAATGAAAGGTGTTTGCCAACGAGTGGTTTGGCAGAATCCTGCTAAGCTAATTGGTTGAAAGAGATCGACTTTCTACTAATAGGAAGTCTAAATGCACACAGACCAGTGGTCTGTCAAATGTAACCATTGGTGTATCTCACACCAACGTGAAACCCATTGTCGTAATCAAGTGGCTACATGTAGCCACTTGTGTGTAACCCCGTTACAGTAATACAGTAGCTCAGCATATAGCGGGTGAAATGGCAAAGCCGGTATCCCACAGCACAGTACGTTGGACAAGACCAGGAAGACCATCGAAGTCAATATTGAGCGGAATCAGTCGATCTAGTACAGCGATAGGAATCGACGTGAGGTTGACTTGTTCGGCCACATCACCAGCTTGATGACGGATGAGAAGCTGCCGCGCAATGTCGGAATTGGTGCCGTCGAAAACGAACGACGAGCTGGAGGATGAAGAAGGAATGGAAGTCAAACTCCGCAGAGATATCGTGTCGTGCTCGGCCATGTCCACTGTGTGGTCTCAGCCAGATCTTAGACTTATGATCAGCGACTTTTGACGCCCATATCAGCGCTACTTAGCAACCCACCTCCTTCCATTGTCATAGAGATTTGGTATCTTTTCAGGTTTTAAATTAACCCTTTATTCACAAGATGTTGACTAGAATGTTTCACTATATTTTCCTTCAAGCCACTGGATCAGCCGTCGGTCGATCCGAAGGTTCGAACGACAAACATGCTGCGGCGCAGCATCTGTATCCTAGGTGGACAATCCACGGAGAAGCTCGGTCGCAATGTACCAGTCATGATTTCCTGTAAGATTTGGAACGGCACTAATCTGGTTCCGTCGTCTTCCACTGCGTCAAAATGGGGAATCCGTCCTGTGTCAAGCTCTGACTATACAATACCGAACGAGTAGATATCTGCCTTCTCAGTGTATCGATCCCCCTCCATATTCTCTGGTGCCGTCCAGTATAGAGTACGACACCTGCTGTCATGGTGAGATCCATCATACCTCGACTTACTCCAAAGTCGATGAGTTTAGGATCAAGACTTTTTGTCAATAGAATGTAATTCGACTTGAGATCCCGACGGATGATTGCGGGGGTTCGAGAGTGCAGATTTTCCAGCGCTTCAGCCACTGCAATGGCCATAAAAATCCGATCTCTCGCCCACGATAATATGTCGGAGTTTGTATGTAAATAGTCCCTCAGATTCCCTCTTGGAACATATTCCAACACCATTGACAAGTTGCTGAGACTATTCCAAGCCACCCCAATGAACTTGACAATATGCGGATGAATTAAACTGGCCGTCAACTCGATCTCTTCAGCGAAAATCTGCACGTCTTCTGCCTTCTGGTCTCTAATATGCAGTAACTTCTTCACTGCCACTTCTTGGCCTCCGTAGCGGCAGATCCAGACTTCTCCTGGCGCTCCTTTGGATAACTCCGTCTGGAAAACCAGACTGTCGTACGGGATTCGATTTCCGTGAAGATGTTGACTATGCAGCAATATCTTTAATGTTTGGGTGGAACCAGCACTTTCGTAGTCATCAGGATGACTAGAAATGGACGGACCGTAGCTCGTAGTCGTCACCGTCCGTCGAAGAGCTTGTTCGTGAGTAACGACATCCAAGTAATTTGGAGAACCACGTCAAAATCGCAAGAAGAAGCCTGTTCTCTCTTGAGCAACGAGCTCCGTTTCCAGCAGAACCAGCCAATCCCCATAGCAGCAACCACCACTAGAATAACCGGAATCAATAGAAGTTCTTCAAATCCTTCCACTGCGAACTCGTCTTTTAGCCACGTCGTCACCCACGCTGGCTCCGCTCCGTCCACGAATGATCTCTCAGTCGAATGTGTGGGGTCATAGTGGAGTCCCCACCTGTAGACCACATTACTCCTAAGAAGTCTGATGCACCAGAGTCGTCAAACGTGTCGACTACACATCGAGAAATGTTGAGGATCTGAGTTCCGGAACAGTACTGGCTTGAATACGCTGGGATATCGTTTGGTTGAGGCACTCTAACATGGTGCAGTTCACTTTGGTCTGCCATGGTGTAGTCTCTTATCGTCCAGATTTGCACGGCGTCGCCTGTAGCAGAGATACCGAAGCCTATATCCGCATTGTCGCACTGGAACCGACTTTTACGATAGTTTTTTTTTCCTTTTTTTTCGTTGGACAAATTTGACAGGGGTTTTACTTCGTGCAATTGTACATGTAGCGCTGTATGTCGCAGACCGCAAACGGGATTTGACTTTAGGGATTAGTCGGTGTGGCCATGCCACCCGGATCTATCTGAGGATCTGAACAAAGTATACGCCATCAAATGAGTAGAATACTACTCCATTTCATATTACTTTGCGAGACTGGCTCGGGATTCGTCAATAATACACGAGAATACCTCGGATTGGCCTTAAATACAAGCTGGAGTCGGTACGATTTGCAGAACTTCAGCTATCAACCAATATTCGATCCGTGGTGGCAACTCGAGAACATTTCGAGCCAAAATAGTGGCAAACAGCACAGACGTCGCCCATCCTAGTTCATATCTGGAGTATTCCGAAACTAACCACTGACCGCCATTGAGACTAACCAGCGCACAAAACGAGAACTGACACCACGAGAGCGCCAGCAGGCCGTTTCCGAGATACTGGCCGCTCGGATGCTGGCAAACCTCGACGCGGGGCAATAAAGGAGGTTGGCCTCCGCCACGTAGAGCTGCAGTGCGCATTGGAGTCGTGCATACGTGGTGAGATCACCTACAAGCTTGCACAAGCTTCGCCAGGAGGGAAGACTACCTTTGAGCATTCCGTGCTCTGACTCTACTGTCTCGGCTTTGCATAGATTATCATCACACCATAATTAAAATAAGTGTAATTGAGGGACAAGCATTTTGAAACAGGCTAAAAGTTGAAGAGGACAAGTAATTTGAAACGGAGTAGTAGTATTATTTGTTCTGCTGGAGCAGTATTGACACTACAACTTCGTACACTTGTACATGTAGCGCTGTACTGATTACTCCCAGGTGATAATCAGTGTGGTTAAACCATTTGGCGTGTCCCAGGATCTTCGTAAAGTGCAACTCCATCACATAGAAGGGACCTCGTCCTAGTATTCAGCAGTATCATGTATTTTATGTAATGTATCTGGCATCGGATAGCGTTACGAGCGCAAATCGCACATAGTAAATCTATCAAGTCCTGTAAATTGTGAATCGATGCGCTGGTGATCCGGCAGCTCACTCCTCAATTTTCTCTCAAGATCCTCAACCCAAGATCGAACCATGCGCTTCGCTTTCCTCCTTCTCGCTGTTACTACTGTCTTTCTCTCGAGTCCTGATGTCGTCGGTGCTAAAGAATCTAAGGTATCTGAAGCAGGTCATCAGCCAAACTCGATCGATGCAAGTGGCGCAAAGAGATTTTTGCGATCGAACAAGTGGATTGACGACGACTCTACCGACTATGCTGAAAAAGAAGAGAGAGGTGCCACTGCCACCATGACGGATGTTGTCCTAAAACTGGATCACTGGCTGAAAAAGGGAAAATCACCAGGTATGGTCAGAAAAATAAAGTTGCCCAAAGCTGGCTATACTGGCACGAGGCTAGATGAGCTGGCCGACCAATATGCGGATGCGTACAGGGCAAAGTACTCCACTTTCAAAGGCCAGTAACTCCGCAAAAGTGAACGTTGGAGGGCTCCAGTTGAGTCTAAAAGAGGATAACAGTATTTTATTTGAAAAAATAAAAGAATAATTCCGTTAATCTCAACACTTGATTCATCCCCCGCTTGTTTTTTTTTAGTACATGCGAAATGACTGTTCCCTAGACCCAGTAGTGACCATCATGCTGACAGTGCAATAATCTGTGTGTGTGCGTGCTAATTAGCTTTCAAAAAGGTCCTGCTAAAAACTAAAACACGCAATTTGTTACGGGCGTTGGCGTGGTGCTTTTAATTTGTCGAACAAGCAAGTGTGGCATGCGCTAAGTTACCGAGCTCGCCGTGGTCGAGTAGGAATGAACGGTCCGCTTGTGTGAGCTACGAGGGCGTTATTAAAATAGCGGTTGGAAAATGCCTTAAACGGTGTATACAAGGCGTTGGAAGCTACTACCAAGGCTTGAATGGAGTGAAACTCAAACTTATGTCTATTTCTCCCTACAGTAATTCAACAATGCATGTATCAGCTATCCGAGTGCCGCCGCTTCGTGGCGGTAATTTAAGTGACTTGAGAATGCGTTCAACAGTTAACGAACCCCTCATCATAATTATACTAAACTCATCATATCCACACTCTTTTCGCTCTCACAGCCATTTAAACACAACTGTATTCTAGCATGTATAAATATTTCTACAATTACTATTGTATTCATACTTTTAATGCCCGTGCAAAATTAGCCAGGGATCCAACCCATACTAATAATGCTCAGTCTTTCGGAGAATAGCGGAGTTAATGCTCCTGATCTTGCTATGGCTCGAATCAACTCATGTTTCTAAGCAACCATGCTCTTATTGCGGACCAAGTCGTAGTGCAGGTTTACTCGTCAAGCATATCGCATCGAGCCAGAGACAACCTTTAACGCCCTACGTACAAACAAAAGTTAAATCTAGTTCTTCATTTTAGTTGATTCTAGCTCATAGTTTATCTAACGTTTCGCTATCGTGTGCTTCGGGCACAAATTACCAGTACTGTTACTATGTACAGCCTCGCATGATCTTGCTTTAAACAATAAGAAAATTACTGAAATAAGGGGCTATGAAGCGCTGTACCAGCCTGGTACAGCGCTTCATTACCTCTAATTTTTTTAATAGCTGGTACTACCAGCTATGAAAAGAATTATAGCACACCCAACCAGATTAATTATACACTCAAGACACCGGTATCATATGCCGCACGCTGATACCATGTCAGTGCCAGAACAGAGCTGCCAGAAGGCCTAATTGTACGCATCGGTAGCTCCTGTAGCTTACAAGCACAGATGCAACCAATGATATTTGTCATATCGACAATCATCACACTTCTGCAGGATATCAGTAAAAAGGGGCCCTGTTGTTTTCCGTGTCGAATACGACGATGTTTTCTATTCAAACATTTTCGCGACTTGACCGGCATTAAGGCATCTCTTGCGCAGCATCTGCTAATTCGATCACCTGTGCTCAGGGCTTGGGTTTATCGAAGATACCGGGGCCGCCAGGCCCCGGTAGCTCCGCTCCGAGTGGTTACTCCTCCGACCTCCGCTCCGCTCCTCCAAAAGTATCACTTTAGAATCTAAAAGGCATTGATAGCGGGAAACAGGCACGAGAGCTGAAAGGACGGAGTCATCGTCTACATCATGGACTCAGACGAGCGAAGGCGTCTCATCCAAGAAGCAATTTCCCGCTGTACTTTCCCGCCGAGTATAGTGTACCCTGAAGCATCCAACCGGAACGACGACATGGCGCCTTTATCCAAACTGTTCAGACGACCTTTAGTC
>NW_008648989.1:2638100-2639789 GCF_000247585.1 Phytophthora nicotianae INRA-310 | reverse complement strand
ACAATAGTGCACTCAATATCCGGAAGCGAGGATTTAGTGCTGTTTCTAGACGTATACCAGCTATTGATGACCAATTGAAGAAGAAACCTATTGTCACTGGGCAGCGAATCATACTAACAACAGAAAAAACAATATGTGACGACGTGGTGACCCCTGATGAAGACGCATTAATGCAAAATCTCTTTGCAATGCTGCGCACTTCGACGTTAAAGCACAAAACGCAACTTTATAGGCTCGTATATAACTTCGCTGCAGCCACATGTGATGGTATCAAGCCAAAATCGATAAAACTGCTGCATCGTCGGTGGGAAGGTTTGAAGCGAGCTCAAAATCGAGATAAGAAGAAAAAGTTGGATGTCATTGTCGACGATCGCGATATGGCAGTGGGTATTTCTCAAACTCAACCCACCAACAGTGCAGCTACTTTGTCAAATAGAATTAGCCGTCTCGTCCAGCCTGACGAAGAATCCAAATCCCCGGCAAGTTCTCGGCAGCTCAATACAACTGAACATGACCTCAATGTAGGTACCGAAAACACGGTACACCCTGAGCCCGTATCTGCGTGTCTTGCTTCAACCGAAGCGAGTCCGATTGCAGATAACCAGTCAGCAAATTTAATGAGTGAGACTCTGTCTACAATAGTGGATATGATGCCTGTGCTGGATGATACACTCGCTAATCATTTACTGGATATCGCGTCTAAATTTTCGAAGCATACACCTGGAAAATGGCCTCTGCTACTCGCCGAATTTCGGCGATTAAAACCCCAGTCTGTGATATCGCAAAATGCACTGCGCAAGCGTCTAGAGAAATACCAAAAGCGAAAGCATCCTGGCCCAGAAGCTGTAACCACGCCAGCAGTTAAATTGCCAGTTCTTAACCAAACGGAAACCACAGCGTCTGTAGAAGCAACCCCCAATAAACGGCCACCACCAGTATGCAGCAGTTGTCGAGAACGCAAAAGAAAATGCGGGCCGTCCAGCACTAACCCACAGTGCGAACGTCGCAAAAGTGCTCAACACACACCGATATCTTCATTTTTCAGTCAAACTTGATTTAGCCGTACGTAATTTAGTCTACATGTTATGCAATACGCACTACACAACAAACCACAATATAATTTGTTACCACAAATATTTGATAGCAGCCAAACTTAAGATAAGTACCGTTGAGCTCACACATCGCGCTGTCGAGCTTCTTGACCATCACTACCAGTAACTACAAGCAAAATCAGCGCTCCATACAGTTCCCTACACGTTGCACGCCGTCTACTAGAGCATAGAGTCCAGATTGCAACGTCATAGCCGCCTTTTCGTCTTGGGGACGATGCTTCCCGGTGTCTACAAGCAGACACATGGCTTACAGCTTCGTTGCATGAGCACTACAGCCACAGACAAGCTTTTAGTAGATTAGAAAACGCTTATGCATACCACCTAAATAATGCTTCTTTGATCAGTTAGCACGCCGACCATGTGACCTCCATCTCAAGCTTCCTTACGAGCACTCGATATTGCGTACGGGATCGTTGCTGCGCTACTGAGTTTGCAGTAGCGCGCTGCTTTCGTCGATTTCCCCCGTAGTTCTTCTGCAAAGCAGAGTCGCCACAGTAAACAGGGGTCACGTTACGTTATACCCTCTAGATTTGGATTTTGTATCAATCGAGGGGGTGTCACCATCATCTCATATCGG
>NW_008648989.1:2626026-2636455 GCF_000247585.1 Phytophthora nicotianae INRA-310 | reverse complement strand
CATCATGTTCACCTCTCGAGCCATTTCAACTTCTTCTACACCGTCTGTCAGTTCTCCTCCAAGCTGTGCGGAAACGTCCGCAAGCAAGCCTTTGGAACAGGCTTTGCCAACCTTATAATTTTGAGTGGCAAGAGACCCGAGCTAGGACCATAAAGGACCTAGTCACATCCACCAGCTTCGTAATAGGTGTGGGTCTCGAATCCGTGGGTAGTGGATTGGTAGGGTCGTTCCCAACCCACTACACCGTTCTGACCCTTACAATATAGTGTAATAATGAAAATTATTGGTTTTAGCGATACGGATTAACGTATTATGTTTTTCAAAAACGTCAATACAGTTTTATATTTTATTGTCCGAGCTCTGGTTGTTACGGCACCAGGTCTTTGGCTTTGTTCATAGCGTTTTGCACTCTTCGGGAATGACTCGATCCGCTCTACCAACGTTCACAAGTTTCCTGAATGATTGAATACTATCACCAATCCGACAACACTCTTGTTGAAGGTGCCTCCAAACATGATGATTACACTCAATTAAAACCTCTCAGAACTACTATATATAGTTCTAATAGGTCTTTTCTAACTTGCTACATCCTATTGTCACTATACTTATAGTGAACACCAGCCCACTAATGTAGCTAGATGACGTCTTAATCTTAATCAGCCTCACTTCGTCTTTAGATGACAAACAACATCGTCTCTTCTTCCTTCTCCTACCTCTCATCTCTACGACCTAACTCAACAGAACTCTAAGCGCACAGGAATATCCACTTCATCTCTTTTCTTTGAAGATCATGGACAAAAGCTGCAATTCTTGCCAACGCTCCCAAATATTCAGCGCTTGGGTTGTTTCGTTGGTGGAACCCGCATGTGTGGACGAGAACATTGACAAGGTCTGGAGCCTGCTGAATTGGGAGGTTCAACTGAATTAAGAACTTTGCCATACACTCCATCTCTTTCTTATAGCTCATGTTCGTCATTCTACAATGTGCTGACATCAGATGCTGCCATCCGATCTAATCCACGTGACACACTGCTGCCATGAGTGCGAATGCTTCACGCCATTTTTGAACGTCACTTAGAATTACTTCTCCTCGCAGTAAGGGGAAGTGAACGTTGAGACAGACAGCCCCACCCGACGTATATGCTCCAAAACGGATGGTCTTCTTTTTCAGAATACAGTGAAACTTTCCTACCTGATAGCACCCGTGGACAAGGTGCCCATCAGGCATACGAAGAGCATCAGATAGGAAAGGACATCAAGGCTTATGACCAAAATAGGAAAGCTATCTGACAGTATAATTAGCTCCAAAACAGCTTCATGGGCGATGCTTTCTTTCACTAGTTTCGTTTTGTCGTTTGCGAGGCAACGCAAAAAGCAGCATGTCGGCAACCTCACCTAGGAGCAAAAGAAGAGGATATGTACCTGGAAGAGAGACACGACGTCGTTGACACATGGACAGCTTGCTGCAAGAGCGAAACAAGAATTTGCCATGATTAAAGTGCCTGCCCAGGGAACCATATCAGCCATTATTGCGCGAAAGGACGTGTATTTGAACGCCAAGGAAGAAGACTTGCAAGCAAGACGATCGCGCCATGTCGCTTTTCCTGAGCTGGATACTGCACTTGCCAACTGGGTGCTACATTGCCAGGCCCGCTGCATCACGATTGACGGTAATTTAGCGTCAGAAGCGCAACGTTGTGTTGCTCATGGATAATGCTTCGTTGCATAATTCCACGGACTTGGAGCTGCAGAATGTGACCGTCCACTTCCTACCCCCAACACTACGTCCAAGCGGCAGCCCTTAGACGCTGGTATTATATCGGCATCGAAACGGCGGTACCGGCACCGTCAGCTACAGCATGCACTAGATCTGGAGGAATCGGAGCAAAGTTGTAATATTTACGCGGTTGATCAACTGTGTGCTGCTTTAAACACACTGGTATAGTACTTGGTCCTTTGTCATCCCGCCGCTCGAAGAAAAAGATCGACACAATGCTGCGTGGTGAGTTGCAAGAATGCTTGTAGCTACTTCGAATCCGCGATCCAATGGACATTGATGATTTTGATTGCAATTCTACTGAAATGGATACAGAGATGGAATCATTTACACGCGAGGAGCTGCTAAGCGAGGCAATTGACGAAGCGTTTCTTGAGACTACCGATGGTGACGACAGGGAAGAGCTCACACTGGATGTTGACACTGCTGAAGAGATCGTCCAGGAAATAACCACCAAAGACCGTGTAGATGCCGTCCGCAATGTGCTGCTTACCTATTGGATCACCCCGACTTGGAATACACGCTGATGAAGGACCTTCGCACTCTTCGGTCGCACGTTCGGGAGCAGCTTCGAGTTGAAACAGAAGAAGCACTTACTCTGACGTCAATTACCAGCATTTTTATTTCGATTTCACGCTCATAAGCCCCACTGGACGCCTTTCAAAAATAGAGTAAGCACTCGACATACCTGCAGCAGATATGGCAGCCATAAGAATCGAATAAAATCCGTGGAACGTAAAAATCGTCTGAATAATCTACCCTACCCCTATATTTAATATCTGCAGCCATCTTATAGCGAGATCTTAAAAATTGTATTGAAAAAGCTGATCATTGCTCTGAACTGCCCTTCAATCACTCTTTCTTCATATATCTGGCATATCTCATTTTTGCGCTCAAGTTGAAGAAGCCGTCACTTTCGAAAATCGGCCAGTGACAGCAAGCCGCCACCACCGCAGCGAAAGGTACGTGCTCAAGGAGCTTGGAGATGGATGTTTGCTAACGGATTTCGTATTTACAGAGCATGGTTCATTCGGCCGCGTACTGGCGCGAGCGTTGCATCGGCGATTCGTCCACGGAGAAAGAGGAGAACACACCGCCGAACCTGTACCGAGGTGTCGCTGCCGGTGAGAAGGATGGCTACAGCTCTACTGGGACTTGCTCTATCCTGGCGGATTTGCCTCCGCGACAACCAAAAGATGAAGAGGCTCGTCCTGTTGCTGATGATTTGGAGGAGCCAGCAACTTCGCCACTAGTACGTCCGCCGCGCAGCCCGACAACATCATCGCCAGTTCCTCAACATCGAATTAGCTACTGTGTACCATTGTAGAGTTCAGAATTTCAAATTCCCCGGAAGTTCTTGCCGTCTATAAACCTAAACATGTGGTGCAGCAGAGGTTCACGCGCGTTTACCGTGTCCGCCAGCTCTCTCTCAGTCGAGTCGGCGATGGCCAGGAGATCCGGGCAGGAGCGAAGTCTTTAAGTGCACTGGACAACGCCTCTTCAGCTCTGCGCAGCGTTCGAGACAACGTATTGGGGGGCACGCCAAAGAGCATGCAGAGAGTCCCATTTTCCATGGACCCCACGTAGAAGCAGAGAATGAGGCCGAGAGCTTGGTGGTAGTAGCGAAGCCTTGGGGGGCGACCCCTTCTTCCAGGTGAAGGAATGTGGTAGAACTGCGCAAATCTACGCAGTAACTTGTGAAACGCAGATCTGCGTAGTTCTTAACAGCTAGATAAGAAGTCGGATAGTTGCCGTTTGCAACTTACCTCGTGAGACTCGTGACATGTAAAAAGTTAAAATCGCGACCGTATTTTGTACAGCGTCATCCACGCTGTGTCACACGGAGCGTCCAAGCAACTGCACGTCAGGTAGTGGCGCGTTCGCATTGCGGTGCGCCACACATTCTCTAATAGGGCTTCATGCACTTCTAGGCGTGCCCTGCGCACACTCGCGTCGTGCTTCGAGTACGCGTGGCACAGGAGCAGCAAGAAGTCGCCGTCGCCGTCGTCCTCGTCCTCGCGCATCTTGGGGGGTTAGGTTTAGTACCCAAAGGGAAATGGCGATCTTCAAGGCGCAATTCCAAAAAGATTCTGAGTTGTTCTAGTCCCGTCCGAAATGTCCCTAAGCATATAATTCTATATCTATGGGACACTCTATTTCGGCCAGAGTGATCCCAGTTACTCGTTTTGTGGTAGTGCAAAAAAAAAAATAAGTTGACATAGAGCTCGATAAAACCTGCCATATCTGCTGCAGGTATGTCGAGTGCTTACTCTATTCTTGAAAGGCGTCCACTTGCACATTAAGATTTCGGTCGATATTTTCTATCGGATATCAGGTTTGGGCAATATCAACTTTCACTCAATAGTAACTGTTAGGAACCGAGTTGGTGGACTCAATTCCCTATCATGTATATCAGGATATCACGTATTACAGTGATCATTTAGGACAGGTTTTACAGTAGAGCACCAAGGGGTTAAGAACCCTTTCTGGTGAGGTCGCAATTATGTGGGCCACCCAGAACCTGTTAGTGTGAGGTGTATAATATACACCTCACTTTATACTGTAGTATTATAATATTATATTATAATACTACAGTATAAAGTGTGTACTGTTCTTGGTTTAGGCGTTCAGGTCGAGGACGCAGCGCACGTCCCTGATTTCACCAGCATCTTCAGCTACTTGCAGTCCCAACACTCCATCCGCGTCATTCACACTGTCATAACGTGGTGTTCGTCGCGCTGTAGCGCCCCTATTAGTAACAGTTAGTTCCTTCCAGGTGAATCTCAATTGGTTTAACCGCAGCAATGGAGAACTATCAGAAGGTGGAGAAGGTGGGCGAGGGCACCTATGGCATCGTGTACAAGGCTAAAGACCTGACGACGGGCCGCATTGTAGCGCTGAAGAAGATCCGGCTGGAACCGGATGAGGAGGGCATTCCATCCACTGCCATGCGCGAGATCTCGCTGCTCAAGGAGCTGTCCTCCCACCCCAACGTCGTGTATCTGTACGACGCTGTGTACCAGAAGAACAAGCTTTATCTTGTTTTCGAGTTTGTGGAGCAGGATCTCAAGCGATGTCTGGAGAAGCTCCCTGCCAGGATGGAGGTTTTCCAGGTCAAGAGCTATCTGTACCAGTTATTGGCGGGGATCGCCTTCTGCCACGCCAACCGCGTCTTACATCGTGATCTTAAGCCTCAGAACTTGCTCATTGATCAGTATGGCAACCTCAAGCTGGGCGATTTCGGACTTGCCAGAGAATACGGCGTGCCTTTGAGACGTTATACCCATGAGGTTGTGACATTGTGGTACAGAGCTCCCGAAGTGCTGCTTGGGGCCAAGCATTACTCAACGCCAGTGGACTCGTGGTCTATCGGGTGTATCTTTGCAGAGATGGTCAACAAGCAGCCACTTTTCCCCGGAGACTCGGAGATTGACGAGTTGTTCCGTATTTTCCGGGTGCTTGGCACGCCGAATGAGGAAATGTGGCCTGGAGTGTCATCGCTACCGGACTACAAGACGTCGTTCCCACAATGGCGCCCGCAGCCGCTGTCCAAGGTGGTGCCACAACTGGACCGCGTGGGTCTGGACCTGCTCTCGGTGCGTCCAAGTGCTTAGTTTGATGTTGCTGCGTGAGCTATTAACACTTGTATTGTGTGTTACGTAGCGTCTTCTTGTGTACGACCCGGCCAGTCGTATCTCTGCCCGTGCTGCGATGTCCCACCCGTGGTTCGCCGACTTGCACCCGCAATACGCTTCCTTCCGCAACAACGGCAACGGCAATGGCACTCAGACGTTCTTTTAAGCCATGAGATGTTGCTTGCTGCGTTGCATGTACATGTAAGCACATTTCAAAAGAGGATGAAGCAAAAATTATCAGCATCGACAGACAGCTCAAAGTACCGAGGATCAAGGAAGCATTCAAGTAGAAAAAAATGTCAGGCCATACACCAGCTCGGCCGTCGAGATGTTGCTGCAATCATGGACTATTAAAACAGCAGCGGCGATCGATCCACAACAAGCAGCAAGCCGCAGGCAAACAGTGAACGCGCTGCCTTCATGTAGCTTGCAACCAGTTTGTTGTAATATTGTCAACCAATCATAATCGTTCGCGCCAATTCTGTTGACCAATCATGTATAATTTATCTCTTTTTTTACAAAATAAATTTACAGTTAAGCTTGTCAAATCCAACAACGACGATGAATGGAGCTCCTCGCAAACGGCACTACACAGGACGCGCCGAGGACGTGGAAGTGACCCAAACTCCTTCCCACAAGAAAGCGCGGACACTCGTTACCCCACAGACAGTGCCGAAACTCTCAGCGGTCAGCAGAAGCCACAGCAGAATCCGTCAACATGAAGTGACAAACCCCGAGTCCGAAGAGATTGAAGAAGAGGAAGAAATCGAGGGAGAACACCTCACAGAGATGCAAAGTCAAGACACAGAGGAGGAAGAAGAAGGTGCCATGCCTCTTGTGGTCTTCCAATGCAGCACATGTCGCTCCATCTTTGGAGATTCCTACGCCTTCGTGTGCTCGACGGAGCAGCTCTGGCTGGTTACGTTGAGTCATGTAACTAACGTGGCGCTAGCCCCTGAAGTACAAACAGCCAATACTGGTCTAGACGCAGGTAGTTCGTACTATGAGCTGCTGTGTCATAACTGCCAGGCCGTCCTCGGACGCAAATATTTAACGACGCCAGTGGTGCTGGACGGGATCAGAGACTTGTTTAGCTTTTCAACCGAGGCTATCACGAGTTACACACTGGGAGACCCCATGCAAAAAGGTGAAGGTGGAGAAGATGAGTGGATGAAACAAGCAGCAGTGGTGTGTCATGAAGCGATGCAGAAACTAGCAGTGGATAGGAGCGAAGTGGCGAGATTGCGAGATGAAATGGAGAAGGTCAAAGGTCTCATGGTGACAGTGGACGACCGGCTTGCACACTTGGAAGGAGCTGCACCTGAATCGGAAGACGAGATCGAGCGCGACCAAGAACAGGAGCAGACAGCACGGCAACATGGTAGGAAATCCAAGGCCTAAGATCAAATGCATACATTGCTTTATGTCGGCGTCAGCGTTCCTCACATCCTGGCAGCTTACTGAGTAGACTCAGCTTGAGCTTCAAAAACAGCGCGAGCTGCCTCAATGCCCGTCGGCGGCTTCGCCTTGCGCATCTCACCCGGTCTACACAGCAAATAACAATTACAGCGTCAGTCAAGAGCTCCATGGCTCTTACAAGTCGTGCTATCCATACCGGTCGACGTATTCAATAACAGCCATCTCAGCGCCGTCACCCTTGCGGAAATCGGCCTTGAGGATGCGCGTGTAGCCGCCCTCGCGAAGCCTGCACATAACAACACCACCCTGTTATCAGTCTGTAACATTTTGAATGCATGCCCAATATCAGCAGCACGCACGCGTAGCGAGGACCCACGACGTCGAAGAGTTTGGTGACTGCCTCGGGCGTGCGCAGGATGCTCTGGGCACGCTTGCGAGCAGGTTCATCGCCCTGCTTGGCCATCGTCACCACCTTTTCGGCCACACGACGCAGCTCTTTCGCCTTGGGCAGCGTCGTGCGAATGCGCTCGTGCTCGATGAGCTGCGTCACCATGGTACTGTGTCATTATAGTCAATTAGCTGATACTGTCGATCTAAAGCGTACTAAACGATAATAGAAACGTGAAAAGATAGGGACAAGGGGTGGGAAACATACCGCAGCATCGCCTCGCGATGAGCAGACGTGCGGTTGAGCTTGCGGAAGGCGACGCGGTGCTTCATTGTGCGTAAAGTGTCCAAGCTTCCTGTGGTCACGAACAGCGTCCTTCAGATAGTTGTGTTTGACACACCAAATTATTTCAGTTGCGTGTGTCTTATAGCACATCCGAAGGATTTTTTTACATTCGCGCAACATTTAATAGGTTGAAGTGGTTCTCTCGAGTCATGTGAGCACCAACGACCACGGAGAACGGCAGCAACAAGCACGATTCGTGGCACTTTATTCAGGAGTTGATTCAAACCAGTTCACATGTTAAACGAAACACATTCTTCAAAGGACATCCACTCGTCGTTCTATTTTAGAAATGTAGGACCGAGAATTCCTATTTGGTAAGAGAATATACGTCCATTTTAGAGAGAACTATGATCCAAATCCAGAGCATTGTCGGACGTGATTCAAAGAGCACGTTGGCGCTTGATTCCAGAAATACTCTCAAGCCTTAATTTTTTTCAACTGTCTCCTCGGTTAAAGCATGACTGCCAAAGAGGCATCAATGTTTGATCGAGTTGGTTCTGGAGTACGAGCGCTAGTGCGGAAATGGGAGTCGCTGCAAGTGGAGCTGCATGGAAGCTACTCAATTCAGCGATTTAATTCCATGTTCAAGTATCGTGCCTCAACTGGCATTTTACGAGCACTCGTGGTGCTAATTGCAATCCCCTTCCTCCCTTTGCTATGCGTGGCAATCATTGATGCCATACCCATGAACTCGCCAGATCTCGGCTTGGCAGGTAGCGGGACTGTGTGGATGCGTGGATTGTCAGTGGGATTAGTGGAATCGTTCACGTTGTCATGGATGTTTTCCCAGTATGTGCCAGAACTTCAAATCTCTAGGCGTATTTTGCTCTTTACTACGATTGCAGCGACTGCTGTCAGCCATCTCGCCGTACTCGGCTTAATAATGGTGTTCGGATACCCACTTCCATTCACGCTGCTTTGGATGAGTGGCCCGTGGCTAGGGACCTATGCAATGTCATTGAAGCTTTCAAGGGGTGACTTGTTGAGCAAAAATCCTGCGGTCTGGCATGAAGTGCGTCGCTTTTCGATCTTATCAGTGATGCATACGAGTTCTGGAGTGGTGATCACTGGATTCAATGAAATTTTTAGGAGCGTTCCTGAAGAATGGCAAACTTTAACAGCACTTCTCGTACCTGCGTTTAAAATCACAGAAAGGAATTTATTTTGTCGATTTCTTCGTGGTAAAGACGATTTGAAACCCGAGCTGGTCGTCTTCACTGTCGAAATCACTAACGCATTATTCATATCGACGTCAATGCAGCAAGCGGCATCTACGAATACCAGTGCCATGCTGATCCTGATCGACTTCGTGCAACTATTAATCTCAATTGGTGATCTGAGCCTGATGATCAAAAGCGTTAAAGAAATCACTGACAAAATGGGAATTACACCAAAAGAAATTATCGCTAGTGCTTTCATGATATCGACAAAATATCCAGAACTAACAAAAGATACCTCGTTGACCGACACTGCAACAAAATCGAAATCTAACGTCTTTCGTTTGTCGACGCTCGAGAAAATTAACGCAACTGTACTACAACTTGGAAGGAAACTGACCAACACGAATCAAGTAGCCCCCGCGTTGGCTAAAGCTAATTTGGAGATTCTACCTAGCACGCCTGGGGTGGAATCGGCGGAACAAAAACATGTAGGACCGATGCTTGATGATCTGGAGATAATGGAGCGTATCTCACCTCGAGAGAGAAAAATTCTGCTTCGAACGGCACTTCATATTTTATTTTTGACGGAGTTTTTGCTGTTGAACGAGCTTATGGAAGTGCTCACGCCAATGATGTACAGTAAGTCGGTTCAAGTGTCATATATGGCTTTGCTTTCTTACTAACTTTGTCCACTTCTGTGCTTCAGGTTTGTATCTAGTGATTCTTTTTTACTGTCCAAATCGAGAGTTTTATCCAGTGTTTGATGGAATCGACGACGCTACGTTTCAGAAAATCGTTCGCAACATTGTATTGTATGGACTGCTTGAAATGGGTTCGTTTGTATTGCTTGTGGTCATAATTCACAGAACAACTCATAAGTTTCCTTTTCATCAACTCGCGTTCGCTGTGAGTTGTTCATGGGGGAAAATTCAATGCAAACTCGTGATCTGGCTGACGCTGCTTGTACAGTCGACTATTCCTCAACTGGGTATGTAAAAATTGTGCGTAGCGACCATTCCTCCCTTTCGCTGAGTTCAATTTATGCTTGTCGGTAAATTAGGATCAGGCTATACGTCCAAGTATGGGAAGACGAATGTAAATTAGTATGCTGGTTGTATGGCTATCAAGCAAGATTCAACCTTCTATGTTCGCCCGTTCTATTGAGTTTGTAAGCGTTTTGCGCTGTACTCAAGCATGACGAAAGCCGGTGACGTAAATCTGCGCTAGCTTTCTGGAAATTAGTATATATTCTAACGAGATGTGTCGAAAGCCTATTGTCATGCCAGTCATGTACAGTGTAGAGCAAGCTAATCTATTCCCTACAGCGTGTCGTTCGGGGCTAAGCTTAATTTTTTTAATTTGCGTGATTCACGCTGCTACCTAGTGGTCATCTTATACTCTCCGAATCTGGCGTTCCACGCAATACGATTGTGTATGGGCTACTGTACTAGAATTTGTTTGTTCATCGTGCTTATTGAAACGATCTACAGAACGATTCACTGACTATTAACTGAGGACGTGAAAGTATACATTATTTCTACAAACCTGTAAATAGGAACGGACTACAAGTTCACCATAATAAACTCTTGAATACGAAAATCATTCCATATTTTTGGTGTTTCGCGACCTTCACTATCTCTTACTCCTTGAAAAATGTCATTATATCCTTCAAAACGCCATTATCTTTCCCATCACGAACACGGCA
>NW_008648989.1:2622253-2625339 GCF_000247585.1 Phytophthora nicotianae INRA-310 | reverse complement strand
CCTCAGCACGAACTGTTACGTTCAGTGGCTAGTTGGTGTGGTTGCGCACTAGTGTGGTACACACAATCGGAACTCCTTCTGTTGGCCTGCGGTTTAACGCTTTCACGTTTTACGTGGATCCTTGTCCCGCTTCAGAAATCACGGAAAGAACGTCCGATTAGATACTCACTTGGTTGTGTTTGATCTACATCCGTTGCAACTGTAACTGATTCAGTGTGCTTGTTTTATGGGTAAGCGAAAGACTCGCCAACCCGAAGATCCGTTTGTAAACAACACGGAGTCCTTGACTGATCGTCACAAGCAACTCGATCAGCTTCGCCTGGACTTGTGGTTAACAACGGTCAAGCAACTTAAGCTCGTCCGCCTGATCCGAAACGAAATTCCGGGTTCTAAGGACGCAGCCGCCCGGAACGTCATTCACGACTTCAGCGAATTGCTCAAAAAAACGTATTGAGCAAACCCAAGAGATTCTTGAAGGATCTTTTGATCACTCCATCCACGTAGACAAGAAACGTAGATTGTAGGGAGGAACTTTAATCGGAACCTTTTTTTTCTCGCTTCGTTAACTTCGGTTTAGGGTTCTGGTATATTAAAGACTAGTGTTGAGAAGTCCAGTTTGTAATGGCTCAAAGAAGGAGTCGTGCAGCTGAGCGCCCGTCACCGAACCCTCGTCCTCGTCAACAGAGCCGCGTAAGTGCTCCGAGCGACACTGAAGCTACTCAACCTACGATGCGAACAAATACAAGATCGCAAGCGTCAAGTGAAGGGACCAGTACTAATGCACAGGCTGAGTCAGCCTTCCCTGCTACTGATTCTGCTCAAAATGCGGCCGGACCTGAGACGATGTCCATGCAGCACCTGCTAGTATACATAACGCAGCAGCAACAGCAGTATCAAGCTCAGATGCAAGCGCAAATGCAAGCCCAAATGCAACAAGCTAATGCGAGATTCGAATATCTCGTTGCCGCTAGGGGTGAGCAGAAAAAGAAGGACCCTCCGATGTATGAAGGAAAGTATGGTGAAGACATTGAGTTATGGATCTTCGCTACCGAGCAGTACTATGCAAGCAGACGTGAGTTAATGGAGGCAGATTCGTCCGGTTTCGTGACGATTATCTCCAGCAACTTAGGCAAGTCAGTGTTGAACTGGTACCGCGCTTTTATAGCCGAATGTGAGAGAGCGAATATGAACCCCACGTGGTCGTTGTTTAAGCAACAACTACGCACGCGCTTTCGACCAAAGGACTTCGAGTACGATCTTCGTGAAAGAATGTTTCGTCTCAAACAGAGCGAAACTATCCACGAGTATGTCTCTAAGTTTCAAGACTTATTGTCGCAGACAGAACTGGCGATCAGCGAGTTGGAGAAGCGTTTCTTCTTTCAGAACGGTTTAAGAGAAGAGACCGCAAGGAAGATCAAGGAAGAGAGTCCTTCGACATTGCAAGATGCCATTGAGATTGCGTCGAATTTTGAGTTTGTGCACTACTCGGGAAAACCCCCAAGAGCTACTGCGAAGGGTTCGCAAGGATCGTCAAGCTCGGGGCATCGCGCGCCTAAGTCGAAGCAGCAGAATACAAAGCGCTCCGACAATAAGAAAGGCAGGAGCGATGATTGGAAAAAGACAGCTACGTGCAGAAATTGTGGCAAAGTTGGCCACATTTCTCCAGATTGTACTCAGCCGAAACGTACTGAAGCGAATCGGTACATGCAGGGCGCAGTGTATGCGATCCTGGAGGCTGAAGCTCGAGCATTCAAGACGGAAGACCAAGAGAGGCCCGTCACGATATTCATTGACAACGGCAGTAGCCTGAATGGCGTAACTGAGGAATTAGTGGAGAAGCTTGAGTTGGATGTCACTGAAGGTGACATGATGCAAGTTGATCTTGGTTATGATCAAGTTGTGCATCGTCCACGTCGGACTGTAGAGATGTCTCTGCAGTTACCAGGGTTTCCTTTGACGACAGGAACATTCCAAGTCATGCCTGTTCCTGAAGGAAAAGACGTCGTTTTAGGCATGATGTGGCTGCGGGAGCAGAACCCTGACATCGATTGGAGTACTGGACAGATTGCACCTCGCATCAACGTGGAGACCACGCAGACTGTGAAGTTGAGACTGCCGAAGACACGTCCAGCCCGTTGGGTGGCAGGACAACGCCGCGCAAGAGTTGCGCAAAGTCGTGAGATCTTCAACTACTATCGGCAGCATGGCCACAACGGCCAGTTTGGGCGAACGAAGATTATTTCGTCCAAACAGTTCCAGCAGATGCTGCGTAGGGACAAGGATATTGAGTCAGTGTTTGTCATCAATCCGCATGATTTGGAGAAGGCTGAACGCTTCAAGAGTCAAGGATGGGATGCTCTTAAGGACAATTCGGCGTATGAGACGCTACTAAAGTATGCGGATACGGTTTTCCGTACGGAACTTCCGAATGAGACACCGCCAGTACGGGAAGGAATTGAGCATGAGATTTTGCTCAAACCCGGTACTAAACCGATTTCGGTCAAACAATGGCGCCAAAGTCCTGATCAGAGGAAAACGATACAGGAATGGACCAAAGAGATGGTTCAGGCTGGCATCATTCGACCGAGTACGTCAGCATTTTGTGCACCGACTTTCTGTGTGAAGAAACCAGTCGGATGGCGTATTGTGCACGATTATCGTCTGTTGAATTTGGCGACGATTTTACCAGCTATTTCCATGCCTCGCAAGGAAGATACTTTTGATGCGATGGCCGGAAGTTATTGGTATTCGTGCATGGACTTGCTCTGGGGTTATTATCAAGTCAAGTTACGAGAAGCAGATATACCATTCACTGCTTTCTCGACCCCAGATGGTCTTTTTGAATATCTCGTCACACCCATGGGACTCAGTGGAAGTCCGGGGACCTTTAACAGGTTGTTACAGAAGGTTTTCAGGGATTTGAGTGACGTAGCGCGGATTTATTTCGATGATATCTACGTATACACGAAGGGCGAAGATGTGAACGACCACATTACCGCGCTGGACAGAGTATTGAAACGATGTGAAGAACAGAAACTTTACATCAAAATGTCCAAATGTCAATTTTGCGTGGATGAGATTCCATG
>NW_008648989.1:2618859-2619813 GCF_000247585.1 Phytophthora nicotianae INRA-310 | reverse complement strand
AACAGGATTTGAGAAAGATAGTTTTTAGGATGGGACCTGGATACGTGCGTGACTATCCGGTTGCCAAGAACTACTGGTTGTGCGGCACCTACTAGCTTGCCGCCGCCAACTCTAACTGATTAATCACTTCTCAATTTGCCTTCGAGCAACAACACCTCTTCCACCTACTATTGTTTTCGGCGCCCGTACTCACCGTCCACGCTACATCGCTTCCTCCGCGCTAATCTGTGACAAATATACCGATAAAAGGGAGTAAGAGTGCGCTGGGCACTGAATCTACCGCGAAACCATAGCCCCAATAACAGTCTACGTGGCAAAGCGAGAAAATCGCAAGTGGCTTAACAAGAGCGATGATGATATTAAGAAGCTCTTAGATGGGGGCGAGGTGCCTGCCAGTATAGAAGCTCTGATTGCCCCTATGAACCAAATATCCCCAACGGATTGCCTCATCGTCCCCAAGTTCGGGTTTCCAACTGAGTAAGGTGCCAATGAAGGTGACTTCCAGTTAATCGGTGTTCCCGTCGAGTTAGTGAGGGCAGCACGGCAGAGGAATGGTACGTTGCATCGATGTCGTTTTTTTGTATTATGCTAGCTGTGTCTGGATAGGTGCTTACGTATCGGTATTAACACCGACGTTTCAGCATCTCACTACTCGCAGGTAATCGAAAAGTCTACGCGTGCTCTTGGTATCTCTATGCTGAATCGCAAATCGCGTTAACTCTCGGGCTCCTAAATATCGTTTTAGCTTTATCGTGCGATTTCCCCCTCTATTACAAGGTAACATTTCAGCTGTCCCAGTCTGCGCCTGAAGTATACCAGCAGAGGACTCCCCGTCTACTACTGATAAAGATTCACGTCCCGAGTCAAGGTGTTGCTATACGACTTTTGGAGCAACAACTTACAGTTGCGGCAGCTTGAAAGTTACGTCGACATACCGTAACAATACTCTAACCG
>NW_008648989.1:2601967-2615119 GCF_000247585.1 Phytophthora nicotianae INRA-310 | reverse complement strand
CACGAGTGCATCATGCCGACTGAAGTATCTCGTCTGTTGGTGCTAGGCACCGACCAAGACAGCAATGCTGCAGTGATCTCAAAGCTACGTGCCCTATGTTGCGACGCAGATGCCGAAGTCTCTGTGTCGGACGTGACGTTGCTGAATCTCCAGACCAAATACTACCAAGCACCCGTAGAGCTGCACGTTCACCGAGTTCGTGACAACACGCCTGAGCCTGCTCTGCAGCATGAACTGCACGAATACGAGGCTGTTATGTGCGTTGCAAATACCGAGAGCTTCGCGCACATGCATCAGCTTGCAAAGCGTATCGTGGACACACTACCGTACGACGTGTGTCTACTGGTGACGAGCACTTCGTCGGCTACAACTAAGAGCGTCAAGAAGATGGAGACCTGGTGCCAAGACAACGGCTTCGAGTTGGTGGACTTGGACACAGAGAAGGTGGTCAGTCCTGATAGCGTTATCGACGAGAAACAAGGCATGGAACGCGTGCTGGAGGCGCTGCAATGCACCATGTGGAGATCCATGGAAATGAACCCTCCGAAAGTAGAGACTGCTGCAAAATCTAAAGAGGAAGCGACCGCAATGACGGAGAAGGTGGAAAAGAACGAGGATATCGAGAACCAGAAGGAGAATAAGGCGGACAATGATGAACAGGGAGGTGCAACGGATGATACAAAGCTCCAGGCATTGTTGCAAGCACTGGAAATCGCTGGCGATGGTGGTGCCTCTGGTGAAGGTGGCGAGGACGACATCGATATGGCTCAATTCAGTGCGCTAATTTCGGAGGTTCGCAACGTCCGCGACCAGGGTCAATCCCTCACGGATGAGCAACGCCGTGAACGTGCTGCCGAGGTGGCCATGAAGCTCTGGACCTTCCTGGGTGCAGATGATGGCGCTAGCGATTCAGATTAGCCTTATAATTGGTCAAAATACTGCATAAAAATCGGTATAACGTGTTTGGATTGGTAGAAATAAGTTTTCAAGATACTCATTGGTGGGCGATGCATTTCGAGAGTATCATCGACCATGGCGGACGCGCAGAGTGAAGTTAACCTCGTGGATCTGTCGCTAGAGCAGCTTAATGCGCTCAAGGGCCAACTGGAGAAGGAGCTGCAGCAGCTGACGACGTCGTTCGGCGGCCTCCGCGAGGCTCAGTCCCGGTTTACCGAGTCCAAGGAGGCGCTCAAGAGCATGGCAGCCGCCGACCTTAACAAGGAGGTGCTGGTGCCTCTCACGGCGTCCATGTTCGTCGCTGGCAAGCTGGCCAACAAAGAAGAAGTTTTGGTGGACGTGGGTACCGGTTACTTTGTGGAGCAGTCAGTGGAGAAGGCTGAGCAGTTCATGGACAGGAAAGTCGAATTCCTGCAGACCAACACGGAGCAGCTCAAGACGGTCATTGACGGCAAGCGCAACATGCTCGAAGCCGTGCTAATGATCATGCAGCAAAAGATGCAGGAGGCGCAGCGCAAGTAGACACCATAGCGTCCAGCACACTTCATTAAATAGCCCAGAAACAGAATGTGTCAATCTTCGTCCATGATAGCCTTCTACTTTATCCTCCGTTCCAGGCACAAGTTAGACACGCAACTACAGAATTTGACTTCTACATGTATATGATACTACAGTAACAATTGAACGCAACGCAAGACGAGCACGATGTCATTATCAAATTGGTTCTAGATGAATGCACTATCGCCTTGGTAACAGGATGCTGTAAAGTAGCATCTGCATCGACCCTTGGACGTCAATTGCTGCCCCCTGTAGGCATGAATGTCATATACCGGTATCGTATAACCTGCCCGCCTTTGTCTTGAGTACGTCGCTTGGATATCTCGTCTTCTGCAGCTTGGGGCCGGTCAATAAATATGCACGAGTCCGTAGGAGAGCGTCCAGAAGAGGATGAAGGACAGCGCCTGGGACAAGACTCCGGCGAAGATGAAGCTGAAGGCGTTCGTGTTGAAGTAAACCTTGACGTCCATGCCGAGCTTGAAGACCCAGATCGAGGCAGCAGTGGACACGTAGGCAGCAGCTAAGAAGGCGAAACCCTGCAGACCTGTCATGCCTGTGATGCCCGCGATGCAGCCGGCGATGACACACATGGACGTATGAACGTACTCGACGGCCTTCTCGTTGTTCTTCATGTTCTCCATGGAGAAGAACTCCACCTTCTTATCCTGCAGAGCCTCCATCTTGCGTCAAAGCACTCCAGTATTACACGTTCTTGTATTATAGAGGGGGTCGTTCCTAAGTTCGTCTTAAGTTTGATTGGTGTGACCTACATAAAATACGCTGGCGGTTCTTTTGAATTTCCGAATAGCCGTTTGAATTTTGGATCATCAAATTCAATCAGAGTGCAAACTTCCATCTCGGAGTCACGAGCGTCACCCGCTGCTTGCCTGCCTCCACCACGTCGCTTCAAGTTGACCTGCAGTTACCTCTATTATATCCCACGAAACTGGCGTATAACTGCGCATTGACATCGCAACTCGCCTCGCCAGCAACAGATACGTTGAGTTGTTGCTGCAACAGTTGTTCGAGCCAAAATGTCAAGACAAGTACGCTCGAAGGTGGCACCGCGAAGGTCGTGGCGCTCGGTGACGGGTTTATTGCTTCACAGTCGGACGCTGCATAGCACGTTGGCGATGATGGAGCACCAGGACAACGTCGCTCGGCTAATCAGCGAGATGCCGCGTGCTCACAGCCCGAGACGGCGAACCATTGAGATCCAGCACATGCCGCATGCCGCTCCTGTTATCAAACTACTGGCCAAGCCACTTGTGTTCAGGAAGACCAAGCGCGAGCTCGAGCGAGAGCAACAACAAGCACAAGAGCGCCGACAGCTCGAACGGATGCAGAACAAGAAGCGGCAAATGGGACAGACTCGGGAGAATATCAAACGTGCACGACCTAAGTGTGCACGTATGCTGCAGTGGAGTTGCCGAAGGGCATCGGAGTATATTAATTCGAGACCGGCAGAGTTGCGTACACAGTCCCGGCGTCGACTGTTTTAAAGTGATGACGTCAAGAGCTTGACCAAGTCCAGTTGATGCGAGTCAAGATGATCCAAGTGCATTTTTGAAGTGGAGAGCACTCGATTTGAACAGGTACAGCAGAGTGGAAACAAACGCTCTCGACTACACTATGAACGATGGTTTGGACGGAAGCTAGTAGAGCAGATCCATCGTCACTTTCGGCGCAATTTCAAGGAAATAAAGGCCCTAGTAGCCGCTCATACAATAAATAGAGAAACATGATACTTAAGTATCAATACTCTCGGCGTTTGTCCCTTGCATCCATGCAGGAGTCCAGCGTATCAGTATGTCGAGGTGTCGAATCTTGTCGCTAGGGAGCGAACTTAGCAATACTAAGTTCGCATTTTCAGGAAAAGAAGGCTTTTTATTGAGCGCCGACATGGGACTGGAGGAGCTGGTGGTGACGGGCGCGTACGTGTCCGGGGCGGTGTGCATCGTGCTGTTTACGCTGACCATCAGCTGGCTCGTGGTGTGGAAGTGCGTATTGGCCAAGATGCCGTTCATCCAGGAGCTTTTCGACTTGAAGCCAAAGAAGCCGTCCGCGCACGACGAAAAGTCTATATCCTTCCAGGATCGATACCAAGCCTACAAGCGGGTGTGTCCATGTATCTGTAATTACAATATGATCTCTACACTCATGGCAACTGACACATATACGTGTTCCCACTGTAGAAACGGCACGCGACGAGAATTTCGTAGAGAACCAAAGGAGGACGCGAGCGGCTAAGCATCACGGCCATCGCTCACGAATAAACTATTGACTTCATTTTTGCGTGTCTTCTATCTCACGAGCCACTTGCCTCCTGCTCCTTCCTCACTGTCATCATTCTGCTGCAGTTGACGCACCATTTCCAAGTATTCATTGGTTTCGCTTGAAGTGGGTACTCGGTTGTCTCCGGTATTGGTTTGCACTTCTGCTGCCTTCCTCTTCTGCGCTGCTAAAGACATTCTCTCCTCCAGGGAGAGCTTCGTCGACGCGGTCTGGGCTTCTTTCGCTTCTGTACGGGACTTGGCCAGCGCCACCTCCCGTTTCCTACGGATCTCCTCGTCTTCTTCACCTGGTTGTTGATTTGCAGCGCCGTACTTGCGCTCTGCTGTCTCTGGATCCCATTCACGAAGTGCATCCAGTGTTGGTTTCTTCACTTGAGCCTGCAGCTCTGACGGCAGCTCCCAGTAGCTTCTTCCCAATGCCATATTGAAATAGTACTTTCGCTATCGCGATTTGGGAGCGGATAACGAAATGAATTAGCTCAATACAGCAGAACCAACGCGATAGTAGTATACCTAGTCGTATAAGGAAGATATATTAGCACTCACACCACTCTTTGGATCCACATGCTCCGTCCAGAAGCCCGCCTTCTTTGGTGTCTCCATCTCGCGTCTGATAGTAAAGTGATTGATTATTGCGAACTTAAGCTACCAACATGCGAACTTAGCGCGGCGGCGACGGAGGTGGTCCGCCGAAGTAATTCCACACAGCTACCTGCCGGTCCCAGGAGCACGAGGCCACTAAACCATCCACAAAGAGACTGAAATCGAAGCCGAACACGAACTCACTATGGTGCTGCGCGTTCTGAAGCCGCGGATATGGTGATTTAGTGTTCCAAACCCCGACCGACATGTCGTACGACGCCGATGCGATCACATCTGGATCATGTGGTGAGCACTTGATCCTTCGCACAGCATAATTGTGACCTGGAAGCATCCGCACCTCACGTGTCGGGTTTCGGATATCCTGTAGCAACAACGCTAGTGTTTAGTATCAATAAAACGAAAAGTATCGACAACGGAACGTACCCAGACTTTGATGGTGCAGTCGGCCGATCCGGACACAACTTCGAACTGGTTGTACTTATTCCAGTCCATAGCGAGCACTTCGTTGCTATGTGCACCGATCGTTGTAACAGAGCGTGCACTGTTGAGATCCCAGATCTTAACAGTTCCGTCCCCGGAGCACGACGCTACCAACGAGTTATTTTGCGTGTTCCACACTGCATTATACACTGCGCTGGAGTGCTCTGCAAGCGTCAAGATCGAGTGTGGCACCTCGGGTTTCCAGATCTTCACCGTGCCGTCCCATGATGCCGACGCGAACGAGTCTTTCGACACTAAGTTCCAGTTCACCCCAGAGACCTCCTGTTTGTGCTCGTGGTAGTTCTGGATCGGAAACTGGTCGCGTGTCTGCAAGTGCCAGAGTTTCACAGACCCGTCGGCGCACGAACTCACGAGCTGCTGTCCGTGGTTCTCGCTCCACGCGCAGTCGTAGATGCCCTGTGGCGTGTCAAACGCTCGGATCTAGCAGAGCGGCGTCAATAATACAATAATTTATCCTATACTTTAGCTGTAAAATTCTCTCTCACCGGAGCTAATCCTCCCGCTGGGAGCATCTCGTACACGTGCTGACGGCCATTACCCACGATTCCGAAGTATTGTGCCGTTCCGACTGCTATCAAATTGTCCACGAACGGGCTGAATTCCACCTGATTGCAGATTAAATAAGAGCATAAGTTCAAGCGCATAAGCGCATAATTAGATATGAACATTGTACGTACCGCGTAGCCGTGGAGCTCGGTCTGCGTCTGCCGCGGCTGGAGGAACATGCCACCGAGTTCCCAATTCGTATCAGTGTCGACGCAAGCTCATCACATTAAGTGGTGTGGTGCACACCCAACATTTAAACTTCAAGTCTAAAGTTGAAAATAAAAATAAAGTATTTAGAAAATTACACTTGGTTCTCAATAAGCTCAGTTCGAACAGTTGACCATGGCGCGTCGAGCGCTCCAGCTTCTGGCACTCGCTGCGACGATGCAGGACGTTGAATGGTAGTTTACGCACTTGCATCATATTCTGCGTCATCTTGGCCTTCTATTCAGGCCATTTTCATCGTGTATAACTGCTTATTGCTGCTGTTATCGCTATTCTAACATCCACATCGACTGGTTTTCACAGCTTGGAGCTCTCGAACCGGCAGCTGACGAACATTACGTCGAATGGCAGCAGCTTCGCATTCTACAGTGACAGTGAGCTCATTACGACAGTGTCGGCTTCCGCTTTGTCTCAAGAATCGCGCCTCCAACTGCAGGACAACTCGCTCAATAGCATCCCTGCAACGCTCTTCCAAGCGGCCTACAACGTCACATCCATGTGGGTTTTACGCTGCTAAGAAGTTTTTCATATAGTACTTTGGACTTTAACCATCAATTATTTCGCTAATACGTGCAGAGATATTTCCAATAACCCACTGACGAAGCTGGACGCCGGATCGTTCGTCAATATGCCCAACCTTCAGAGCATTTTGTACGGATTATCTAGTGTAAAGTTGTTGACGTTTTCTCATCTAACTGGTTATGCTGTTGTAGGTGTTCAAACACAAATGTTACTGTGCTACCAAACAGCCTCGTGAGCAACTGTCCGCTGTTGAGCATCATGTCGTTCAACCACAGCGCAATTGGAGAGATTGAGCCGCAAGCACTGGTGAACCTGACAGCCTTACACACGCTAGATGTGAGCCACAATGAGCTGGAGAGCATTCCTAGTGCACTGTTCACAGTATCTTCGTCGTGGAAGTCTCTGGATTTCTCGCATAACGGCATTATGGAGGTGCCGTCTGGTATACGGAATGCTATTGCTGAAGGCTACATGTATGTAGAGTATTGAGCTGATTGCTTCGTACTATTCTGACTTACTCATCGTTTCCTAAGTACAGCTCTTTGGACTACAACGCATTGGTAGAGATTGAGGAAGGTGCCTTTGCTGACGCCAAGATTTCTGAGCTCCGACTAGCATCCAACGCCATTTACACTCTCAATTCCAAAGCGTTTGCTGGAATGTCGACGCTGAGGAAACTGTACGTTACTTGTGTTGAGTGCTAGTTACGATGATTTTGCATTAACATACCAGCTCTTACGACCAGGAATTTGAGCGACAATGTCATCTCGGTCATCGATGAAGACGCATTCGCAGATGTAAACGGGCTCCAGGAACTCAGACTGGACTCCAATAACATTCATCGGCTGACACTATCGTCCGTTCCGACAAGTCTGGAGCGTTTAGAGCTGCAAAACAACCTGATGGATCTCATGCCTGACTTCCCTGATGACTTCGAGGCATCGCACCTGGTGCATCTGTACGTGCTCTGTGTTGACCAGTTGACGCACTGTTCTCTAACGATGACACCATTCGCATATTCAGAAATCTGAGCCGCAATTACTTGTGGTCCATCTCGACAAATGACGCTCTTACTCCATACACGGGACTCGTGACATTGTAAGTTTTTATTGCAATTATTACTTTAACGCATATTGTCGTTTATTAACGCATACGAATGCTACCTTCTGTGATGTTGCAGGGATTTAAGTAACAACCGCCTCGTCAGCTTCAGCGCCGCTGTTTTTGACCCAATCATGTCGACTATCGAGTCAATGTACGTTGCAACTGTAACATACTTGCAAATTGACTTCGTTGTTCAAGACTCACCTTGATGATGGATTTATATGGACAGGAATTTCGACTCCAACCTCATCACTTCCATTCCCAGCACCAACTTCATCGCATTGGTCAAGGAGCTTCTAACTAACGTGTACGTAGGTTTCTAATGTCGCTGTAAACCGCTACAAGTACTCACCTATTATTTGGCTATCTTCTTCTACAGCACTCTACTGAATAACCCCGGGATTGGCTGGTTTGCTGACGTGGATATGCGCAACGATTGCCCCAAAGGTAGCGTCTTTGAAGAACTAACACTATCGTCAGGCTCTGGATCAGCTGGTAGCGTGGATCTCTACGGCTGTATCCAGTGCGTTGCAGGCACTTTCCACGATAACTCGACTGGTAGCTGTGTGGCGTGCACTGAAGTTTCGTCTCGTGCGTATTCGGAAGAAGATGGCGCCACAGTCTGTTTGTATTGTCCGTACTCGTCCGACTTGGAGCCCGATCGTACAGAGTGCAGGGACTTCGAGTGCAATACGTTGTGTTGGTTAACGTTGTCCATGGGGATCGCGATTCCAGGGATAATCTTTAGCAGTAAGTTCCTGCTCTACCTGATCATGAAGAGCTCGAAACGTACGCGTAGAATGGACATCAAGGAGCAAGAAGCCATGAACGACTGGCGCATGGGACTCATGATGCATCAACTGGCTGAACCAATCAGCCCAAGTGACTCACTACTGGACGATGAGATCGATGAAGAAGCCTCTGGCCGTGGAGAGATGCCAGTGCGAATCTATGATCTCCCAGAAGAAACTAAAGACCTGGTGTTGAGTACTTTACGGGATTATTTCCAGATCAGGAAAGAGAAACGATGGCAAGCGCTTCCTGCAGACGAACAAGAAGCCACAAGTGAGTGGCAAGACGTTGAGTGGGAGACCTTCCACATGCACCGTATTCTCAGTCGCAGTTATCATGGTGAAGTATTTTTAGGCGATTATTGCGGTACTCAAGTGGTTGTGAAGCGAATGATGACGCTGCGATTTGAAGTGAAGGAGCTGGCGGACACGATCAAAAACGTGGAGTTGTTGGGCTCTTTGCATCACCCTAACATTGTCACGTGTTTGGGGACGATGTGGTCGGATCCTGAGCACTTGTGCGTCATTTCAGAATACGTTAAAGGCGGAGATTTAACTGCAGTACTGGAGGTTGACGGCTTGGACCGACCCAACAGAAACAACTCGTCATTATCCAGAATATCGACATCATCTGCTGGTGATGATACGGATTCTAAGTGGTCTCTACTCGCTGCTATTGGAATGTCCAAGGCGTCACTTATGACTCGGTTTCAAATGGCTCTGGACATCTGCAAAGCGCTCTTGTATATGCACAGCAAAGGCATCTCTCACAGTGATCTACGCAGTCGAAATGTTATGGTGACGGAGATGTTTCGATGCAAAATCGGGGACGCTAGACATCACAGTCGCGATGACACACACCATGCAACGCATGTATTGCTAGTGGAAAGTCCAGAAGTGCAGAGTTCTGACTCGGAGGAAGAGGGAGAAGGCGTTCGGTTCCTTCAGCCGGAGAGAAGAGATTTGCAACAAGACAAAGGACCGACACTGCCGCTAGTGGCGCCTGAAGTGCTGCATCACAACTCACGACATCTTCATGCCGACATTTACAGCGTTGGCATTTTACTTCTGGAACTTTGGTTTCATTCTCTGATTTTCTTCCAGAATGACAGACCGAATAATGAATTCGAAGTACGGAATCGAACCGAGAAGCTGCGACTCACTATTGATGATCAAGACGAGGTCAAGAATCGTACGGAAGACGCTACTCTACCCAGAACAGCGAGCGCTCTTCAGAAGAACAAGGAACATAATGCTGCTATGCATCACTTTATGAGCAAGTTACGCATGCTAGCGAACGTTGGTGGGACGGACGCTGAGGCGGATGAAAGCAGTTTTGGCACCACTCCAACGTCCTCCGCTACGTCGTTGACTGTATCGTTATCTTCCTCGAGCGCCATTGTCGACAAACTGTCGAAAACTATTGAGGATTGTCTGCAAAGCGACCCGAAGAAGCGACCAACTGCCAAGAAGCTCGTGGATCTGTTTCAATTCTTCTTGGATGAGATAAATGCCACATAGTAGATGCCAACTCGTTCGTATTTATCAACTTCATTGGACTACTTAGCTTTTAACTTATGCAGCCGTTTGACAACACATACAACAAGAACATGTCCCCGCTTGGGACGGGGTCAATGATGTCTGAGATACTTTACATTAACTATCGGAATAAGTCTCAAAGTATTCATGATGCTTTTCATTTTGGCTTTTGCCTAGAACCTCCGAGAAGCTCCACGAACTCGCCCAGCTTTGAGCCACTTTTTACCCAGAACGCATCAGTTTAAGAAGAGCTTAATCGCACGCAGTCAATCACTCCGCAAGATGTCGTTCTGGCCGTGTAACTCGACGAGTAATGAAGGCTTGGCCAAGAACTTGAAGCGCACGGGCGTCGTCCGCTCCGACGCTGTGTTCAAAGCGATGATCAAGACAGACCGTGCCAAGTATCTGGCACAGATTGAGACTCCAGATGGAGGACATGTCGGGGAATTGGCAGCGTACCAAGACATTCCTCATCCTATCGGCTACCATCAGACTATCTCAGCGCCACACATGCATGCCCATGCGATGGAACTGGGCTATGCAGCGATCAAGGACGTCAGCCATCCACGGATTCTTGACATTGGCGCTGGCTCTGGGTATCTAACTGCGTGTCTTGGTCGGATGGTGGAAGACAATGGACACGTTTTCGGACTGGAGATCATCCCTGGACTCGTGCAGTTCGCTAAGAAGAATATCCAGACAGCCGACGGAGACTTGATCGACCGAGGTATTGTGTCTGTGCGCTGCCACAACGGTTGGGACGGTCTACCGAACGAAGCACCATTCCACTACATCCACGTTGGTGCTGCAGCTGAAGTTCCGCCTCAAGCTCTCCTGGACCAACTTGCAGATGGCGGACGGATGGTGCTGCCTCTGGACGAAGCTCGAGGCGGCCAAGTGTTCGTGGAGATCACCAGACATGGCAATAACTTCTCGCAACGTCGACTGTTTGGCGTCTGCTACGTGCCACTCGTCCGCGAGCGTGAACGCAAGCTCAGCTGAGAGCTGTAGGAAAGTTGAAGTTTTCATAGTACCGTAGCTCGAAAAAGTCTATACCTCCATTACTGCACACCACAAGAAATCGACCATAACTTCAACTTGAGTTCATATAATGTTGCGGTCTTCACATGTTTAGCAATCTTAGGAGAGAAATAGCAATAGGAGAGAAATAGCAATCTTAGGAGAGAAACGCAACTTAGCGGCATTTTAATCGTCTCGTATTAATAGGTAACCGGCCAGGTTCGAAGCTCAGAACGTTTGCAAGTTGCGGCAGCACTTAATGCTATTGATACTGCTTTTTCATTGTAGAAAGCACGCACTGCTAAGCTGAGACGTTCCTGTCAGTTCGGTTCCTCCTACGGTAGCAAAGCTGTGAAACTCGGATTATCCTAGCTATAAGAGAGGCCATGGCGCCAATGCTGCCGCTTTGGCCGTGCAGCTCGACGAGCAACGACGGTTTAGTCCAGAATCTGCAAAAAGTGGGTATCGTACGCTTCGCTGCTGTATTCGATGCTATGAAGCGCACAGATCGCGCCCTTTTTGTCCCTCGAGCCGTTCAAGATGAAGCGTACCAAGACTCACCATGCCCCATAGGTTTCAACCAGATCATATCGGCACCACACATGGTGCGCTTTGCCACCTCAACCAAGTATTTGGCTTCAAAGCTAACCTGTTTGTGTCCGTAGCACGCTCAAGTACTGGAGCTGGCCCACGCTAGTTGTACAGATATACTTAAGCCACGAGTCCTAGACGTGGGCGCTGGGTCTGGTTACTTGACTGCTGCGCTCGCTCGCCTTGTAGAAGACGCTGGTGGTCGAGTATTTGGACTGGAACTGCTTCCCACGTTAGCCCGATCTGCTCGAAAAAATGTTTCAAACACAGCCCCCAATCTTCTGAAGACTGGCGTACTGTCATTGCACTGCTACAATGGCTGGTATGGACTGCCAGCTGAAGCTCCTTTTCACTTCATCTTCGTCGGTGCTGCAGTCTCCTCTCCCCCACAAGCAATGCTGGACCAATTAGCCGATGGGGGACAACTTGTAATCCCTGTAGACGACCCGCGTGGCGGACAAGCTCTCGTAAGCGTTACTCGTCGTGGCTCCTGCCTTCTTCACCGCAAACTCATGCCTGCTTGCTTCGTTCCACTCGTTCGCGGAGAAATCTACAAGAACCGACGCGGAGTCACCAGTACAGACTCGGAGCTTCAACAGTAAATCCTTCCGCGCTATCCAAAATATTTTTGACGTGCAAGAAAACGGAGTTCAGATTCCGGTAACCGTGGTACTCGATGAACATGAATATATTGTATTACATTTAGCAGGTAGGAAAGCGGCTCATCTGCCGACGTTTCCGTCGTTTTGTATGCATGCGTGACGCCTCCGAAGCAAACACCAACGCGAGCGATTGACCGCGTAGTATGTCCACTTTGTCTCGTTGTAGCATTCTTGGAGTGCGAATAGTGACGCTCTCTTCATCGTTTCCAGACGCAAGGATGGATATCCGCGCCTAAATTCGAACCGAGATCTGTGGAACTCTCTTAATGTGTTACTATAAAATAGTTAAAGGTTATTTGGATAGACCTACCGGAAGTGAGACCAATGTAACGTTTAATATCGATTAGAGTTCCTGTTGGGTTTCTTTGATTTTGCGCTCTCTATTCGTCTTCTAAGTCGTCGTAGTTGGAACGTGAAGTAGAGGAACTTGTGTAGTAGGATGCAAATTGCAAAGTGTGATTGTATATAGCATGTAAGCTGACCTGGGTTCAGGCGGCCCTGGAGTAGCTGGATACTCATCTAGCGACATCAACATCAGACTGATGACGCTAGATTGGATACATGTGCCACTTGTACTGATCCGGGGAAATCCAACTGTCGTCGCTATTTGGGCAAGTCGTTGAAAATAAATAGGCAAGTCGTTGTTTTGCAGACGCGACCAACCTGCTGATAGCAGAGGCAAGATGGAGGCTGCTATAGCGGTTCTTCCTTGCGAGCGCGACGCGCAAGTGACGATCAAGATAGGTGAGCCCCTTACCGATTGCAGAGCAGTTCACGGTACACGTCGTGCTATGTCTTTTGGTAGATGAAGGGTGCGGAGTACTGAAGGAGAAGTTGAAGCGGTTGTTGGCGGATGATTCAGTCGTAAGCTCGCCTAGTGTTGCAGGAATTTACGACAAGGCGACAGTAAATACACGTCAATCAGACTACAAAAGACTTCCAGAAAATACAGAGGAATTCATCACGTTCGTCAAAAAGGTGTGAGGCAGAAGGAAAGATCAAAATCAAAAGCTAGCGTTATTCATGTACGCCAGCCATGTCAACCGATCTAATCCAATTCACCGGGCAACTGCAGCTCGTATGGCGCAGACTTCTTGTAACATTGCAGAAGCACTGCAGGCTGAGAATTGCGAAGCCCCGGGTCCTGCCACGCTTGACTATTGGGCAACGGTACAGGCGCGCCAGCTCAGATTGTTCAACCTGATAACGAAACTTTCCGACAATTAAATTATATTGATG
>NW_008648989.1:2581708-2583188 GCF_000247585.1 Phytophthora nicotianae INRA-310 | reverse complement strand
TGGGTCTTCAGATCACGCCCAACGATCGTTTACCGTTCTGGTAGACGTATTGTTGTGGGTTTATCCTACCTACACTAGTAGCTAGAGTTGCCGTGGGAATTACGACACCACCGCATTCCTGTCACAATTAATGGTGTTTCTGTGCTGATCGATCCTAACATCCAAGAGTTTCGGATGACACTTGGCCTGCCTGGATACGATCTCCAGCTTCCCTTTCTTGAACGTGTAGTAAGGACGGTGACGGTACCCCAAGATGCAATTGACATTGACCACGCAGAGCAATCTGAAGAAGAAGACAATGAAATCGGATATGATCAAGAAGACAACGATGGCGATGAAGGAAGAGAGGCTCTAGTTTAGTCAGCATCGTTTGCTCTCTCGAGGAAGACATCTCTAACTAGGCCTGCTGCATCTCCGCATTTTCTATAAAGATTTTTGCCTATAGAATCGTTTGAGCGTGTGCAAACACCCAACGCTACTTCCAAAACTGTTTCTGGGTTAACGCGAAATGCCATGTTGGCGTGGTTAATAATCCATCTTTTCAGCAGCGAAAACGAGACCTCGATGGGGTTCAATTGTGGGCAACAGAGGGGGGGGAGAGAGAAAAATAGTATCGCATCCAATGAATGAACTAATTCTTCCTATTCACGATACATTTGTATCTTTGCGTTGTCGAGAATCACAATACTTCTTGTGGCCATGGGTTTAAAAATGGTGCAATCTTTTCTCTAAGCGCTTTGTGGAACTCTCAGCTTGTGAACGTGCCTCTTATCATCTTCCAAGCGACGAACTCAATTGAATCCGTTGCTGCTAGAACAGCAACTCGATCCCCTCTCCTAAACGGTAGCTCGACGACCTCTCGGCAACCACGCATACCGACGCATACAGTCGCAGCCGGCCTTGGCGGTTTCGTCCAAAAAGACGAGCTGTTCAGGTCCTGAGTAGTACAGAAGCAACTGGTTGTAGTACACGGCAATTTCAGCTGGTGTGCCCTCTCTAGCCCTCTTGCTCAGCACCATTCGAGTATGATGTAAGTCAAAACGAAGGATATGGCAGATGTAGCCTCGGACGTGTTTCTTAGTGTCGGAAACCGAGATTTTAGAGCGGATCGGAGCTCTTCAATGTAGAAATATGGATGTGACTCCGCATATTCACGAACGAACTGACAAACGTCACGTGGTCACCGCGAACTTCGCTGCTTTTGCCTCTTGCCTTCTACAGATCCTGTCTGGGGAAACCATCCATACCACCTCTCAACGGAGCGCTTTGAGATGCCAAGATTATTTGGAACATGGGAGATCTCAACGTCGTAAATGCGTACTAGTGTCACAGCCCGCCAACGTAAGTCACTTGACTTGATCATACTGGACCTGCTCGAAGTCGAAAGACGAATGGCGGGTGGCAGATCCGCCATTCGCTATAAGCTACTCACCATTCGTTTATCTATATTGCAACTCGTCCTCGAAGTCACTAACTCGTT
>NW_008648989.1:2577446-2578934 GCF_000247585.1 Phytophthora nicotianae INRA-310 | reverse complement strand
GCCCACCATGGCTTAAAACCCCCGGTGTTTGCACCGCGGAGCCATTGACCTCGGAAGGTACGCAGAGGCCAATTGCTGCCAGTAAGAGGGATGTTACCCGCTACATTGGCGTCGCTGGTGTTCTTGATGCACTGGCGTATCAGAGTCTCTATATGGTGATTGAAATTCAAATCTGTAAATGAAGAGCTCATACTACACGTGGACAGGGGTATGAAGGGAGAAGGGGCATTTTGTTGGAAGTCTGATGAGTCTTTTTTTATTACGTTCACAGTTCGTAGGACTGTGTATTGTGTCGTGGTTTCGAGGTGACGAATGGGTACAAATACCGGTATTATTTTGTTTTTACTCACAAACGATGGCAAGCGAGGTTCTTACCGGTATCGGTAACGTGGCTGAGCGGTCAGCGGCGATAACTGCGAAGCAGTAGACCAAGCGCACCGCGTCGCTGCCACTAAAGGATATATTGACCAAGGTTAGTATCATCAGCTCACTGTGTGTGCGTTGAGCAAATATATTTAGCGTATAAGTCCGTCACTATCGCTGTTGCGTGAGCTGTAATCAATGACATCAGTACCAGTGTTACTACTGCTGCTGTACTTCGTCAAATGCTAAATAAAGATGTTTAACAACTTGAAAGGTTATTGCTTCAGTGTGTGTGTGTGTGCGTCCTTTTGTTAGTGTGGAGATCTTCGGTGACAACGCCAACTTAGACCCGCGCAAGCATGGACGCGTGCTTACAGCGCCGCACCAGAGAAGCCGAGACATGCAATGCATACACTGAAGCAGCCAAGTGCCAAGAGAAGCTAAGGCATGCAGGTACTAAAGCCGACCTCCCAGACGAGTCGTGTGTAGGCTACCAAGTTGAAGATGGGGTGTGCTGTCTCCTTTTTTTAATAGGGGACACCAAGGCGGGATGATCCTTTGCTGCGCGATAGGCCCCACCAAGCGCTCACTTGCGATTTTGCTGCCTTGATAAAGCGGCGATAGGCAGCACGAAGCGAGGGCGAGAGAATTCAGATGAGTCTGACGATGATTGCGACCTTCTGAAGCACTTGAATGAGGCTCGTCAGTATGAGATAGACCGTTGGAATCGCGATCGCTGTATGGTGCGTCGTGCACATGCTGTTAGTTCAAGGTGCAACCAAACCGCTGATCTCTGGGATGACCCACCGCCAGATACCGGAACAGAATTCTGTCTGCTATGGAAACTACCCGTAGAGCAGCTCAAACACCAAGCAGCAGTTCACCGAGTTCACGAGCAAGCAACACAGGATAGTGTTGGCGTGGTGAAGACTGACAACAGCGACACTGCCAGTGAAGATTCAGATAGCGACGATTTGCTTGCCTTTTTGGATGATGAGCGACGCAATGAGCTAAATCGACTGCGACAGCGGAAGTACATGAATAAGCTCAAATCTAGTAAGGAAAAGAGCGCAAGCGAACATTTAGAAACCAAAAGTGCCAGCAGTGGTTTTGAGAACGAGCTTA
>NW_008648989.1:2573313-2574681 GCF_000247585.1 Phytophthora nicotianae INRA-310 | reverse complement strand
CAAGTATATCGCCAAGCCACAGAAGTAATTGGAATCTCAGGTAGCAGTAGCAGTAGCTGCATTAAAGCGTCGGGAAGCTCGTGAAAATGCTGAACATACGACTACTGCGACGGGGGTAGACCGTTTAACTATGTCTCGGACACGTGTTGCTGGGATGATCTACAACCTTACGAATCGACAAGAAATTGCCGGCCCCTTGGCTGCCTTATATCTATATCACGGGTCATGTTGTTACTCGAGCGCATCTCTTCCTCTTGGAGATGTGACGAGGCAGCTAATGGAATTGGAAGATTACAGTTGCAATTTGGTTAATAGCAGTGAAGACGCCACGGCATCTAATTTCCGCGCTGTGTCGTATCTTGACGACTATATTTATCGCCCGAAGATGCTGGAGAAACTAAATCTCTATGAATTCACTATGTGGTTCTTCCGAAAGAAACATGGGAATGCTATTTACTCGTGGCTGGGCTTTCTAGACAGGCATCCGTTGTGCAAGTCACAATGTCTAGGAACGCGATACGAGGACGTCGTTCCTGTCCTTCAGACGTTTCGTTTTCCTCGCAATGAGGGACAAGCATCAAGTGAGAAACGCTACAAGTACGCTGTTCTCTCGTTGGTGCTCTTCAAGCCCTTTCGCTGCTTGGCGGACATCGTTTCACATAGCTCGGACGAGCAGATGTGGATAGACTGCTATGATCAATGGAAACCTCAGCGGAGTAACTTTGTAGAAGAAATTATGAATAATATGGAGGACTTTTACAGTGGCTTTGAACGGGCAAGTCTGCGCGCGAGGAAGCGTCGGTCACTTCTAAGCCAGAATCTCTAACACCTGACGGTGACACTAGTGGAAATGAGAATGATGACCTCTTTCATGGTGATGAATTAGATTTTGATGACTTTGTAATGGAAGGAGACAACCAGAACAGAGATTTGGGCGATTTGTGGACATCTGACGATAGCATCGACGCTGTCTTAGAGAGCATGGATTTAGACCCTGCTTCTTGCCCAACAACCACAGCTCCCGATGACCGATTGTTCCATGCTCGGCATTTTTAGGGATTGTGGTCTGCTAAAACATGCTGCGCAAAATATTTTGGAGAGTGATATCATCGAATGCTGTTTGCCTGACTCGCTATCAATTGATCTTATGAAGAAATGGGTGAAAGACGACAACACGGATAACGCGTTGTTAGCCCCGTGCGAGTCGAGATCAGGTTTAGTAACTCGAGAAACAGAAGTGGTAGAGCTCCTAGACGGGGGCTATTGGAAAGTAACATGACTTGGCAGCCATCCTTGACTTTGGCATGCTCGCCAAAGTTGACCAGGGATTTTGCAACGATTTCGGATACATCAAAGACGTTTTCTCTC
>NW_008648989.1:2569746-2571123 GCF_000247585.1 Phytophthora nicotianae INRA-310 | reverse complement strand
CTCCAACGCTGGTTTGTATGGTAGTTTGTTTTTAGGGTTAGCTCACTCGTGGGTCTTGCATTTTAAAAGGAGACACCAGCTCTGCGGACTTCAACAAGCCTTCGTAGAGTATCTATTGTCGTGCGCATACAATGACGCCCGCGCGACTTTCGGTAGATGCGGCATGGATCGGATATATATTTACTTCGACATCCCGAAACCGGGTTTGGCCCAACGCTTTGCTGTGGCCAAGTGAGTGTAATGTGGTGTTGTGACTCTGGAAAGGATCGATGGAGTGCATGTTAGCTATTAGGGGCTTCATACCCAAACTTGTATGAATAGTTTAGAAGCAAGTGTAAGTCCTCGTGGAATCAATGCTCTCCTGGGCCAGTTAAGGAAAGGAAAGACAAGAAACATAACCTGTGCTCATCCACGTGTGGCTTTACATATTAAAAGGAGACATCAGCTGTGCAAACTTCAACAAGACTGTGACGCATACAATGGCGTCACAGCGGATGTGCCAGTGCTCGGATATCTATTGTGTCGGAAGCATCAGGAAACAAGGTTTGTACTAACGCTCCACTGGTGACGAAGTCGTGCTGTATGTGTGCAGAGGAAAGCGACCCAGTCTGCACTAATAATGTATGTTAGCTAAATCGGTATAATCTAACAGAGGTGGCAGATGAGATGCATCTGCGGATCTTTCTATATCTTTGAGAGACCTCTTATTCCTTTAAGTACTCCTTTAAATTAAAAGGAGACATAGTTGCATCTTGAGCATCTTCAATAGATATGTTTTGGTACGGACATTTGGGCAGTTGTATACGTCGAAGTGCTTCGACGCATCAAGCATAGCTTACTCCACACCCAGGACATTATTTCCGGCGACGTTCGCTTTGATTGCCAGTTTCCAATTTCGCCCATGGTGAGCAAATCCAAAGCAGCTACTGCTTCACCCGCTGCTAGCAGCAGCACCAGATCTGCAAAGGTAAAACCCCATCAAGAAGTCATTACCGTGCGTGCATCCCCTGTTACCTCATCAACTGCAACGCACCACGATAATCAAGCTCTACAAGCTCGGCCAACTCCGTATCAGCGACTCCGTGAGCTCCTCGCGGACGCTGGGCGCGTGATATCCAGTGTCGAAGGTAATGATGTCTTGTGGATTATCTTAGCGCTTCGCTAACTGCGAACGGTTCTATGCCGTCGTGAACTAGAGCTCCAGCAACATATCCAGGCCTCTGGCAGCACTGAGCACAGAATCACTATGAGATTGAAGCTCCTCTGGATCTCTGATCACGTTCACAAAGACCTCGCGTTTGTGAAACTACACTTCATTGATGCAGCTTCACCAGAGCCTTTGCAGGACCTTCTCGGGGTATGGTCATTTAACAAGTT
>NW_008648989.1:2565222-2567296 GCF_000247585.1 Phytophthora nicotianae INRA-310 | reverse complement strand
CATCAATCATGCTTCTGTAGGCGCGCTGCCTTCTATTCCAATAGCGTGTACAAGCATTGGTACTGTAGGAGGTGTGGATACTCTAGTGCCCTGCACTACGTGCAGGTACCGGTATTTACCGGCCTACCTCAGTTACGAATGGCATGGAGGCTGGTCTCCGACCCCTAAGCACAATCCAGGGCCAGAAAAATAACGTTTACATGTATCGACAATCATGTTGTTAGGCAGATACATAACGGCAAGCGTGATGGCACGCACCGTGTCCAACCAAATGCAGCCGCCACTGGAAGCAGCGCCTTCAAACTGAAGTAGACTTAGTTTAGATTTCATTCAGCTATTTACCAAACAATAAGCAAGAACTTGGGAGCACTGCCGGCTCCCCGATCCTGTGTTCAGCCCCTGATATACTACAGTTTTTTTTTTAACTATCATCCGCTGCTACATCAGATACACACGCGAATGCAAAGCAGGCGCAACAGATATGTTGCAATAAAGACGCTCTATCTCTTTATTGTGGAAAATTTTGGGACACACCCGGAGCATGTTAATGGTAATCATAGGTTTATTCTGACCCATAGCCGTAGTTGTTAGGACAGACTGCTGTCGGTATTCGAAAAATAGCAAGCGTGCTACAATCGCTTTAATTGAAAGTATCTACGTCGCATGGTTCCCTACAACAGGACTTGTAAGCTCATATAAGCGATTGTAGTACTTACAACTCAAGACCTCAACACAAGAAGCCAATGCGTCTGACATATCTACTGCTGCTAGCGGTGTGTGTTGTCATCGCGTTGTGTGATACTGTATTTGCTTTTGTCTCTAAGCAAGAAGTTACAGCTGCGCAACACGCTGCTGGTGGATATCGCGATGCCTCTGGCAAACGTCTTTTAAGGTCTGACAACGCCGTGACCATTGTCGATGATGTCGCTGATGAAGACAGGCTCTTCTCAGGTGTGTCGAAGCTTACGGAGGCGCTTAAGAAAGGAAAAACGAAACTAATCGACAAGCAAGTGCTGTTACAAACCAAGCTGAAGGACAAGCAGTTGTTGCGGAACTACCAACAACTGCTCAAGGGTGGATTTTCGGACGAGGCCATCACCGGTGCGTGGTTAACGAGAGGGAAAAGTCTGGATAACATTTTCGACCGCTGGATTCGACTCGGAAAGTCAGAAAGGCAGGCAGCCAACAACTTGTTGAAGCAGAAAAAGACACCGGAGGATCTCTTTTCGGTCTTTGCCCAACGAGGCATGAAACCAGAACAAATCCAAACGCTTTGGCGCAGCCTCAAACTGGATGAGAGCGAACTCATCGCCTTCCAAAAGAAGTTCGTACTGATAAACTAATGGTGAAATCAACGCAGTTAGTTAAACGCTGTAAAGAGTAGGGAGGGCTTTCAGAACGTGATCGACGACGGCGACTGTTTCGACAATCTAAGGCGCGAGTTTTTTTTGCTGAAATCCACTCGTTTTTACGACGCGAAGTTACGAATTAATACCTGACGCTGTGAATTCATAGTGTAGTAGCACACTTTTAGCTTTGCTGAATAAAAGGCGAACTGCTATTTGGTAGGTTTGCTCTTTGGGATTTGACGATTCGATTCATGCCATCAGGCGGGTACATCATATGTATTCATGCCTCAGCGACTCATTTTGGTAAACCTATCGAAAATCTGTCCTTTCTAGATTCCATTTCGCAGTGTGGCGCGACCTCATTTTCTATATGGTGGGGAGCACTTTTGAGTCGTCAAGCATCGTGATCCCAATCCTCGACAACTGTTCGAACTCCGACGTCCCACTCCGGCGCCTTTTAGACAAATGTATTTATTATTAAGAAGACCGCCCCTGTCGGCGACAGTCACGCAAGTGATTTATCTGGGCTTTTTATTTGGCGTGTTTTTTTTTCGTGGGTTAAAAACAATATATCACTTAGCCCACAGGGCTATTCATGGAGTCACTATGTCGATGACCCAGGCCTAGATCCAAATCCCGGCGTTGTTTGCCAATTTCAACTTCCAAAGCATCTTCGCCAATTTCAACTTCCAAAGCCATCTTCAGCAAAGGTTATTGGGCCCTGC
>NW_008648989.1:2522772-2565017 GCF_000247585.1 Phytophthora nicotianae INRA-310 | reverse complement strand
CCGGAAAGCTATCAGCCCATTCAAATATGCAATCATGTAGTGATTGAGTTATTGTGGTATTTAATTCTCGATTTTGCAGCGGTTTGTTAATGGTGTCGCAGCGCTTGGAAACTTTGAGCACCACCAAGTTGGCTTCATTGGTGAAGTGCGTGATATGGATACGATCAAGCACAAGATGGGCCTTCACTTCTGCTACAGAACAACGAATCCACGGCCACCGGCTAACTCCTAACCGTTGCAATGAGCATCAATACATGAAAAGAAGTGTGATGTCCGCCTAAAACACTCCCATTGATACGTCTCCTACCGACTGTAGCTATGACAGTATTGTAGATAGCCGTCATGCAATCGCACATTAACGTAAATAAAATATAAGCATCCTACCAGTATTGTCCTTACTTAAAAAAAAAGATACAGACCCATTGTAGGAACTATGTTTGGTATTGGGGTTTTCAGTCCAGTAAAACAAGAAACATATAAACTTAAACTATTATCCAACGAGCGAGGCGAGGCGGCAACAACTATCTAAAAAAAATAATTATTCAGTCTAAACACAATCGGTGTGCTACACTTCATCTCGGACAAGGGAAATAGGAGTCATCAAGAGCAGGCGCATTTGGACACTGAAGTATTCCAGTATCTACCAGAATATTTGGACCAGAAACAGGCAGGTTCTTCGTAATGAAGCTTAGTACGTTCTGAACTGTTTCTAAGTGGAATTCACGAGGATTCGCGCTTTGAAGCACCAGAGTGAACCGAAAAGCAAATATTTCAATTAAAACATGTACAGTAGTATTTAGCTCGTCGTTCTGGAATCCGATTCGCATTGCAGCTCTAAATGAGATGCGGGTCATATCATAACGGCTTTCCCTGCTGCTACAAAAAGTTCCGCAAAACTTTGCTTCGACTACGAGTATTTTGCGATCTCATACATGCGCTAACTACAACTACAACAAGAGGCCGTTGGCTTTAGGCCTGGCATTCGTGTTGCTTAGCTGCAAAATGTGAATCTGAGTCTGGTACTAGGTCGTCTGCGACTTACACTATGAATACAAGTACTTTTTTTGCATTGAGACTGTGATTCAGTGTGCGGTGGTAACATATAACCAAGATTGGCGTAGTGCTAATTCAGCCCGAAGTTACAACAGCGTTTGTCCAACATCGGTTTGCGGTGTAGCCATCATAACTGTGGTGAAATCGAAGAACTGGGCTATTGAGAGGCTAGTTCTTATAAAAACCTATCTGCTTAAGCTGTCCAATAATCGATTTGATCGAATATTGGATGGCATTATTAGAAAATTTCAGAATTAAAATTAGAAAATTTCACTGTTATGTTGCAGGGCAACGACTACTCCAGTTTTCATTTATATCCTACGTCAAATGAGTTGCACTTGCTCAACTGAAAAACAGTGTATAAATAACGTCTAAATATCAGCTGCGCAGGCTTACTGATGTGCAAATCGGGCGTCGTCAGAGACAGAAATTGCAACAGCTTCTTCTAATCTCATTCTGATACTCTTCCTGATGCCACAAAAACCATTCAAGCAGCGTTCAGCTCTCTTTTTTTTGGTTCCCATTAACTCTCATACTCTTTCGTTGAAATGTACTCCATACAGGATCTCGTAGAATACTCTTCACACTTGCGCTTCATAAAACGAAATAAAATTTGTAACATCGCCAGTGCTTTCTTACGAAAAGAAAAAAAAATAGACAACAATCTTTTCGACTGAGAAAACTACAAAAACAATATTCGATTCGACACGAATGTTGGCCCAGGTTACATTCATCTCGATCTACGCAGTACTGTGGAATTAATCCGTTGTGGGCTGTCCATACCTCTACAAGGCATTCCCAGTAATAGTGGGGCCTCGTAAGAAGGCATCGCTGCGGTTGTACCCGGCCAAGGCGCAGAACACGAACATGATTTGGTCGGTTTCATCCAGCCGAGACGCTGTGGGCTAAACGAGGAAGGCTGTCTTTTTCTGATCGAGAAGATATAACTGCTTGTCAGGTAGCATGTAGGAGCTGAGACGAGCAAGACTGATAGCAGCCGAGCTCAGTTTTGGTTTCCTTCGTTTCCGACCCGCTACTCCTCAACCCGTTAACTACCTGCGAATGAAAATCAAACTATCCCCACGAGCTCGCGATCACTGAAAAAGAGCAGCAAGTGCAATGGTGGAACCTTATAATAGTGAAGGTGAACTATGTATTTATAAACAATGCATTGAGAGTAGGTTTTCGTGCTCTATATAAAACTGTACTACTCCGTTTCATATTACTTGCCCCCTTCAACTTTTAGCCTGTTTCAAAATGCTTGTCCCTCAATTACACTTATTTTAATTATGGTGTGATGATGTGACGCTACCTAATCCACGCAAAACTGAGACAGTAGAGTCAGAGCACGGAATGCTCAAAGGTAGTCTTCCCTCCTGGCGAAGCTTGTGCAAGCTTGTAGGTGATCTCACCACGTATGCACGACTCCAATGCGCACTGCAGCTCTACGTGGCGGAGGCCAACCTCCTTTATTGCCCCGCGTCGAGGTTTGCCAGCATCCGAGCGGGCCAGTATCTCGGAAACGGCCTGCTGGCGCTCTCGTGGTGTCAGTTCTCGTTTTGTGCGCTGGTTAGTCTCAATGGCTGTCAGTGGTTAGTTTCGGAATACTCCAGATATGAGATAGGTTGGGCGACGTCTGTGTCTGTTTGTCACTATTTTGGCTCGAAATGTACTCGAGTTGCCACCACGGATCGAATATTGGTTGGTAGCTGAAGTTCTGCACATAATTGAAATCGCACCGAATCCAGCTTGCCAATCCGAGGCCTTTTCACGAATCCCGAGCCAGTCTCGCAAAAGGGGACAAGTAAGACGAAACGGAGTAGTTTTGGTAGCTGTGTTTGGCAACAATAAAGATTCAGTTTTGTGTAAAACAATAGCAAATTTATACTTTATTGCCCAGTATATTCGAGCACTTTACTATCACTTTCGCATTATCTGACATCATTGTGGTAGAATTAAGCACCAGTTAGCCAAGCTCTTTAGCTCTGATTTAGTATATGTATAGTCTTAAGCGTACAGTATTTCATTCTTTTGCGAAATTTCTGTCGGCATCAGACTTTTCGAGTAATGTGGTTTCGGAAACCGTGTCGCCAATTTTAATTACGGCTGTAGCACTTTTAATTTATTAAAACGAAAGTTCAGTCGTCGTACTTGAATGCTTGGTCGCAGCCGGGTGTAGGTTGGGTTTTTTTTTAGCAAACCACTACGAGTGTGACGGGGTCGCACGGCACCTTGCGCTGAGAAGCAGGTTTCGAAGAGTATATAAACATAAGTGAACGACAGTTCACGTGTCCCTGGTCTGAGGGGACGAAGTACTCAGTTAAGGGTACGTTTAAGACTGAATGTATTTATAGGTAAGCTTAGCTTGGTTTCTAATACAAACTATAAGTCACCTTTAGTAAAACTATGTAGATATGCAATGGTTCGCTTCTAGATCCTCATATGTACCAGGTATTGCAAGAGTGACATGTCACTCTTCATTTAACTTGGGTACACCGGATTGTACCCCTTTACAGGCGGGGAGTGTCGTTGACAAAAAATGTCATTGACTTAATCGAATCGTTATTTGATCTACTGTACTAATTGGTAATTGCATCAAAGTAGGGACTGTCCATTCTTATATTCCATCGGCAGACAGTAGCACTCTTAAGCAGCTAATGTTGGTGCACTTTTCAATGGCCAAACGTTTGCATTCTCGGGTCAGTGTTCTTTTACCCTATAATTTGAAACTATTAGCGTAGACCTACCAGGTCTACGCTAATAGTGCGTCATATTTCCAGTTTCCGTAGACTACAATTAAAATGGCGTCATCGTACATACCCTAAAATTAACTTTCCCACCGACGGACCATTTTCATCGTGGTGGGATAGTTGGTAATGTGAATGTGAAATGGCATCCAAGTCACGCAACCGATTCTTCAAAATACGCAATCAGTGATTGCAGTATGATGCGTCATGTTGAGTGCAGCAAATTGTTAATCATCATGAACCTACCAGAATAACATTATAATAGTCTCCAACGGCTAAAATCACGTTTTGTCCAATCAGATTATTGGCCGCTCCTTGATAAGAGGTGGCCTTTGTTGTGGTACCCTCGTGATAAAATCCCTAGGCTCCTCCCTGCCCTCTCCCCGGAGGCGCGAGCAGGTGGCTAGAATCCTCAGAGTAAGCTGTGTGGATCTTCAACACGGGCAGTGGAGCTTAACGAATAGCTCTCCCTTGTGAGTAAACTTGCTTACTGAATATTATTTGGTAGCAAAATATCATTTTCTTTAATTAGGAATTATACGTAGAGGAGCTTTCATTTACATTAACAAAGATATTACTATCGAGGAGATCGTCTACACTAGAGGATTACACGATCACTTCTCTGATGTAGGACATCCACGTCAAAATCAAGGTCGAGTCGTACTCCGGGGTGGGTTAATGAAAGATGTTGTTGTGGCTTTGTTTGCCAGAATGTGTCTCCAAGGTGTTGATACGGTATAGTGTAAGGAAGCGACTTGTGTAGCTCGATGGCAAAAGAAAAGTGAGCTTTATTGATAGCTTAGAGTCCTAACTGCGAACTTGTATTTCTAACCGCAACCTTGCAGTTCGAAATTCAAATTCTAATCTTAAGATATCTAAGCCACATTATTGGCTGAAATGTAAAAATAGAAATTGTCATCTGAATGTCAGAAACTTCCTAGCAGATACTATCCAACAGAGACGCTGCATGAATTAGTAGACCCGAAATCAATCGTTAAATTCTAAAGAGTATGAATACCACAGACAGGGTTTTCTTTACTAATTATGTTGATCCAGTAGGATTCTACTGCGCAACATGTCGATGAGCCTCAGGCCACGATCCGACCTTCGCATGGTAAAAAGAAGTGTATTTCAACCAAATCTCACGGTTTATAGCGTGGAAAGAGTCCTAGTCGACCAGTAAATGTTGAATATCCCCCTCACATTTGCCTACGTTGGGCCAGGAGTGTCAAATTCACAAGGCGCTAGCCGCGTGACGAGCGGCACGAAGTTGATTCTCTGTCAGTCCGAGGTCACGCCAAATCGGTCTGATTGTTTCCAGGTTCATGTTACGCTTTCTCAAGACCTTGTAGAGATCGTTCGTTGTTGTACCATGGTTCAGCAAGTTTTGGGCTGCTTGCTTCGGTGACTTGCTGAGTCGAATCCAGCGGTCGAAAATCTTATCCGGACCTTTCCCACTTTTTAGCCACATACCGGTGATGTCTAAGTCCGAAAACTGTTGTTTGAGCAGTTTCTGGTATTTGAGCCACAGCATCTTGTTATTTAGTTTGGTGCTCACAGCGGATTTCCCTTTCTTCGCCAACTCGCTTAACTTCGTGATACTTAGGAGGGCTCTCTCTTCAGCATCGACATCGTCAGTAACGGTCGGGAGGGTGTCAGACCTTAGGAGTCGCTTTCCAGACGCGCCACGATATTCAGCAGCAGCGACGGAGTGAAATGAGCCCACACGTTGAGCGTTTTGTCCTGCAGCAGTTTCTTGTTCAGAGCCAGATAGGGCATTGCACGAAGCGATGACAACACACACCGCTAGCAGCAATAGATATGCCAGACGCATTGGCTTCTTGTGTTGAGGTCTCGAGTTGTAAGTCGCGGTGGAAATTGAAAAGTGAGACTGGTAGTTGGTTGAGCAAGTCGTACGATGAAAATGATTGGCTACATTCTTTTTGTTTTCATTAACCAGTACCTCTGTGCCTTGTAATGAACACTGAATGATTGTGACCTTTATCCTTACCATGAGGTCGCACTAATAGTAAGGTACGTAAACTTGCACTTCAATATGTCAACTATTTTCAAGTAATGTATCTAAAGCACAGAATCGGTAGAACTGACTGTGTGCTTTGGAAGAGATACGGTGCATCACAGCACTACTCGATTTTTTCTAAGTACCGCATCGCAAGCGAACACCCATATCTCGTATTTACACATCGGATTACTAGCAAATCTCAGAATTAGACACTAAAAAGTAAGAATTATTCCAGCGCTAAATGATAACGAAAGTATAGGGATCGGAATCGAAACGCTTCCTTATTTGGCAGAAAAGTGGTGATTCATGTAATGTGGATCGTCGTCTGGGCTAGTTGGCATATATATGCATCGTCATTATTGGTTGTCCTAGATTTATCTAATGTAGCTGATCCAGTACCTCGGGAATGATTGTGCAGCTTCTTGTATCCCCGCATCCAATAATTCCAGGAGAGAGCAATTGACATAGTTGGCAATTATGTCAATCGCTCAGGGCGAACGGCTCTGGTATTTTATGCGCTCCCACTGTTCCTCTTGGTGCCAGGCTTGACATCAGTCTATAATTAGTTCGCTAACATGGCATTTTACCTGCGGCCATCTGTTTAAAATGCAGCTTTGTCATTGGTCGTAATCGGAGTTCACTTAGGAGAAAACTCGTTTTAGGACAGGTACTGATGGATTAGTCACAAGATTCGTCAAAGATTAGTCACAAGATTAGTCTCGAGATTACTCACAAGATTAGACACAAGATTTTACACAAGATTAGTGACAATATTGGGATCACTGCCCACAAGGTTGACCAAATTCGCAGCACTGCCCATAAAACCAATTAATTGGCCTAATCGCTTCGATCTTTCTACTCCATCACCACCGCTACGAGATGAGAACGCAGAAACCTGTCGTCACCTTCACGCTGTGCATGTGAGTCTGTAATGCAGACTCGCTCCAGTTCAATATTGTATTGAATTGCCTGTCAAGTGCTGCAATAGTAAGAACGGCCATACAAGAGTCAACAATAATAATAATTGACGTAAATTCTGCAATATTTAATGCTTTAAGCTCTTACTAAGTGGCAAACGTCGTCACATCCCACATGTTCCTGTTCACACGAAGAGCATTAGAAGCTCAAAAATCGTACAAGTACGCTTATGTAAGCACCAGCGTACATTGTGAAAACAATGGCCTCGCACACAGTCGACAGAGGAAGACGGCCTGTGCCCCGAGACCGTGCTAGACAATATTTGTCTAGAATGCAGCATAGAGCATACAAGATATGCGGACAAATGGGTTTGCTGGCTTTCAGCAGTTTGGTCGGTAGCTTGAAATTCATATGTGCATACTTCTGTAAATTTATTGCAAAAATTGAAACAATATCATATTGTATTCTTGTAAAAAGCTCCAATAATCCAATTTTTTATTGCAAAACCCTATAAATATCTTGCATGGTGGAAATGGACGAGCACACCGTTTTGCTCAAATGGAAGAGAGCCAATTTATCGCGCATCGTGGAAGCCGCAAATGCAGCAGGCCTCCCTCAAAATCCTCCATGGGTGACACAAAACGAGCAAGGGCGTGTCACTATCAACTCTTTCGTGAATGTTAGAATGTGAGAACTTGAAGCTAGAGGTGGAGGGAAAAATTGTATGGCACTGAACTCCTACATTTAAGCTGCGTACACGGTGACTATCTTGGCGATGCTCAATATAATTCCTTCATCAGCACTGCCTGGGCAACGTTAACCGCGAAGTGGTTGTCAGTATTTCAACCTTAAGTGAGCGAAAGACAGCCGCTGGATCTAAGGCGATGGAAGCCCTGTCCTCGCACCATGCACTTTGACTAGCACCTTCGCGAAAGTTTAGTTAAAAGTTGTGTTTGTGCAAGGAATGTAGCAAAGAAAGCAGTCTATTCACTAACTTCTATGCATCCAGCACGTTGTGGAGTTGCTCGACAAAGTACTGAATCTCGTCGATCTGAATCTCCATAACAGCACTAGTGAAGCCATCCTGTCTAAAGTTCGCTCCAGTTTCTCCAGCAGCCAGCTTAAACGCAGTTCCCAGCGTGCTGTAACAATCACACACAAACACAAAATTCAGTACATCCGCATATGCAAACCTCATAATGCCACGTACTTTCGATGGATCTCGCCAGGTGTAGACGGACACGTCAAGCCCACGACCAGAAAGCAATTCTGTGCTGGGTTACGCGTAATAAGCACCAACGGAACTATCGATTTGTTCGTCACTGTCTCCTCCTCTGCGTCTCCGTCCTCATTCTCGCCGTCTTCCTGTGGTTTCTTCCGGGTTGGAGCGTTGGGACCGCCCCATTTGCCACTTGCACGGTGCACGTTGAGCAAAAACAAAGCCAACTGAGTAAGCACGTTAGCGTTCGCAAAGAGTTCTTGCTCTCGCTCTGGTACATTCAAACATACATAGCGGAAATGCTTGACGCGGACAAGCAGTTTACGTTCCATGATCGACAGCCCCACGCGCACAATCGCTTGCTTGAGCGACATGGCCACCTTGATGCCGCTTTCCATGAGTTTACTCGAGGTAACGGACTGACAAGCAAGCGCAGTGTGCGCCAGCATGAAGTTCTGCTGTCTGAAATCATCTTGAGAGTCTTCACCCGCTTCAGCATCTTTATCATCTCCATCCTTGTCATTCTCGTTGCTATTGGTGCTAGAAGACAAGATTGAATCCAGAGAGAATAGTCTAGTCAGCGTGTTGTTCTGGTGTTGCGTCTCGGCCTCAAAGACCGCAGCCACGTAGTTCTCAGGGGCCTCTAGAAGCGCTTGAAGACCGTACACAGCGTCCGCTGCACACAGTTGGTACTGGAAGGCAAAAGTGCGTTTGAAGGAGCCGTAGAAGAGATCATCTAGACCGAATTCTGGTGCCATTTCTTGCGTCTTCTCACGCAGCATTTGCTTCATCTCCAATGGCATGTAGGAGAACTTCTGTTGGCTTTGACGTAGCGAGAAACCCATACGCGCAAGGAACACGTGCAGTGCTGTGTCTCCTGCGCCATTACCGCTGTTACCGGACGCATTCCGTGCTCCAACACGACGAGCCTGGTCGTGATAAAGACCCAGCTTCGACGCCACGTAGTCCGAATAATACATGGCTTCATACAGCGACCAGTGACGGTAACACATGAAGCGATATTCCTCTTCAAAACTGATCTTTCCGTCGTCATATCCAGGGTGTCGATCCTCGTCTCCATTGGCTCCAGGTCCGCTGGATGGCGTGGGGGCATCGATAGCCAGTACCTCGTCCTGGAACCGCGTAACCATGAGGTTATAGTTGTCCGTATCGATCTCTTCCAGCACGAACTGCTTGGTTAGTCCAATGATGGCAAACCACAGCAGATCACGCTGAGAACTGTTCACTTGTTGAGCTAATTCAAAGGCTACACTAGCAGCAGGAGCGCCATGGAATGATCCCCTGTAGTATCTCAAGATCTCCTCGCGACGGCGTCGTTTTGCCATCACAGCACTCTCCTCCACCGGCTCGTCGAGGGTAATTGCATCCACTTGGTCCTTCTCTTCGTCGTCTTCTTTTCGTCGCTTATTACTCTGTTCCATGTCTTCGTCATCATCTTGCTCGTCTCTCTTTCGTTTATCACTATCGTTCTCCTCCTTTTCAGTATCTTGAGTGGTATCTTCCGTACCGAACTCCACTTCAGCTTCGCCTTCACTCTCGTCATCGTTATCGTCTTCTTGCTCTTCGCCTTCACTTTCTTCCTCTTCTTCTTCAAAGTCCTCGACTTCCAAGTCCGGGCCGAACGCCGGATATTCGTCCAATGCCAAGGCGCCGTCATCGAATACCACAATCTGCTGGTGTTCGTCGTATATATTAGCCAAGTGAATGGGTCGGTGGCTGTCCAATACGTAGCACTTGACGTGTGTGGGTAGTGCCAGCAGCTTGGCTACATCAACAATAGCGCCACAGTTCAGCATGATGACTGAACGCAGCTCACCACCTCCTCGTAGTGTCCCGTCGGCGCCGCGGATACGCGTCTCGCGCGCCTGTAGCACGTCCTCGTAGCCCCGAACTGCCAGCAGCGAGTAGCTCAACATGTCGGCGCGTAGCAGACGCGTAAGGATCTCAGCGGCGCAGAGAGCGTCCACATCTAAAGCCACGAGGATCAGCACGCTGCAGCTGCTGCCAGACTGCAGTGCATCGTGCTTAATCTGCCCGTACGCGGCGTGGAACTCCTCGCGCGGCCAGAGCATCGGAATTGATACAATGAAAGCGTTCCCGCCAAATTTTGGAGACGCTAAGTTCGGTTTAAGTTCGGTTTAGTTTATGACGTGTAGTTGGAGGGGTCTAATGTGGCGTAAACGAAATCTGTGTATAAATGGAGTGGCACTGTACATAAGATACTTTTCTTCTCAGGTGCAAAGTGCGTCACTCGCAACGGGACGACGTCGAGATCCCATACAAATATCCATAGAATCCTTGTTTACCCTCGAAACGGCTGTTCATTTCTATTCCCGAACCAAAGCTCCACGTGTGCGCTCATTCTCCGTCTTCCTCGCAAGCCGCCGCAAGAATCTCGTCCTTCCTTCTCTAATTTCAACCATGTCGCTTGACTTTTCCAAGGTGGAGAACAACCCGGTGCCGCTCATCGCTGAGAAGCACAACAAGAACGTGGCGTTTGTCGTGTACCGCAACAAGAACAAGAACGTGGTTGTGTACGCTGCCAACATCCGCGAGGACGGCACGCTGGACCCTGAGAACCCGCTGGACGTGTACTGGATCATGTTCGAGCAGGACGGCGCCCCCCGCGAGGAGCTCAACATGATTGAGCGCAATACGGCTTACGGTGCCACCGTCAAGCCGCGTGAGGGCCATCCCGGTGAGTACGAGGTGACGCTGACGTCGCTCAAGGACCGCGTCATCTACCTGTCCATCGTGGACGGCAAGCCTGTGGGTCGCGGCTCCATTAACGGCCAGGACGGCTGCACGCTCGAGCGCGTGTTCGTCTACTCCACCACGTCGTGGGGCATGCCCAAGGTGCAGCACATCGAGATCCACGGCAAGGACGCTGAGGGCAACGCCATCATGGAGAAGAAGATCCCGTAGACGGAGAGTCGTCGCCGTTGCATCTGCTGCAAAGCAGACTGTGAGTCCAACGGAGAGCTTGATGCTCCCAATAAACAAGAACTCAAAAAATGTAATAGAAAAAAAAATCGCTACCATGACATTGTAACAACACGACCGTCTTCTTATGTGAAATGCAGAAGCTGTAGACGAATCCTAGGACAAGCAAGTCTGTAATTTATGACTCTGAAGTACTTGCAAACTCATTATTGATATTCTTAGTGGTGATTTCGGCTACGACTGCTCCATTCTCGGCTCAACGTCATGGTCAATGGTGCTGGCATTTATTATTGGACTGCGCAGCAAGGAGGGGCCGAATTTGCATTGAATCGTATCAATTTGTATCGATAAATTAGCGAGGAACAACGGCAGGATGACGGATGTCGAGGACTCGGCGGTGAATGACTTCTTGCTGATCCTCGAGGAGCACCGCAAGAATTGCGAACGACAGGGCAAATATGTCGAGGCTGAGATCGCCAAGAATCGTCTGGAGGAACTCAAAGTACATGAAGAAAACCGACGAAGGGAGGCGATGCGTTCGCGACAGATCGCCGAGCGACTGGGAGTGGAAGAGGCTCATATGCTCGAGTTTCAGCAATTCAACCAGGTGTGGGACAGAAAGATGGACGAGTACGAACGCAACGTCGAGGAGCTTGTTGTCAATATGCGAGAAAAACACAAGTCCGAGCTGTTGGAGTTCCAACAGAAGCTGCTGGAGAAGAACCAGAAGCCGAAGTTCTCCAAGGACCTGCTCAATCTCCGACGTATCGAAGAGCATCTAGCTCGGCAAAAAGAGTGCGTTAAAGTAGCATTATCACTTTATTGGAAAGAGTTTTTTCTCACAGTATCGTTGTGATCTTAGTTATGGCGAAGCACACAAGATCAAGCTGAAATCGGACGCTTTAGAGGCCTGGGAGCTCGAGAAGTGGCGCAACCTCAAGCAACAGGAGATGTTCCAGCGCGAGGTGACGTTCAAGCAGCGACAGAAACAGGATCTAGACGCGCTTCAGAAGCGTATTCAATCCGGTAGAGAGGAACAGAAGAAACAACGTCAGGTCGATCTTGAACGGTGCGTTCCTAATCTCCTCGCGATGTCCAAATGACTAACATGTACTTTTCGTTTCAGACTGTTGCAGAGGTACCAGAATGTCAAGGCAGAGCTTCAGCAGCAACAGAACTTGGAGCGAATCCGGCATGAGAAGTTTGCGCAGCGAGCGAGATGAATTCTCTCCAAGTCGCAGGCTTAAGAGTAGCCAAAACTCAGCTAAATCGAATGTATCACTACGAGAAAAAAAAATCCGCTTACAACCATATTGAGTTCAAATACCGACGCACTTGCTGCCATATATTCTGCTTTCTCTTCTCCACTTGTACGCCGTTTTTCAGCTCTTCAGTGAGTTTCCTTCATGTCCGAAGAACTGCGATCTTCTCGAGTTTCAACGTTCTTGACGTCTCGCAACATCTTGACTGCCGTTTTTAGTCTCGTCGCACCGCCTTGAAAGCCTTCTTATTCTGCAGCACCATGTAGACCATCGGCAGTACCACGCCCACGAGCATGATCAGGAAACCGGTCACGTACGCGCCCGATGCGTACGACACCGACACCTCGACTTCGTCCATCTTCGATATCGTCACTGATTGGCGAAAAACGCACATTTTTTAATCTTCTCATTTCATCCAATCATGTATTTTTATTTACCAGATCGCACTTGGTGGTCAAATATTGATTTTGAGCAGCGATGGTGCTGGTCCGGTGGATGGTGCGCTCGCTGCAACGAGGTTCTCCTCGCCTCTTCTCGTCTACAGCTGCTGTAGAGGCGAAGGCTAAGGGCCCGCCCTTCGCGCGCTACTTCTGGTATACGACAGGTATCATGCTGGGCATCCCTGGAGCAATCGGAGGCGTGTTCGTGTACAATCTCCAGACTGACGACGAATTCTACAACCACTTTAACGATCGGTACCCGGATCTCATCGATGCGATCAACGAGTACATACCACTAAACGAGTCACTACTGGAACTGGCCAAACGCGAGGACATTGGCCCCATCGGATCAACAGAAGACCTCATTAACGAGAGTACGTGGCTGTCTAGTGCTCGAAATTGAGTGGTATACTGACAATTAGTATCAATTTGTAGCGGTGACGGTGGTAGCGGAGCTGCAGTCAGGTCAGAAGGTGAAATTTGAGGTGTTGGGCTCAGCCAGTCAGGAGGAGATCGAGACACTTGCGCTTAAGCAGTCAACCAAGCCTGAGAATGACCGTGTGGTGAACGTCACGTTTGCGGAGGAAGGAGAGGACGAGGAGGACAGCAAGACTGTGGCACCTACCGCTCAGGAGGCCTGGCCACCTGCTCCTCGTGTCACGTGGGGCAGCGCTGCAGCCGCGCAGAAGAGCAAGAAGCCTGTGGACTCGGTCAAGGAGCTCCGTCAGCAGATCGACGAGATCCGTGCGCAACAAGCGGCGCTTGAGGAGTCTAAATACGCCGGACGTGACATCGATGAAGTGGACGAGGAAATTGCAGCGTTGGAGGCGCGTAAGATCGAGCTTAAGGAGCAACTTCCACGCAAGCGCTTCTTGTGGATCTTCTAGACTCGATATGGAGATAACAAGTTGTATCTTGATTGACTGTCAATGTTTCGCTTTGATTATGGAGGCCAAAACAACGTTTTTCAGCGATCAGCCAGCATTAATTAAAGATCTAATCGCGACAGGATGTAGTCGACGGACTCTTCTGCACACACTTTGCTTTGAAACTAAAAGTGAGCTCTTTGAGCTGAACTGGAGGCATTAAAAGTTTTCATGTCTCCAGTTCACCCGGAAAATTTCGGATATTTAATGTCATGAGAAACCCACCAGCACGCCATCACGAGCTGGTGGATAATCTGCTACATCATTGCACGTTTTGAATGCGCCGTATTCAGGCATATCAAGCTCCACGATAAGATCCGCAATTGGTCGGACGAGAATCGAAATGTCGAACAGGGAAAGAAGAAACGAAAGCCGGCCATGGAGTTCGTCCAAATTGTGCGTTTCGATAGTTTTTGCTTATGCACCGCGTTCTGTCGTCTCATCTTTCGGAATAGCTATCCAGCGCGCACTTGCAATCTCACCGCAGCGTAGCCGAAGACGTATGGCGCAGCGTCATATTTCCACATCATCGTCTCCATCAATCCATTAAACTGTACTTGTATAGTGCCATTTTCGCTTTTTCTTGCCCGCGAAACACGCACACATTGCTGCCATCGTAGTAGTAGCAAAACTCTGGTTGAACGAGATCAGAAGAAGAAGTGCTTGTGTTGCGACGATAGTATCCGTTTGATGCACGCCTCAATACAGGGAATCCCACAAATAATGATACATTTTCATCGTAGCGAACTCATAGCCAGACCCGATAAGACTGCTCAGGTTTGACTTGAAATCGGAAATGTGATCCATCTTTCGGGTAATATTGGTACCCTGTACCAATCTGACGTGGTGCATTTATTACGATTTTAGCGATGCATAAGGACATTTTTAGCATGCAAGGCGCCGGGATAATCTCGCGAACTCTTCTCAACAGGACCTCAATTTGAAGCTTGTCGAAGGTGTTCTGTTGTCGCAAGCATTTTTGGCGTCACACGTGGCATTTCTGTGAGTGTACCTGTGGTTAAGATATTCTCCGAACGCGGCAGCAATTGACGAACATTCGTCATGGGCACGCTCGAGGTGTTCTCGCATTCCTATTGTGCAGGCAGGAATTCGTGCGTTTTAGTGGATGCGTGGCTGGAACTTTTCTTGAGTTTTTGCACTTTCTTAGTGGTGTGTGGTTTGCTGGTCGCTTCACGCGGTTGCTGGCTCTGTGGACGCAGACGAATCCATCGCGTAATAACTAGAACGACTCGCAGAGTAGCGTGGCGCGTGCGTCGTCGTTTACGTAAATGTGGTCTCCCAATCGCTGGACGGACGTCGCCTTTGCCACTTGCAGTGATCAAGAAAGACGCCACTGCTGCACATATTCACGGCCACAAGAACTCTCAGCAGCAAGGAGAAGCTTTCATTTTGCAGACACAGCGAATGCATCGCATGGATTTCGCAGCACAATCTTCACCACTCTCAGAAGAGCAATCACAGCCACAGTTTCCTCCAATGGTGTTCCCAGACGACCATGACGATGAGTTGTCTCCTGCCCCTCCTGAAGATGAAAAGCGAGCTTTTGTTCGTGCCAGCACAGTGGCGTTGACGAAACGAGACCAAAGCAAACCCATCTTCATAACCAGACAACGCTCAAAAAGTGCTATGGATCCTCCCAAGTCGAACATCAGCGCTAAAGTACGTGCTGTTTCCATCTCCGTAGCCCGCAGTCCACGCCACATCCTTGGTGTGAGGATAAGTGGAAGTCGCACAGACTCAGCCGATTCGTCCATGTCCTCTGAGCGTTTACGTACAAACTCTTCCAAAAAGCGGTTCCAGATTTTTAAAAAGCGAATGCCTTCTCGAGCGCATTCTCAAGCGCTTTTCAATGGGCCATCGTACGCGACGAAGAACGGAATGGCCGGACTGTCACCAGAAGACCGAGCTGAAAATGAACGAAGAGCGAGCATGCATTTGCGAGATAAGAGACGTGTTAGTGTTGGTGCTAGCTCACATGTGCAATTCGAAGTCGGTGGCGATCAAGCGTCAGTATATGAAGTCAAACTACGAGAAGTGAATCTGGTAAAACGACTAGCTTCAGGTCCATTGAGTGAGGTATACGCAGCGATCTGGCGAGATACAAAAGTCGGCGTAAAGCTGCTCATGCCTCGAGAAGGAGTGGTAGACAATTTGGAGGAAGCAGTGAAGAACTTCAGACGCGAAATTTGGGTCATGCATGCTCTGAAGCACCCAAATATCGTTAAATTACTCGGTGCAAGTCTTACACACAGCTGCTACGTACTAGTGATGGAGTACATGCCTAATGGTTCACTCTACGATTATTTACGTGATGCAGCCAACTTCTTCCCTCACCAGCTCGTAGTGACCAGCGCATTCGACATCGCCTCTGGTATGGCTCATATCCACGCTTGTGATGTACTACAACGTGATCTAAAATCCAAGAACTGCTTGCTATCTGAAAATCTCGTCGTTAAAGTATCCGACTTTGGTCTTGCGCGGTTCAGAAGTCTTCAATATGGTTCGTACACTTGGGTCGGCACGCCGTTCTGGGCCGCTCCAGAGGTTATCCGTCACGAACCTTACGACGAAAAAGCAGACGTGTACTCGTACGGCATCGTACTATGGGAGCTCGTAGAACGTAAGGATCCCTACGATAATCTCAATGCTTTTCAAGTACCGCTCCAGGTGGCAAATGAAGGACTTCGACCGGCAGATTTCACTCGACCAGCGCCTCTCGGACTGGAACAACTGATGCGTCAGTGCTGGGACGCCGATCCAGAACAACGTCCTTCTTTCGCGGACATTTCCCAAACTCTGAGCACATGGTTACGCACTAAAAGCTGTGAAGGAGACGACTCTCGAGTGAAGAGTATCGCTGAAACAGACGCCAGTGTCGACTTGTCTGCTCACATCCAACGTGGCCAAATTACAGCTACACAAGCGGAACTCCATCGATTCGCTGAGTCTCACGATGCCAACGCCAAAGTCATCCCGATCACGCTCTCTTCTCTTCGGAAAGGACTCTCTACTTCTAGACTACAGCGAACCAGATCCACTAAAAACGTCATGACTGCAAGTGAGATCGAGGAATTACGGATCAACTCTACCTTGGGAATCCCCGGTCTCGAGGAATTTGGAGGCTCGAACGGTAGATTCGGCAGTAGTGGCTCCATTCCCAACCGTAGAAGACTACCAGGCATCAATCCTGCGCAACTCGAAGTGAAACCAGGCAAACCTAACGAGCAGTAGTTAAAATGTAGACAAAAATGAAGTATTTATTGATGCTGTACATGCTTCAATGTGCTAGTTTTGAACAGTTTGGTACAATAATCACATCGTTCACTTGAACCGGTGGTAGATCACTCCATCCGGTAGAATAAACGAGCGTGGGGACGAGCAGTTGGACGCAGCTCGAGCGTCACTCGGAGGCTCCGACTGCGGCTCCGAGATCACATTCGACTCCTGTGAGACTGGCGGCTGTGGCACTGTCAAGGTCGCCGACGATTTGCCACCGTAGCTGCTCATGGAGAACGCACTGGCTAAACTGCGACTGCTGTTGGTGTGGAGCAGGTAGTTTTGCAGTAAGCGCTGGTAGTATTCGTCGTCCAGCGGAGGCGACGCGTCTTTGGGTTTCTTCACCAGTGCAGACTGACGTGGCAGCCAGAAGCTGCTTTGGTTCTGAAAGGTGTTGGAGCCACGACGTTCCATTTGAGTCTGCACTTGACTCTGTCGCGTAGTTGGGACTCCAATTCGTTGATGGAAACTGTGGTTATGAGCCAGGAGACTGTGGTTCGAAGGGTATCGTCCGAGTTGTCCAAGTTGGAGGGAGTTAAACGGGGTAGTCGACGTAGACGCCAAGTCCGCCGAAGTGAAGGAACGCAGTGACGTTCCTGCGTTCGAAGAGGAGACTCCAGAGATGATAGATGCGGTGCCTCGACGACGCATCTGATAGTGCTCTAGCACTTCCAGCATGGTGCTAGGCGTATCCACGTCTTCCTCTTCTTCGGCTTCGTGGCCGGTGATTTCTGGTTGCACGTTTGCACGTTTCTTGGGTCGAGCGTTGAGACTCAGACGGTGTTGTTGTAGCTTCTCCGACTCTCGGGAGGACAGCACAGAGATCGATGACATCTCAGCGGCTGCGAGTAATCTCTCAGCATGCTCTGATACCCTGGGCGGAACCTGTTGCTGCTGATTGGATCCATCGGTGATGGAAGACGCTGTGATCGTCGGACGGAAGAATGTCGGCGCACGCTTGCGCTTCTTAGCGAGTCGTTTGATCAGTCGAGCGTTGATTGTCGCCCCCGAAGGGATCACAGCACACACACAGGCAAGACAGAAGGTCTCGGTGCACGGTCCCGAAGTTAAGTTAGCGGTATTCCCTCCGTTAGGGTGATAGTGCGCGCAGAAGATTGGCTTCGTCACGCGGCAGGTACGACAGCAGACTTTCCAGCAGCCTCTGCAGCTCCGTGGTGCGTCCCAGAAGAAGAGCGAGCGAGCACAAACGCCACAGCGCTGTCTCGAGTGCGAATGGTCATGAGTATTAGTCTGCTTCTGACCGACTAGTAACAGGGACAAGTTCTTGGCCTGGCCACTCTGCACTGTGTTGGCCATAGAGGTAAGCCATTCAGCGATGCAGTTGTCCCCAAGTAGCGGTGACAAGCGGCCACTAGGATTGAACTGACCGTGAGCGAACATGGCTACACGGTCGTCAGCTACACGCTTGAACACGATGGCGAGGGAAATAAACCCGCGAACAAAGTGACCAGACCCGAAACCAACAGAACTGGCACTGCGGCTTCGGTTCTGGTGTCCTTGACTCACTGGAGGCCACGTAGCCCCCGTGGGAGCGTTCACATCGAAGCTAGACACTGAGATCTCGTCGGCTAAAGGGTCAATAGAATGCAGTACCATGTAGCCCATGTCTTCTCCCAGTTCGTCTTTAAACACATCCATCTTCTTAAAGCATACAAAGTCTCGGTGTCTACAGAGTCCGAGGCCAGGCAGCTTCAACGCCATCCACACGATACCCGAGAACTGGAACGGCTTGGTCTCCGTGCTGCTCTTGTCCACCTGTAGCACTCTGGCGTCCAAAGACCGAGGACTCAGCAGCATTTGCAGGACTCTGGCGGTCCTCGTGGAGTCTGCGTATAACCCATTCATAACGTCGCCTAACGAGCCATGCACAGTGCCAATAGCCTGTACAGTACAGGTCCGTTCTTGCCGCGTTTTAAGGCGGTAAACCCTAATGTCGCTGCTCTCACGCAGCAATTTCCATTGCCGAGCCTCTGCGGCAGCATGACGACCGGGAGTACTCGATCTGGGCAGCTCGTGGCTTGGCAGATTCAATGGCGAGCGACCGATCCTGACACGAGAGCGGCGTTCGCGGTCCTGACGTTCTCGGAAGAGCTGCAACGTGGCGTCCAACTGCTTGTTGCACTGCTGATGGTAGCGCCGCAGCCGCGCCGCAGTCACGTCGTTGAGCGAATGAAGTAGCGGGTCCGAGCCCTCGTCGCCCATTTCGAGCGTGAAGGCGGAGACGAGGCCATTGCTGACGGGAGGACGCCCCACGTCCACCATGCAGGCTTAAGCTCAAGGAAGTAAATTCGGTTGTGAGCCAGAGAGCAAAGTCGCGTCTACTCGTTGTGAAAATCGAAGGAGAAGGTTCAGTTGACTTAGTTTCACTATGTCGTGTTGAGACCATGTTCGGACCAAACATATCGCAGCGCGGGATAACGGCAGCTGGAAGTATCTTTTGCTTCAGCTCAGCTCGGGCATCTTGCATAGGCAGGACTAAACGATCAAGTAGCTTTTGGGCGGAAGAGAGAGATCTTTGTATTCTTATTCAGCAGAGCCACAGATCGACAGTCTGGAATGGGAGCTCATGCATAACTTTGCTTAGTGGTTGCCCCATGATTCTCTTGGTTTCTCTGTAAATTTTGGTGCGGGAGGTACCGTACCCATCTTTGCGGCATTCAAGCCAAGCCACTGGATTGCCGCAAAGCGGGAAAAACAAAGCAGGCAGCGCGAAAGCGAGCGCAAGAGCCTGGTCCGAGTTGAGTCTGCTGCGTCGGCAAGGCAGAATGAGTAGCATACCGGGTTTTCGGCGCAAAGCTCGCTCGCTCATTTAACAACGATGCTCTGCATTTGGGCCTGCCTCAACTGTACATGTATCAATATTTGCCTAAAAAATCCCAACAGTTCGGCATTGTTGGTCATTTCTCAATACTGCGGCTCATCTGTCATCATCCTGTTGTTCATCAACTTGTTGTGGGCTTTGGTCGCGCAGAGTTGGAGAGCCTCTGCCAGTCACACTCTCGTTGCCATTCATGTAGGGTAGATGCCGAGGATAATTGGCAGCGACCAGATTATAGCCACCAATTCACTTCCAGGTCGCAGTTGCAGCAGTCGCGCCTCGGTACTCGTTACCATCACCTTCGCAACATCTCGAAAGCCATCGCCTCTGCCGGCGCTGAATAGCAGACTGCTGAGCAGAGACGGATGTGGTTCAGCACTCAATAGCTTCGTAGTCACCGCGGCAGAGAATTCAATTCTCCATTGCGGTATTGGGTCCCGTAAAACGCAGGACGGTTGCTGCTTTTGGAATGCGTAGGCTGATTTGCACTGATTTTCGTGTTTTAGTCAGCGGCGCTGAGTAACGGACGGTAGCAGCACCATCGCCGATTGTCCATCGTAGCATTGATCTAACACGTTGCATTTCAAAGATAGCGTTTCGATCCCAAGTCTAGCGTTTCATGTACATACACTGCGCTGGACTAACGTTGGGGATAAACTCACTTCAACTTCGTCGACGAATCCGAGAACTGGAGATTCGGGTCTGGAGTCGAGTTACAAATTCTCAATGCGCGTTACCATGCTGCAATGCATTTCTTTCTCTTGTCACAAGACTTGTGGCATTTCGACCACTGTCTGGATGTAGCTTCCATGCGCATTGGTGACATCCTTTCAAATGAACCCCAAAGAAGTCCTGCTGGACACGTCAGAATGGTACAAGCTGTCAGTCTTCCATGCATAAGTTAATTCGGTGCTTGAACAAGTTAGCTGCACATTCGCGAGTCGTTCTAGATATTACGCGATGGATTCGTCTACGTCCGCTTAGTCAGCAACAGCGCGACGCTACCAGCAAAAACCACACACCATTAACAAAGTACTTCTGAAATACAAAAACTCTGGAAAAGATCCATTCACTAAAATCGCACGAATTCCTGCCTGCACAATTCGTGTGCGAGAACACCTCGAGTGTGCCCATGACGAATGTTCGTCAATTGCTGCCGCGTTCGGAGAATATCTTAACCACAGGTACACTCACAGAATTGGCACGTGTGACGCCAAAAATGCCAAAAATGCTTGTGACAACAGAACACCTTCGACAAGCTTCAAATTGAGGTCCTGTTGAGAAGCCGTGCATGCTAAAAATGTCCTCGCGCATTGCTAAAATAATCCGTTCCAAAATAAATTGATCGCTTCAAAATGTTATTGTACTGTACTTAACCCGTACAGGTACCAATCTATTTCCAAGCATCGATTTCAAACTTATATGTAAGAAATAGCAGTCGGTTAGCGATGCTCTTGGCGCCGTCGTTGACAAAGCGAGGAGCCCATTTCCAGTTGATGTCGACGTGAATCTGACGGTAGGCCACCTGATGGAAGCGAAAAAGGCACAGCTGCAATACAGTGGACGAGCAACCGACTTGCAGCTCTTGCTGGCGAAGAAAAACGATGTCTGGCTGACAAAGAATGAGGTGAAGAAAGGTGTGAACAAAATCACTGATTTAAAGGCTTGGGTTTTACCCGAGCATGTCTGTGGATGGTTGAGTTGTCTGCTGAACACTTAGGTTTCTTGGGCGACGAAGGAGACGCGTCTGGACATGGTTCAGTAAACGTGCTGGTGGAGATTCCAGAGGATGTTCTGGTACTAGAGAATTCAAGGCAGAGGAGAAGATTATCGGACCTTGGATAAATGCGATCAAGTATAAGCGGATTACTGTGCTGCCGTCCACCTGTGATGAATTGAGAACGTATCTAGCGAGTATTCTGGATAAACTGTTCAAGCCGGAGCCGCGTGAAAATAATTTTGCTAATACAGCAAGCATCCTGATGGATATAGCCGAACCTCTCGAGTTTGGTTGCAATGAACTCTGATGTCAATAACGGTCACTTGGATGTGGTGCTGTATCTACTCGAGCATAGAAATGAAGGATTCTCGAGTGATCCGTGACAGCTTCACAAAATGGCGAAGTGCTGTGTTCGTTCAAAACTGCCACCAAAATGCAATTGAAGACTGCTCGGAGCCACGTAACCAATGATCGCTTGGTTAATTTACAGTCGATTTACAAACAAAAACCTGCTTTCGTTCAGGCTGCTTGAGAAGTCTTGCAAAAACTGCACATCGCAAAAGCAATATCGAAATTCTAGACTGGTTCATTCATTTTGCACTTAAATTGCGTACAACAACTCCCATTCGTGATGCTGTCACTCGAGGTAACGTGAAGTTGTTGCAATGGCTTCATTTGCACCAGTTCGAGATGCATGACCCGGATTTACTCGAGTTGGCAGTCCAAAATGAGCTTGATGTTTCTCGTTGGTTATTTGAACACGGGTTCGACGTAACCTCTTTAAACTTGGTAGAAGAAGCAACGAGAAACAGGAAGGATGCGTTGTTGCATTGGCTCGTAGAGCATGGCCCACCTGTGAATTTAGAAACGGCGGTGTTCTTGACAATGGAAATACCATTACGTGGAAATAGCGTTATGGGTATCGGAGTCTGTCCGGGTGCAGCTCGTGTTAAAGGCGATTTCAAAACGTGTACTGAAAGCTGCTTTGGTCGTTGCTTACATGTACACGATTCGAAGACGCCAACGCCCAGATGAGCATTCGTGATGCTACTCAACATGCATTGAAGTCTGGCTGTGGATTCAGGAAAGTCTTTCGGATTCTGAGGAAATCAAATGGTGTTTTGCGACATCGAATGAGAGACCCAGCAGCGATGAGGAACCGATATCGCCGAAAAGAACACGCTCATATGAGTCATGCGTCATGGCAGCCAAGCTAGCGAATGTTTCATACTTAAGTACTTCGAACACTTACTACGGTATATTTACTTTTGTGCATTTATCGGTGCTTTTGAAAGTCTCTAGTTACTTCTATCCAAACTTTACGTAGCTTGAAACTGGCACCAACATAACATCGTTCAGCAAGTGTTAGCATCGAAATCCTCCATGCCAGGCAGAATAAAAGCATTCGTAAGTAAGCGCCTGAGAACTGTGCATTTGCTGGCTGGAAAGGTATGGAATATCGGATAAACGATAACTGTCTTCAGTAACTCTTCATATAACTACGGAGTCGGTAGAGGTCGGAAGCTAGTGAGATGGATAAATTTTAGTGCAACCATTTCGCAGCACTTGCTCAGAGTCTGAGTGTCGGAGTCCGACGGCGTTCAGCAGTTCCGACGGCGAAGTTGAAGTATATTCATTATCAAAGGTCTAAGCAATCAATTCTCTTCAAAATATCAAAGTAAATGCCTTTACAGAGTCATCTCATTTACAACCAATCACCTCTGCTCATTGTCTACCTTTTCAACCAACCACTGTTGTTCGTACTTAACTGTACCTCTAACGGTTTGAAAAGAATCGGGTGGTTGCCAGCAACTCCGTCACTGAGCAGCTCCAAGCATTTCCCAGTTTGGATTTGGAAACCACCTGACGGTATGTTGCTCACTACTTCGCGTCCATGACCAAGACCTGCGGATCCCGATCCTCGATGCTCCTCTCGCTCCCGACGCCAGCGCTTTCGGCCCAAGCGACGCGCTGCCAAGCCCCGTAGCCTCTGGGTGGGTGTCACGTCTCCAGAGCAGCCGTCGCTTGCAAGAAATCATCCGCGTCTTGCGTGTATCAAGGATCGGATTAGGCGTGGGCGTGGGGTCGTTTTAATGGCCTCTCGCTGATGCTTGATCCGTAGGTATATGTATGATGCATGGTTACTTGCCCAAAGCCACGTTGGTAATCGGAGCACGAGCGGGAGAGAAGGCGGAAGACCGAGAGGAAGAATTTCAACCAATGAGGAGACGAAATGGACGAGAATATTCTTCTCGGTCTGGTCTTCTTCTTTCGCGTAGTGGCCGAATCACCGACGTGGTAAGGGCATTTGTAGACTTGTGAGGCTAACGCGCTGTGTTTGACCTCAACAGAAAATGCAGATTTTCGTCAAGACCCTTACGGGCAAGACCATCACGCTCGACGTGGAGCCGTCGGACAGCATTGACAATGTCAAGCAGAAAATTCAGGACAAGGAGGGAATCCCGCCTGACCAGCAGCGTCTGATCTTCGCCGGCAAGCAGCTCGAGGACGGCCGCACTCTGTCGGACTACAACATCCAGAAGGAGTCGACCCTGCACCTGGTGCTGCGTCTGCGTGGTGGTGGCAAGAAGCGCAAGAAAAAACAGTACACCAAGCCTAAGAAGATCAAGCACAAGCACCGCAAGGTCAAACTCGCCGTGCTCAAGTACTACAAGGTGGACGACAACGGCAAGATCCAGCGCCTCAAGAAGGAGTGCCCCGCCCCTCAGTGCGGTGCCGGTGTGTTCATGGCCACCCACTTCGACCGTCACTACTGCGGCAAGTGCCACGTGACGTACCAGTTCCAGGGCGAGGACAGCGCTTAAGCGTATGGCAATCTGCTATAGGCGTTGTCTGTTGTTAAGCTTTACAGCCTAATGTCAATGCAATGCCATGGTTTCCATCCAACTTAACGGTTAATTAGAGTTTAACTGTGTTCTCCATAACTTGCCGAATATTACTTCGCATCGGGTTAATAACTTCCCATTCCTTGGAGCTCATAAATGCCGAAGTGTCGGTCTGCTGCTGCGAGTACACCATCGCCTTGGCTGGAGACTCCTGAACAGCCCCACCGCCACTAGCTCGTAGTATTTCGTTGGCCACTTCTTCGCTTACGTAGCTGTCTCCGTCTTCGATCACATCGTCGCCAAATAATGGCGGTAAGGCGTACGGGTCGGAACAGAATGTCCGTCGCTCAGCATTGTCAGCAACTGGCCGCATTTTCGACGATTTGCTGGTTGATAGGACACCGACGGAACTTGACCGCGCCATTGTTTGATCGCTGTAGGCATCGGGTGTTGCTGTGGTGTGTTCAAAGAGAATTGGTCCACACATTCGACAGACACTAACCGCATCGTAGCAAAATGGCGGGCGATATCGAGCTGCAATTTCGCGTTGAGGTGCTTCATAACCCCATTGTTCATGTAAATCCATGATACACTTGAAAGACACGCGGTGTGGCAAGTTGACAGGGAGGAACGGGAATGTACACAACGCACATTCTACACGATGAATGAAGCCGTAGCGCTCGCGGACGAGCTCTTTAGCATACGGGTCGTGCCTTGCTAGCGCTGCTTCTAGTGATGCTGTACTCCGACGTAGCGAGTCGCATTTCGCTTGTTCAACACGAAGATTTCGGAGTTCTCGAGCTAGAATTCGACCACAGGACAAGTCTCGCTTGATCTGCTCGTCGAACGCCATTACCATTGAGCTTTCAGTCCGTGAAGGATGTGGGCTTGGATGGGATGTGGCTTTGTTGTTGTCATTGCCGTGATTGCGCTTCTTCTTTGGTTTATGCTTTTTGCTGGATGAGCACTGTTGCTTGGTTTCAACAGGTCCTAACGAAGACGATGATCTTGAGTCAAGCTGAAGACTGTTGTCCATTTCGAGCTCTGAAAGGGACGATAGTCCCCCTTTGTTCGCGGATACTGAAGCGTTAGTATTGGGATGGCCAGGTGTTGAAGGAGCCCCGTATTTGTATCGTTGACTTGGCCGAACGACAGGCGAGAGCATTTGACTGTAAGCCTGTTTCAAAGAGAATGACGTCTGTTTCAGCTTGGAGATACTGTTGGGCTGCGGAGACGCTAGACATAATGTAACTGGCGGGGTTTTGACATCCAACGCTAGTGCTCCCGCTGCTCGGGCTGCCTTGGGGGACACGCAGAAGGCTAAAAGCTTCTCCAACGTACTGCTGCAACTTGAATTACCTCTAGACAGTGCTACGCGGCAACTGTTGTGCATTTCAAACCACAGTTTGTCGTCAGGGCGTGGAATTCCTTTTCGTTCGAGTTCGGCTTGCATCGCGGTTAACGTTTCTTCTAACTTGTGTCGCGCTAAAAACTCCTCCATGAGTTGCAACGCGAAGGCATACAACTTGTCCATTGGTTTTGATACAGTCACGGATGGGACCTCTCCTTCATCCTGTGGTTCACCTTCACTGACACTCTCTAGCTGAACCTTGTGCTGTTCGATACCCGACTCAGTAGATGCATTCTCATCCGCTGTCTGGGGCTCTGTCATCACGCAGCACGGCGTCGCGCTTGACCCAGTCCTTGAAGCTTGCCACAACCTAAAATTATCTAAGCAATTGTGGTAAGTAATTTATAGATTTCAATAAAAAAAAAAAAACAGATTGCGTCGGATATCAATCGATCAATAAGGTAAGCTTGTTAGTGAAAATATTCTTTTATCCTGTGCTCCTCACCAGCAAATTCACCAGCGTAGCGAAGGCGCCAGGACGTACAAAACATGCTGACTGACTGCGTTTAATTGGCCTTGGCCTTGAGTTCGGAGAAGGCCTTGGTGGGGTCGTCTCCGTTGGGGTCCTGGAACTTGGAGCCCTTTTCCTTGGACTCCTTGATCTTTGACCAGATCTCAGTGGCGCGCTTACGGTCCGTCACAAGACCCAGCAGGGCCATGAAGTCGATCGTGAGCTTGGTGGGGTTGAACTGTGCCGTGGCGCCGAACTCGCTCGTGGCGTAGTCGTACGGGAACTTGTGGTGCCAGTTGTGCCAGCCCTCACCAATAGCCCAGAGCGACACGAACCAGTTCTCACGCGGCGGGATGTTGTCGTAGAGCTGGTAGCCGTAGAAGTGCGCAGCGCTGTTGACAAGCCACGTAGCGTGCAGCACAGCCACGTAACGCAGGAAACCGAGGATGAAGAGCGCGTTCTTCCAGTCCTCGCCAACAGCCTGCACGCCCACGATGGTGGGGAAGACAAAGCACATAAATAATTGACCCCACGGGTTGAGCTTCTCCTGAACCACGACAGTCCAGTCCGCCCACAAGTCGTCGTAGTTGAGCTTGGTACCGGCCTCAAGCACACGCGGGTCCTTCTTGACAAGCAGCCAGCCCATGTGAGCGAAGAAAAAGCCGCGTTCCGAGTTGTGGGGGTCAGCCACCGTGTCCGAGTACTTGTGGTGCACGCGGTGGTCACGGCTCCAGTGGAAGATGGTGCCCTGGTTGGCCATGCAGTTGCAGAGCATGAGGAAGAAGCGCACGATGCCGTGCGCCTTGTAGCTGCGGTGCGCCCACAGACGGTGAGCACCCATGGTAATGCCCAGACCAGACAGGTAGTAGATGAAGACGAAGAGCGGGAACGTCTCCCATTTGCAGAAGAAGAAACGACGCACACCTTCGAGTGCTCCTAGGTGGACCACCGACAGGTAGTAGACCATGAACCAGTTGGCCTCCTTCTTGAACTGCGATAGAGACATCATGATTGCCGACTGTAATTTCTCTTCTGCTGCTGGAGATGCACGTGCGCAGTCGACTGGAAATCTCGGAATGGCCGAGAAACGCGCCAGCCACCGCCATAGACGATGTCGTTGAAGAGCTCCCCATAGACTCTAGGGTGGAGGATGAAGCGCATTATCTCGGCTTTTCTATGCGAGGTGGCTGACGTACTTTGGCGAAGCACCGTTGATGTCATCGGCATCGCCAAAATTTTGACTTGGCATTTGTATGAGAAGGGTTTTTGCGCAAAAGTGACGTTTCGATTCAAAACTCGATGATGTCAGGAAGACCATACTGGAACCAAGAGAGATCGATTTGGAGAAGACGATTCGAGATACATGGATACAAACGTTCGCTTTGGTGAGGACAGCCGCGCATCGAGAGGTTGTTGGTGTTGCTCTGCTGATGGCTGAAGACCAGCCATTTTGGTGTTAATATAATGCGCGATCTGGTTGGTTGTTATTAGGGTGGTTCTACGGAATGATAAACCAATCAAAGAGCGCTAAAAGTCTGATACGAAGTCTTATTGGTTGAAAGCGACGTGGGACCAATTCTTTTTTCTTACAGGGAGCAGTTCACGGCACAGTGGAAATGTCATCATCACGTCGCTGCCGCCTGCGTGGCGTCCCATGAACGAATGGAGGAAGCGCCGCTTTCGTGGCCGCTAGGTGACCATGACGCCGCCAAGTACTCACGCGATCGCGGTGCTCGGAATCCGAGCAGGATTGCTGGGATGAGAGGTGGTGAACTAAGGCTGTGCGTCGCCAATGTCAGCGTCGGTGATGGTTTGAGGAAACGAAGGTGTTAAACAGAATGGATCATGTTAAACAGCACCAAGCAGTGCGCGCGTCTGTGGGGCTGATGGTGGCGAAGACACGCGGTGCATCGCCGGAAAAGCTGACGAACTGCTGCGGAGATTAGTATTGCTTGTGGTGTATTCTTTTCCAGTGGTGGAAACTGTGTTAGCTAGTCATGATTGAGCGTCGTGAGCTAGTAGCTCGAGTTGGCGACGATTCCAACTTTTCTAAGCGGGATAATGGAGATATTACCGCACAACATTACCTGGAGATCGTGAAGGAGCAGCAAATGTACGAAGTACACTCCCGAGATTTCTTCTGTCCGTTGGCAGCATAACTGGACGTCATTTCTCTCCGTGACGGTGCGAAATGGTTACGAATACTTCGGGTATCAGTGTCACGTCACAGCTACATGTAGTGGCTTTTACCTGTGGTGTTCCACTCACCCTCAATCCACATACTAGAAGATAGCGGATGGGAAGAAAACTCAACGACAACTGAAGTTTGCGAGTCTCGCAGTCTGCATAGCTACGTCCAACGCTGGTGACTCCACACCACCCCGTTCTTCATGACCTCGCAGTGTTGCGATGCAATTCACCAGCAACGATTACAAAGGCCATGTTGCTTGTAAAAATGAACAATCTAGATGATTTTATTTATCCAAGAAATCATCACCTCCCAATGTGTGTCTACCGAACTTCCTCCTTGTCCTCCTCCATGGCATCCATGAGCTGTCGCAGCTCCTTCCACAGCGCCTCTCGGGCTTCCCCTTCTACAGCTCCGTCCAGCTTGGCACTGCGTTCCTCGTCGTCCTTAGCGAACCACACTTTAGTGATGTGTGTGTCTCCCTCGGGAACGGGCAGCGCGTGCTTGTCCTCCAGCCAGATCGGAGGACCCTTAGCCACCAGGCGACGCAGCTCCGCCTTGCAGTCGGCCTCCTGAACCTTCTTCATGTACGTGTGGAACTGCGTGGAGAGCAGCTGCTCCACAACGTCCGCGCAGAAGAGCGCGGGGTGCCATAAGCCGCTGGGCGACGTCTGGAACTCACAGTAGTTGCCGTCCTCTCCCGTGATGTCGTCCATCGTCGCCATACACTCCAGGCCTTCCGCGGGCTTGCTGTGGGTAGTTGACATGCTTGAGAATTGCAAGCTTTTCAATAACAAAATTTAGAGGCAAAATAGATTTTTGACAACTTTTTACGTAAAACGTATTTTTTAGTCTAAAAAAGGAGAAAGATCAGAGATAAGATTTTCTGATCTCCACTTCGCCTCGACAATTATTCTCATAACCAAAGATAAGAAAGCAGAAAGAGCCGTGGCTTTGGTGTCTATAGCATACTTGTACAGCAACATGCTGAATTTCCCAAACAGTGTCATGTTATACCAGGTAGTTTATATCGATGAGCTCCTCGAATCACCTTTCTTCTCAATAAATAAGCACTTCGGCCGGTTCCATATATTTTTGCGCAAATCGCAGCCCATTTCGTGTCGGCTGTGCGAAGGCAACGAGGTTCTTGGTCACATGCATGCCATAAATTGATTTTTCGCGCACAACGTCCACCATGCGGGTCGCAATGCTTTTCCTGCGGAATGAAGGGTGAACCCATAGCTGACAGATACCAATAACCGCAGGTTTTGAATCAGTAGATGCAGTCACCGCACCATCCGCAGACACGGAGGTCTCTTCATCTGACACAACCAAGTTTGAGGTGGTTTTATCCAAAGTAAAGGCTTTCGTGATGCGTTCCGTATTGACACATCCAACGACTTGATGGTCCTGAATGTATACAAAGTTGCTGCGCTGTAGAAATACCTCCGCTTCGACAAACCCCAATGCGTCATCAAGCACTTTCTTAATCTCCAGCAGTTTCTTCACATGGGCACTCGGGTCGTCTCTTCGGATTTCCAGGATCCGCGCACTGGTGTCCGGAAACGTTTTCAGCACTCGCTCCCTTTTCCACTTGGAGAAGGTGATGCCACGCTTCATCCGTTTACAGAATTTCAGATGCTCCCTCTCGTCTTCCTCTTCTCCAGCAGTGTACAGCAGTCCACACGCAGCACAAGTGACGTGTTTGCCGAAGCTGCGTTGGCCTACGTCAATGTACGATTGCGTCGAAGGACATACTGCGCTTGGAGACAGCAATTCCCTTGAACAAGTTGCAGCTTTTGGCTCTGGCGTGATGGTGGACCTGGTGGCTTTGCGTTGAGCTGCAGGAGAGAGCCATGATGACATAACGGAGCTCCTCGACTTCTTTACAGCGTCATGGCTCTCACTGGAAACTTTGCTGCTGCGCTTACGTTTAGCCGCAGACGCATTGCCTCCGAGCTTCCCACGCCGCATCAAGGCGTCGTTGACGTTTGCCATCGGCTTAGGACGACCGAATTGCGCGCCACCGGAGATTCGCGGCAGTTTCTGACAACGGATACAGATCAGGGTACGAGGGTGCTTAGAGTCTTTGTCATTAATATACCTGCATATTCCAAATTATCATCTTTAATCTATTTTAAAAGGTATCCGGTTAAAAAGTTAAAAATAAAAAAGAATTTCATCAATGAAAAGTATGTTCTGCTTGATTATCACTTTACACATATCCTATCATATTGCATATCTCGATAAATGAGGTACCCTATCTAACGGTTGGTGTGGGGCTCTCCTCTACCTATCGTAACCCTTGGCATCAGGTTCACTTTGGAATTTCCCTCCACAAGCTCAACCACCTCTTCCCCCCCCTTTTTTTCTTATCGACTATGGCTTCGCTTGGAGACTACCGCGTGGCGGACATCTCGCTGGCTGACTTCGGCCGCAAGGAGATCGAGATCGCTGAGATCGAGATGCCCGGTCTCATGCAGAGCCGCAAGGAGTTCGGCCCGGAGCAGCCCCTGAAGGGCGCCCGTGTGGCCGGCTCCCTGCACATGACCATCCAGACGGCTGTGCTCATTGAGACCCTGAAGGCTCTTGGCGGTGACATGCGCTGGTGCTCGTGCAACATCTTCTCGACGCAGGACCACGCCGCCGCTGCTATCGCTCGTGACGGCTCGGCCGCCGTGTTCGCGTGGAAGGGCGAGACCCTGGAGGAGTACTGGGAGTGCACGCTCAACGCTATCACGTGGCCCTCGGACGACGGCAAGGGTGACGGCCCGGACATCATCGTGGATGACGGTGGCGACATGACGCTGCTGATCCACGAGGGTTTCAAGGCCGAGAAGGCGTTCGCCGAGAACGGCGCCGTGCCCGACCCGAACTCGACGGACAACGCCGAGATGAAGTGCGTGCTCAACATCATCGCCCGTACGCTCAAGACGAACCCCAAGAAGTGGACTCAGATCGCCCAGCGTTGCAAGGGTGTGTCTGAGGAGACCACGACGGGCGTCCACCGTCTGTACCAGATGGAGAAGAACGGCACGCTGCTGTTCCCGGCCATCAACGTCAACGACTCGGTCACCAAGTCCAAGTTCGACAACCTGTACGGCTGCCGTCACTCGCTTCCCGATGGCATCATGCGTGCCACGGACGTCATGCTGGCTGGTAAGCGCGTGGTGATCTGCGGCTTCGGTGACGTGGGCAAGGGTTGTGCCCAGGCCATGAAGGCCGCCGGCTCCATCGTGTACGTGACTGAGGTGGACCCCATCTGCGCTCTGCAGGCGTGCATGGAGGGCTTCCAGGTGGTGCGTCTGGAGACTGTGGTGTCCCAGGCCGACATCTTCATCACCACGACGGGCAACAAGGACATTATCATGGCCAAGGACATGCTCAAGATGAAGAACAACGCCATTGTGGGCAACATCGGCCACTTCGACAACGAGATCGACATGGCTGGCGTCACCAAGATCGCCAAGCGCCAGAACATCAAGCCTCAGGTGGACCGCTTCATCTTCGAGGACGGCCACGCTGTCATCATCTTGGCCGAGGGCCGTCTGCTCAACCTGGGCTGCGCTACGGGCCACCCGTCGTTCGTCATGTCTAACTCGTTCACTAACCAGACGCTGGCTCAGATTGAGCTGTGGAAGGAGCGTGACACGGGCAAGTACGCCACCGGCAAGGTGTACGTGCTGCCCAAGGAGCTGGACGAGAAGGTCGCTCGTCTGCACCTGGACAACCTGGGCGCTCAGCTGACGGTGCTGTCGGACGAGCAGGCCGAGTACATTGGCGTCAAGCCCACGGGCCCCTTCAAGCCGCAGACCTACCGTTACTAAGTTGGTGTCTGACTCGTTTCGACTAGATGGCAGTCTTGCTGCTGTGTGCTGAGGCTGTTTGGGTTGATGCAGAGATAGCGCGTTCTTTCATTGTGCTGAGAAGCGTCTTCCTGCTGCTTTGTCCACCACAATGCTCTGTCCGACCCACGTAGCCAACGTAGCGCCAAGACAAGACTACAATGGTATTCAGAAACTAATGTTAAACATTTCATTGCAACCAATTGGTTGTCAACCCTCAATTTCCTTGTTGCTGCTGCTCTACCATCACTAATACTACTTCGAAGTATGCAGCAAGAAAAATGGTTTTTTTTTTATCATTCTCGTTCCTGTCGTTTTCTTAAATTAAATGAAGATGACGACGAGCAGCGCCACGGTCAGCAGCAAGATGATGACATAGTAGCAGCCGAGCTTGCGGTGTGCGCTAGCAACCTTCCGTGCTGCCTTGGTCTGCTGCTGCACTGCAACTTCGGTGTCGCTGATCTGCACGCTCACGTGTTCCAACATTGCGTTCTGCGAAACAACCTCTTCGTTCGTGGCCTTGGCTGTGTTGTGGAGACGCTTGACGCCCGTATAGATCGCATCCAGTTGCCGTTCCTGCATTTTGACGCACCCAACGACATCGTTAAAAATGATGAATACATGTACAACTGCGCCTCGAGCTAAAGTGCTAACACATACCTGGTCATCGGTAGCCTTGTCCATCCGCTCCTGGAGCTTCGGCGTTGACGCTTCCTCGAACTCTCCCGTAGGCTGAGCCTCTCTTATCGCGCCATCCTCCATCATCGTTGACAATTGATCACTTCGGGTCTGTGCTTTCCACTTTTTTTCTTCACCACGTCCCAAGGACGGAAATATACCAAGCTTGAAATAAATTTCTTAGAGTAGAAATGCAAAGTCTATTTTTTTTGTTCTGGCTGAATGGCTACACTACTTACTGTTAGTTGTCGTTGGTGGCGTTCATATATTTCTTGAGCGGCGCGACAGGAAGCGGTGTGGCCAACACGTCGTCCAGGTCTTCGCTCTCCATGTTGAACGGTGTCTTGGCCTGGCGGAAAAGGTGTCGTGGTCGAGGCAGCAGTACCAGAGCAGTAACCTTGCCTTTGAACAGCTTGATGTTGCGTAGTGACTGGCGACTCAAGCTGTCCCAGACATGCACAGCACCGCTTTCATCTCCTGACACTAAGAAGGCGCCACTAGTGTGAATCTGCAACGTAGTGACGCTGCTTTCGTGGCCCTCGAACGAATCCGGCAGCAAAGCTTCGGGACCCCACGGCGCTACGTTGGCAGACGAAGAACCTGTCGAAGCATTGGCGACACGCGCCGTTGCCGCCGTGACGGATGTGGCAGCAGCATTCAAGTCCAGCGCATAGATCTGTCCATTGCCACAGCCCATGAATAGCCGCTGCTCCATGGGGTCAGCAATGCAGACGTTGACGTACGACGGACACGAAACGCTGTACAAGCATTGGGACGAATTGAGCGACCAGATCTTGCACGTACGATCCAGAGAAGACGTGTAAATGCGGGCGTTCACACCGCCCAGACCCACATGCAGTGATGTGACGGGAAGCACGTGGTCTGTGAAGCTTACCACCGGTGTGACGCCCTGTTGGAAGCTCGAAGCTGCATCTGGCTCGTCGAGTAAGTCCACAAGTCTCCAAACGTGCACCAAAGCGTCTTCGCCAGCCGTGATTAAATGTGAATCATCTGACGTAAGCGCCAAAGCTGATACACGCTTGTAGTGCGCGTCGAATACCGTCACCAGCTCGCCGGTCTTGACGTCCCACACGTAAACTTTGCCTGACTCGGCGCCGGCAAAGAGAAAGTTGCCACAACTCGAAGACGTGATAGGACCCATCTTCTCGGCTACGTGGCACTTCCAAACGGGCATGTCCTTGCCCCAGTTCCAGAGGTTGAGCGCCAGCTTGCCCTCCTGCACTGCCACCAAGTGATCGGTGCGCGGCACCGGGTGCACACCATTGAGCGCCGAGCGACAGTTCTTGAAGCAGTACAATTGCCCACCAGTAGACGCGTCGGCGACAAGCAGCTCGTTCTCCTGGCTCGAGCCCAGCAACAGCACGTGGTCCGCCAGTGCAGTCGTCATGCTTATCGTAGCTCTTCGATGTGAATGACAAGCCGTTGACGACCAATACCTTTCTATATTATGATTGGTTAAAATTATGTTGATAGTTTGTTTAATTGGATGAAAATTGTTTTAATGTGAGACTTGTGTCATTTCGGGTGGTGACCATGGGTCGTGAAGGTGGTGATAAGCGCAAGAAGCAATGGATGAGCGGCCGTGACGGCAACCAAAAGCGTCATAAGGGCGCCCTGGGTGCTGCAGCGAACGCTAAGGGACATGGCGCTGTGCTGGTGACGTGCGATAAGATCAAGGAGCGACAGAGAGTTAGTGACGCGCTCAATATTCTGAACGAGGCTGCTGATCGCTTCTTTCCAGCGGCTGAAGAGGATAATAAGGACGAGGAGGAGGCTGCAGCCGATGAAGAAGGAGATTCAGTGCAGAAGAAGCTTCAGGAAGAGATTGCAGCGCTGCAAACGCAAGCCAAGAAGCGCCAGACTGGCAGGTTCACGGCTCTCGATACTGGCGTCAAGGGCGCCGTGTTGATCCAATTCAAGGACGACAATGTGTCCCCTACAGCGTTGCTGAGCAAGATATTTGAGGAGGTGGAAAGCTCGAAGGACTTTGCGTCCAGGTTCATTCAGAGGATGATTCCTTTAGAGAAGGTTGGATACTCCAGTGTGGAGGCCATCAAGGAACTTGCTGCTCCGATGATTAAGGCACACCTGGAGGCGTTTAAGGCAGAGCAGAAGGCTGCTGGTAAGGACGAGGACTTTGAGTTCGCTGTCGACTTTAAACGGCGCAACTGCACCAACCTGAACAGCATGGACGTTATCAACGCGCTCGTGGAACTGGTTGGTGAGGATAAGACCAAGGTGAACCTCACCACGCCCCGTTCTGTGCTGATGGTCGAGGTCTTCCGCAACACGTGTGGCTTCAGCATCTTGACGGATTTCCACCGATTCAAGAAGTACAATGTACGGTCGATCATTGACCCACCTGTACCCGGCCAGCAAACAGCCAAGAAGGGTGAAAAGAACACTAAGGCTGAGAAGGATGCAGTCAAGACTGATTCAAAGGAGGACAACGAGAAGGAAGAGCAGGATACCAAAACGGACAAGACGGTTGAGCGGAAGAAGGAATAGATTCGTTTTGATCCGATTAGTTTTTCGAAGCAAATAGATTACTTACGACTTATGACTACTACAACTAGTAGATTAGAAAAAAAAATCTTTGGATAACGAATCAAGCCTTGTTGTGTCTTCATAAAGCAGCTCGAAGCTGCTTCAGAAAATGTAGATAAGATTTGGAAATCATCATCTTCGTCATCCAACATGCAATACTATACACATACATCCCATACTGTGGAGTGCACTGAGTTCGTCTTGAGAACGGATCCGTGTTTTGTTTTCCATGCTCACGCTTTGGTTCGGAGAATGTAGATAAATAGAATAGATCGTCATCTCCGTTCTCTCGACGCTCAGTACACTCCACGCTCTTTCACCTGCATTCCTAAAAGTCTGTAGCTCCTGTATCCCTGCCACCATAAACAATAGTCGATGCCCAAGTCGAGATGTTCAATGCAAACGAAAGAGAGGGAGGAACAGCCATTCCCCCTTGCTCTTTAACTGCATTTTCGGTTTTCCAAGCGAAGACGCGACACCTAGAGACACGTCATTCCAGTAACCTGTTCCTCTGTGCCCTTCTGCATCGCGCCCCAATCAACCACGACCGACCCTAACTTGCCACTCATCCAGAAGAAGGAAAAGAAGGAAAAGCGCTCCATTTTCTTCCATCCTCGGCCTACACCGAGCATTGGCGATCACTAGAAGAGCAGCCCGCAGGAAGGAGAAACTCTCCGTCGACTAGTGTCCATGGTGCTTAATTTATTCCTCCTGTAGTATCATTGGCAACGACATGATAAGCTATCTGATTGTAAAATTCCAAACAGGAATCAGATCCGAACCTTGTTCTTGTTCTTGCGGTTGCGGTGCTTCTTGTCGAACTTCTTGGCCCAGTGCTGGTTGCGCAGGAACTTAGGGTCCAGCTGTATTAAACAACAAAGTGTCAGTGTTTTCTGTGCCTGGGTGGCGTTTTGGGATGAAATGGGGCGAAACGTACGCCGCGCGTGGAGTGGAAGCGGTGGTTCTTCGGCTTCTTGATACCGTTGCGGTGGGCCTTCACCGTGTTGTTACGGGCGGTGTGGTTTTTCTGCTTGACCATTTTGGCGTCGGATTGGCTTGGTTTTCCTACTGTGGCGGCGTTTTCGACTCGCTTGGGTCTGGCAAAGAGGGCTACAAACGCTAGCCACCAGTCGATTCACCAGAATGTGCGCCACATACCATGATGTAGACCACACAGTCGAATGATTCTTGCTTAAGTTCGTGTATTTAGAAATGAGTTTGTTTTTTAGAAACAGTGTCTTATTTTTGGAAAACCTCAAATTGAAGCAGTAATAAAACCTCGTATGGTAATGGTGTGGTGCACACATCAAGAACTTGGTTTTTGTATTGCGCTGTTTTCGTCGTTTCAGCTGAAGGGGGGAAGCCATAGCTAAAATCCCACGTGCCGCGACTGTACGGCAGCATCACAAGCTACTAGCGGAGACAGACAGAGATTGCCATGTCAGACCCGTTCGGAGACAGCAACCCCGTGGAGGACGATGTTCCGCAGGAGATTTCGGACTTTGCACCGCCTGCCGACAACAGCGGAGAGTAAGTTTCAATTTGGAAGCTCGAGACAAATATCGATGAGATTTTGAGCTAATTATTATTGTGTGAAGTTTCTACGAGGTTGAGCCGACCGAAGCCCACACAAATGGGGAGTACGAAGAGCACACGGAGCAGAGTTTCGACCAGCACACGGAGGAGAGCTACCAGCCCATGGACTTCGCTCCCGCCCCCGTAGACACGCATGCCGACTTCCAGGCCGAGATCCCGCCTGCCCCCATGGAGATCCCCGCTCAGATCCCCGCTGTGGAGGAGGACAACGAGCTCACGTACGTTTATAACGGACTGGGAGTTATATAAACAAAGGCTGATAATTATTTTTGCTACTATTGACAGCAAGTTTATGCGTGAGTACGAGGAGAAGATCGCGCTGAAGGCACAGGAGCAGGAGAAGGTGGCAATTGAGTGCAAGGCCAAGGCCGAGGAGGACATGGCCCAGTTCTTGGCCGAGCGCCAGCGCATCAAGGAGTCCAAGATGCAGTCCAACCGCGTGTTCGAGCAGGCCACACTGGAGAAGATGGTGGCGGACCTGAAGAACGAGAACCCGTGGGAGCGCGTGGTGACGCTGGTGGATCTCGAGACGAGCCGCAAGAAGAAGCTGGACGCTCTGAACAACAACAAGAAGGACTCGAAGAAGCAGGACCCCAAGCCCGTCGCCGTGCCCGCCAAGAAGACACCCGAGGACGAGGAGGACGTCTCTAGAATGCGACAGCTTTTCGTGCAACTTAAGGCTTCGCCGCTCGAGCAGACGCGTGCTGACGCCGTAGCTGCTAATTAGACGATCTGCCAGCACGACAGAGATCAATTTATCGTCTCGAGCAGGAAATAATCCGAATTTAGGGATGTGAGCTGGTCGTTTGATTTTCTGAAGATACTTTTTTTTTCAGCCATGACACGTGTTTGCGTTGTGCCTAGGCTAACAAAACTACTTTTATTGACAATTTTAATTGGCATGCATTGATCTGAGTAACATTTCGGCACGCAAGTGTTGCACGTCGACCACAGAGCACTGATTCGACATGAAAGCAGGCAGGCCAGTGTTCCTCTTGCACCGATAAAAGACGAGCTCTGATGGAAAAGACCAAGTTGTCTTCTGTGCGGTGCAATTACAAGACTTCTACGGCTTCTACTGTAGTTACATAAATATTCGGAGTATGTGAGCTCGCAATTGTTGCACACCGGCCACGGAGGAGTGGGGCGCGGCGTGAAAGCAGGCGAGCAGAGTTGGTTTAGCACCAAAAAAAGAACAGCTCAGACGGAGAACCAAGTGAACTTCTGTGAGGTGCGACGAGGTTGTTGGCCGACAAGAAAGCACGTCGGACACGCACCGATCCAGGCGAAAACTAAAAATGAGAATGGCAAATTATTGGACTGCCGCGTGTCGGCCAGTCGAATGCCCACTACTTTTTATCTTGTCCGAAGTAGGGCATACAAACAGTAAGATGATGGATATTTGATGTGGAGCACTCAAATAATAAAACTGTGACGTGTGAGAACCTTTTTGCGAACTTCTAGCGGAGCAATACGAAGTGTTGAGAATAACGGCAACTTAAAGGCTACGTGCATTCATATCTCTAGTTCCGAGCAAGTAGCTCTTCAATCCAACTAGATCTTTGTAGGATGCTCCTTAGTACGTCGATCCGATGTCACCCACGCGGATGTTCATGAACTTGACGGTGGCATCCGGATGCTGCGCCTCCACTTCCGCAGGTCGACCGCCCGACGTCGGGCACGAGCCGCGCATCACTCCAGGCTTGGAGGAATCAGCGTCAGCGGGGTAGCTGCTGTCGAGCCAGAGGCAGTAAGCAGCGTGATCCGACCACAGACTCATGGCCAGCGTCATACCGTTCGCCATTTGCTTGCCCATGCGCACAAGTCCACCCTTCGCGGCGTGGTCGTCCCGGTCACCGAAGAGCTTCTTGGACGCCTGGCACATGGAGTCGGTGATGGAGTTGACGTCACTCAAGCCAGGCCACGCGCTGTTGGGCATCGACACAACACGGTCATCCTGTTTGAACAAGCGTCGGATCTCCACGAGGTCACCGGTGGCAGTGTTGTCACTAGTGATAAACTGCGTGACGATCGTGAACTTGCGAGTGGTGTCAATGGTGAACTGCGAGCCAGGACCGTAGAAGGTCTCGTTGCCCATGCGGAACGGGTTGAAATCGCAGCCGTCCTTGTCACACACGCCCTTGTAGCGGTTGCCATCACCACTGCCACACTCCTCCGGACTCGAGCAGCGCGTCTGCCCCTCCGAAGTGCACGGGTGCGAAGTGAAGGCGTTGCTCATGCTGTTGGCCTCCCAGATATCCAGCTCCGCACAACAGGCACCGTACTTGCCACCACCGGAGTTCTGGCTCGTGGCACCCCATTCCAACGTGTTGGCCTCGCCATTGATGAACTTGATATCGTGCGGGCACTGGGCATCGCAGTAGCCCGTACCGTAGCTTGCTCCAGCCTTGTTGGTCGGGAAGCGTCCGCTGCCTCCATCGGCGTCCATCTGCACGAAGTAGAGCGCACCGTTGAGTCCACAAGGGAGCTTGGAGACGTCCACGTCGAGAGTAAATTCTTGGTTCAGCAGCTTGAACTGCTTGTACTCGGAGCCCGCAGTATCGAGGAGATAGACGCGAGAGCCAACGTTTGCGCCGTACGGGGTCTGCGTCACCAGCTTGAGTTGCAGCTCGTCGGCGGACGTGGTGATACCGTACGTGCCTTGGTAGTCGGCACCTTCGAGAGCGCAGTTCTTGGCACAAGCTTCAGGTGTCGAGCACAACGTGGCGTCCCACTGATTGCCGGAGTAGCAGTTCTTGTAGTCGCCGACTTGGTGTAGCCAGCGCCAGTTGGCATCCAGCACGATCGACGTGGACTCGGTCACGCAGCCGTCCGACTTGGAGCATTGCTGGGACGTCAAAGGAGGGTGCACTTCCTTGGTGCTCGTTCCAGCCTGTTGAGCAGGAACCAGGGACGATGCTAGCGCCAAAGCTGCGGCCATGAGCGTGAGGGCGGGAGTCGAGAACTTCATCACTGGGTTCCTTGAGACTTTGGATTGAACGGGAGTTGGCAAATTGAAAAGTGAGCGTGGTGGCAATGAAGGCTAGGGGGCAAGTGCTGCTTACCAACGATCGTGGTATCGCAACACCAAGCATACTCAGATTGGACTGGCGTAGCTGACCATCTTGGCGCACGCTGCGTTCTTAGAGGGTTGGTGACCTTAATATCGCTGCAAACCTTGTTGCTGTGGATGGCTAAATGATCTCCATTCTTTTGGACCACGTGTCGGGCAAGTTGGAATGGGATAAAGCCTCGTATCCGTCTGGGTGGCGCTCGATCGATGTAGATGGTAGTTCTGCGGCGATGTTACAGTTCATACCTCCTTTCATAGGAAACCCGCGTGGCCGTGCGACGAAGAAGTCTGAGAACGAGTTCAATGGCGAAACAACGAGCCCATGTGACTTCAATCAGTGTACAATAGGTACCAATTCGTGAAAGCAGACGCGGATCACCAACAGCGCTGTGATGCGTGCTATGACAGCACGCATCATGTACCATGGTTCTCAGATATTTAACTGCATGCTGTGGTCGCTTGTCCAACGAATACACGGAGTTGCCTCTCCGCTAGAAGTTCGCAGAAGCAAACGCATTCTCACACGTCACAGGTTTTTATTCTGGTTGAGTAATCTACATAAAATAACTGTTGTCTTAGTGGTAATAACCCTGACTCTATGGTTTTCTAACAGCATTATATTTGTGTACTCTTGGCGACAAAAAGTGTACCACGAGAAACAGGAAGAAATACACGCTAATGCAGAATCGTACACAAAGCGCCTGAATGCACATAAAAGATATGAATGGCGCACAAGCGGTAGGGAAGAACACACATCATTGTGTTTTCGCGGAGGTCGTTACCTAACTTGTACACAGAGGAGCTGAATTGCGGACATTGTATTATAGCCAATCTTGTGGCCGCGTACGACTGTTAATAGCCTATCGCAGCGCCTCATATCGCAATTTCCCACCGAGTCAGAGCTGCCAGGATATCTGGTGGCTTCGCAGAGTTCTTCGCGGGGAACCGGTCTGGGTGGTTGTCGGGGACTTGTTCCGAGCACGATCGGCTATGACTCTGGAGTGGACTAAAGTACGAGACTTTGTGGACACCGCTACTGCCGAGGCTGCTTTGGAGAATTTAAACAGTACAAGAAGGGAACTAGTCATGCCATCCCCTGCACGATATGTACTGTGGCGGCGCCTCACGAAATGCGCTATCAACTGTTGAGCTTCTCATCCTCAAAATGCAAAACTAGCGACGGCTTGCCAAACTGTCCGTGGCGTGGGCGTGTCATGGAGTGCGACAATACACGAAAGTTCACCATTAACGAGTGTGGGCTATACCCAAAAAAAAGTTGACAGAAGCGCACAAGACTTACATCAGAGAGATGGCCGCTTAAGGACTTCGACCCGGCCGTATTCGAAATTCGATGCCTCGAAAGTTTAACGTTCCAATTGATGATCTACCAGAGTTGAAGGTGGTGCAAAATTTCTCGAACTACTTCCGCAAGACAAAAATGATGAACAATGATTTCGTGGACGAACTTGCGAAGTATATACGCGGATTGGAGTATAATGGAAACGAGGTGGATAGCGCTCCTTTCACCATTAGTTGGCACAAAAATTAAGATGGTCATATCGCAGTTGGAACAGGTTCGAACGAAAAACCTTTTGTGGTCGGTGTGACGTCGAAAAGGCTCCTATCTCGGTTGGATCGGCCTGTTGAATCATTTGTTTTCCATGTGGATGCTACATTTAAGGTTGCACAAGTTGAATATCCAGTGCTGGTTTGTGGAATATCTGATCGATGCCGTTCTTTTCATCTAGTGACTTTGTTCGTAACTTCGCAGCGTCTAGAAACACAATACATTTATTTGCTTAATGCACTGCGCTTCGTGTATTTTCGTGTCATTCAAAAGGCTTTAAAGGTGCATTACATGATGGGAGACGCTGAGGAGGCCCAATACAATGCTATACAGAGCACACTAGGCTCTGATAACGTGTTGGAGATACTGATATGCTACTATCACGTGGTTGCCAATGTAATGAAGCGAACGAAGATTATGGAACCATACTTCGCGAATAAGGTCGTTAGCGATATTTACGACATGCACTTTAGCCGCAGTGCGCACGAATGTGCAACACTTGCCCGTGCACGAGTTGCTGAATAGAAAACATCGCCTGCAACGAAGGATTTTGGTGTCTACTTCCAAAAGCAATGGCTGAAGGGAAAGTTCGTTAGATGGCTGTGCTTTCAAAC
>NW_008648989.1:2470230-2522672 GCF_000247585.1 Phytophthora nicotianae INRA-310 | reverse complement strand
CCCCCCCCGGGTTTGCATCGACCAACAACCCTCTCGAATAGTTCAATAAGAAACTCCAGGGCGACTACACTTTACGGCAGAAGTTAAAAATGGGAACTTTTTTGCAACAATTAGTTTCGTGTTGCCACAACGAGTCTAGCACGTTCAATTTTAAGACGCAAGTGGAAATCCCAAAGACGTTAAAGGTACGAGCCAATGAATTGGCAAAGCAGAACATCCTACTGGAGGTTTTGTCTGATATCCACGACCATGCAGCAACCAACTGTCGCCAGATTTTCTCGTTCCCTACCCCGAAAATGGTTGAGCATCGCGTAACAAAACTGTGGAAGTGATTGCAGTGTATGCTCAAATGGGTACAAACTACGCACGTATGGAGCGTGAGGGGCAGCCGCAATGAGGTTGGAAGGTGGATCTCAATCAACGCAGCTGTGATTGCAACTATTTCTTTAAGTTTGCTTGCTGCATCCATCTCCTGCACGCCTTGAAATTGTCTGGTGCAGCTAAGCCAGTTGGGAGAGCCACATTGGTCTATCGTGGCACGTCCAAGAAACGGCAACGAGAATTCGAGCCAACTGAGCCTCATGTACCTGTTGGAAGACCGCGCAGCAATGGTTTTGCACTTGAGGTGCTGCTCACGGACGCTTGGACAGGTAGAACCGTGTGGGTAGCTGTAATCAGCGCTTCATACGTCAAGGTAACTTGGCAATGTACGCATTTTCAATTTGGAACTGCTCATGTTGCAGGTTGAAGTTATTGTGCTTGCTACGGCACTCCCGACCAGGCCACTACGTTTAGTTTAACACCGAAGCACGGAAGCTGTTCATTTTGCAATACAAAGTCTGTTTTGGCTCTGCTCACGCTTAATTAATGCTTTAATGCTACCTGAGTATCATCAACAGTATTGCAACGTGGGGCTCTTGAGCCTGCATACACGACTTTTGGTCCTAGCTGCGGCAGTTTGGAGCGCCACACACGCAGTCAAACCATGGGTCCACGTAGTCGACAGTCACCTCTTCTTCCTCTTCAATCGTGCGCTTGGTCACCACCATCACCACAACGTTCGCGCGGTTGCGCATCTCCACAAAGTGACATGCTGCATCGCACGAGTGGTTCATCATTCGCGTCATACCGCCACACGTTGTCGCGTTAATGTACACTTTCTCGTTCCTGGTGCTTCTTAGCTGCAGCTCCAACGCGTAATCACTGGTCTGCTCCTTGTCTGCCGCAAAGTCGTGGGTTGTTAGCACCCCAGTGTAGTTTCCGATAATGGACCCGGCATGAACTGTTGCAGTTGCTTTGACTCCGATCCCAGTTCCCTTGCAAACCGCCAGCTTCAAATCCTTACACTCGAAGAGGCTATTCGAGCAGTTTCCGTTACGGTTACAGTTGGCTTTCGTGCATTAGTAGCTGGTGTCGGCATTAAGACACTCGTCTCTGAAGCAGTCAAAAGCGCATTTGCACTTGTCAGTAGGGCCAGTGTCGGGAAATCTGATCTTCTCTGGGTTTCGTGACACATTCACTTTGTCGACATTGGCTGACCAGAGGTCATCACCATCTCCGTCGATAACAATAACCTCAGGCTCACGAGGGATTGTTTCACGACGAAGCACGGCCTGGCGCTGCGCAGAAAGCGCCTCACGAACTCCTGGCAGCCGCAGGAAGCTGTTCATGAACATCGCCTTCATTTTGCCGACGTTGTACACGTTGGTGGATGGTGCGGACGGGCTTCTTGCGCCCCACGTACTGCTTCTTCCGCGAGCTTCTATTCCAGGAATTGTTTTTCTTGCGCTTTTTTCTTGTCCTCGCGCTGCTTGTACGTCTGAATGCTCTTGGCAGCCGTGACTGCCTCCGCCACGAGCTCCTTCTTCCCAGTCACATCCGGTCCCTCCTTCTCACCCCGCCCTCGGCTGTGCACGGCAGTCTTCCGCCCCACAGTCTCCCCCATGGTGCTCGACCTGCTTCTCCGCGGATTTTTAAATGAGCCCTCTGACCTGGCATATGTCATCTCCGTCGCCAGTGACTGCCACCCACACCAAACCCTACCATCGCTATCACTGATAGCACCGACAATGTTCCTGTCCCTCACAGCGGACAGACTGCATTTTCTCCGATATTCAGATTTGGCTGTCCAGTTTTTATATTTTCTCGTGTACCACCACCCACAAAAAATGACGGGACCACACACACAAGAAAAGGACATCACCATCGCCCTCAAATACAAAACCACCAAAATAGCACTTTAACGGCACCAGCGCATTGAGCTTCGTAATACCTACATGCTTGAAGGTCTTGGTGTTGGTGTCGGTCGCGACGTTGGCAATTACGTGCTGGAACACAATAACAGTAAGCTCTTGAAGTTGGACAGCAAGCGTTAAGAGATGTTGGCTGTAGTTTCCAGCGACTTTGTTTGCCAGTTGACGCTGAACTACGCACGGGCTTTAAGGTCCCGTTTAAACAACTTGATGTGAAAGAGGTCCCGTACTGATGCAACCCGCCGCAGAACTTCATGCGCTCGTTTCTATTCCCTCACTTTGCTGTCATCAACTTTACGACCTTCTGAAGATTGCAGAGCCGATTGGTGGTGACTGAGGGCTAGAAGCTGCTTGTAATGCATAGAGAACTTTGTTCATATCTGCTGGACAGTGTCCTTTGAACTTCTTGTTGATATCTTTCAATATGTGTCTGATGTAGAATCGAATATTGATCAGACCGAGGGTGTCAAAAGTTGCCAGGATGTCCGTTCCTCTGTCCGAAGAAATGTCCTATTTCATTGAGTACGACTCCTGCCTTCTTGCAGCAACGCAGTAACCGCACACAGTCTTCTTCAGACTCTGAAGCACAGATAGCAATTCCGAGGGTTATGTTGGAGAAATTGCCATCTCTTCCAACCAAAATCAATCGGGTACTCTTGAATTTACCATGCTTAATGAAAGCACCATCAATTCCCACGACGTTTTGGCCGTAGCGGTTATACTCACGAGCATACGGGAAGCCTACAAATGCACGTCTGAAACGTCCATCACCATCCCAATCACACTATGTGATCGATGTGGGGTTCTTCTCCGACCACAGAGAAAGAAGAGAACGAAGTTTGCGAAAACCGTGTCAATGCTACCAAAAATGCCATCTAGTTTGAGTTGTTTGCCGCTATACGCTTCCTTCAAAGATATGACAGCCCCCGTTAGAGACTTTACTTGATTCACGATTGTTTTACCACTCAGGTTTGGATCGGACGAAACTAGCGCACAAAAGGACTCCATTTTCCAGAGGTGAGATGCTGCAATGCGAGAGCGTTAACTACACATATTGTGCGCTAACTTGTATGTACTGATTCGGTATCCATTGCGACTATCGGATTGCGATCGACAGGCAGTGGTCTCAAAGCTGCAGCGGTCACCTCCTAAGGCACTTGTACCGCAGAAATGCGCTACCATCAGCACTTGGACCCAAATAGACAGTTTTCCCAAATTTCACCGCCAACGCCTTGATTGCTTTTGTGCAGTCTCTCTTTGTACCAAACCACTGTCTTTCGTAGATCGACAGAGGTTTTGACTGAACATCGCTCTCTTGATCAGCCATAGCAGTACCAAGTTCGCCAAGCAGCTATGCCCGCAATACCTCGCCGCCAAGCCCAGTATGATAGTTAGCAGCTGAAGGTAGCTGTTAGTCGTTACGAACCCCCCCCCCCCCTTGTCAACCTCCCCCTGGAGCTACTACGGGGGTGGAGATGTTGCGTCTGCCTGACGACAACATGGGCCAACAAACCTCCAGCTCCAGCTTTTCCACAGACCCGAGCCTCTACGTCTATGAGAGCAATGCTCCTGCACATGCGTCGCCCATCTCCTCTTCAAGCAACTTGCCGATTTTGGCGGCGGCAAGGTGCATATTTTCCTTCATTGTCTTCGAGCCTGTAGGTCTTCGACACGACATTGCGCGCGTGAGCGGGTCATCTACCTCACAGGGCGGAAGGTTGCGTGCCACAACCCAGCGTAGCCAGCGGTACAAATGGTCCACCGCCTTTGAGACGAAACCAAAGGACTCTATCGTCCCGTTCTCCGCATGGCGAGATGTAGCCATCTCAGTCAAGAAGTCTGGGTGCTTGGTGCCCAAGTGGGAGACAAGGTTGGAGTAGCCGGTAGCCGGGGCCCGCTTGCGAGCTCCATTGCAGATCTTGCGGGTGTAGCGATAGTCGGTTCCCTCATCAAAGAAGAAGGCACAGATTTCAGCGCTCGTGGGCATCGTGGTGCTGGCGGGTTGCAGGAGGGCTAGTGTTGGGTTGCTGGAAAGCTAGAAAATAGCAAAGTGAGCTGGCAAAGGTGTTGGAAACGATGCCGCAGACGATAAGAGCAAAAATGTACGATAATTGGTCCTGGTGGACTCCAGTTCTTTGACTTTACTTTGCTATGCTCTTATTATTTGTATTTTAAGGTACTTATTGGGTATTATTGCCCAATTTTTGTATTTATGTTTTGCAATGCGTCAATATTAAATACTGGTCCCACTATTGTACGTATTATTACCCAAAAAGTTATTTTTCCCGATCTCCGCCCCGATGAAATTGTAGTCGTGGGGGCTGACTCTCAACAAAATGAAAATCTCTTTGTCGGCAACTTGTCACATGTGCCCAGCGAATTTACGTTTCTGCGCACACCACACAAACCTCTTTCAGAAAATATATACCTGGTCAAACCGATAGATGGGCTCGTTTAACAAAATGCAAAATACAATGTGTTCTTTTAAGATACATTATTCATAAAAAAAATGTATGTCAGATTGTATTATTCGGGAAAAACGATTCTCTTACCTTGTACGTGCAGTGCGCGGCTTGCAAAGAGTCTGGCGGCCCGCCTACGCAAAGCGCGGATTCGCTATGGCTGCGCGCGCGAGCACGCACTCGCTCACCTTAGTTGGCCATATTAAAATAATAATCAATATTGAAAACATTTTGGGTATTTTGGGCAGGTTAGTTCATAAAAACCATTTGAAGCACCAGTTGTACGCACTAGGGTAGTTAAACAATACACCACAACTTCACAGTCCTCCCAGCTTAAAGCGAAGCATTCTAGTTTACATGTGCGATAACTTGGCAAGGATTCCCATGATTATTTGCTATCTCATAGAATGTCGAGCACAAACAATAATAAACGAACAGCTCTGCAATGGATCCCTTCAGAATGAAGGCAGCCATTGCATAGCAGTTCGTTGGTTGCGAATCTTGACCTGTGAGTCAAACCGTGTCGACTTCGGCGTCGATAAATGAAAAACGCTCTCGGTTAGAGCGAAGTGTTAATACTTTCCCGACAAAAAAAGTATCCCTCAGCCGGCAGCGCAGCCGAGTCCTCTCTCCGAGAGAGCCTCAGAGGCTGACGGGAAGACGACCAGAGGATGTTGTGACGTCCTGCTGGTTTCACTAGCAGTTGCTTGTCCATAGCGCTCCTCACCGGGTGCAGCACTGCAGAGCTTCTGCCGCGAGAATGAAGTGGGCGGTATGTGATCCGCGAGGATATGCGTATCATCTCGCTTCTTGTCCGCTGAGAATCTCCATCCTCTACGGCTTGTGCATAGCAAGCTCCAAGGCTCTGCTGTCGTTCCCCGGCAAGGTGGCAGGCTTGCACACAACCACGCGTTTCGCGTGGCCGGCTGAGGACGCGAGCTTTGGTGTCGGCGGTGGACAGGCCATTTGGCAAAAGCCACTTCAATTTGCGCCATTTGTTCTGAGCTTCAACCCGCGAGCTAACGAAGATCGGAGCCGCCAACAAGATGGTGTTGTCACTGGTGGCATTGCAGCGCATTTTGCTGCAAAGAGAGAGAGAGTTCTCGAGTTTCATTGCCGCACAAAGTTTACGAGCGTCGGAACTTCGGCAGTATGTTGCAAAAATGAAGTACTAGGGATGAGTACGTCGGAACATTGCGAGTTCTCAGCAGGTCGCTGTCCATTTGGCGTGTCTGCCCGACATTGGCGAAACAGACAGATGATGCAGGCTGGAGACAGTCTGCCTGGTTGCAGTGCAAGTTCGTACACATGAAGCAGCATTTTTTCGCTGCTGGTGAATTATTTGTGTAGTCAGTAACATGCGAAGTTCTTGCTGAGTGCAGTGATAGTTTATATGTTCGCATAGAGGAAAAAAAAAAACTTGGTTGATACGAAAGCAACTGCAGACACCACCGACCACCAGAGACACTACATGTACTCGTCTACACCGTCGTAGACTCTCCTTAAGGGCATCTGCTCATCATGTCTTGCAAGGAGGAGCGCTGTTGATGTAGTACTTCTGCATCCTCTGCCCCGATCTGAATACGATGGATAACCTGAAAAATGGGCAAAAAGTTTGTGGTACTGTCATGTCATGTCGGTTTATGGCGCGTTGAAGTTTTCAGTGGTGACTTGTTGCCTTTTCTGTGCCAGCACACAGCCGCTCGAGGCGAGCAAGCGATATGATCGACCATTGTGTCCGTATCCAGGCCATAGCTCCTGGGCATTGCCCTTCTCGACGAGCGATTCTCTTGGCCATTTGCCCATGGCGCTCTCTGGCTCATTTCCAATTCGGACACAAGCAGCGCACACGGCACACCCTCCTAAGCTCCATTGCACGAGTCGCTGGTGTTTTGCATCATCCCCATGAAGGTTTTGCTACAAGTGGCCGCAGCGCTTTCGACGCTGTCGCTGGCAGCAGCAGCCAAGCCCGTCGAGCACGCACTGGACACCACTTTAGGTGGCAACAACGACAGCATACCAGCGGTCAAGGACGCCAAGTGGTATTGGGAAAACGACCACCATTTCACCTCCGAGAACCTCGATTTCTTTGAGAACTTCGTGCCCCACGACGAGAACCAAACGTGTTCTAGCGACAGACATGCTACTCCATTCAACAAGCAAGTCCGCGGTGCCAACCTCGGCGGCTGGCTGGTACTAGAGCCGTGGATCACTCCTACGCTCTTCTACCAGTTCTTGAGCACGCAGGAGCGCTTTGGCGACAAGGCTCCCGAGAAGACGGCGATGGATATGTACACCTTCTGCACGGCACTGGGCAAGGAAGAAGCCAACCGCCAACTCCGTATTCACTGGGCTACATGGGTGACCGAGGCCGACCTGAAAGAGATGGCAGAAGCCGGCGTCAACTCGCTCCGTGTGCCAGTGGGCGACTGGATGTTCAACCCGTACGAGCCCTACATTGGCTGCACGGATGGTGCCGTCAATGAACTCGATCGCGTCGCCAATCTCGCCTACAAGTACAACATCGACTTGTTGCTGGACATCCACGGCCTCATCGGCTCACAAAATGGCTTTGACAATAGCGGGATGTCCTCGTCTGTCAAGTGGACATCGATTGCCAGCACTCGTCCAATTGGTACCACCACATTCGAGCACTGGCCGCTACGCTCGGCTGGATGGGCTGGCGAGTTTGATCCTGCCACGAACACGTACAAGTCTATTAACTATGAGCATCTGAACCACTCCCTTGCAACCGTGGCGGTCATCGTCGACCGGTACGCTAACCACCCGGCCATCATCGGTCTGGAGCCCGTCAATGAGCCGTGGGAACTCACGCCAATTGACCTACTTAAAGACTACTATTGGAAGTCGTACAAGCGCGTTAAGGCTCGTGCGCCGCATTGGAAGTTTGTGCTACACGACTCGTTCCGATTCGGCGTCCAGTACTGGTCGCAGTTCATGCGTGGTTGCCCGGATATCGCACTGGATACCCACATTTACCAGGCTTGGAACGCCCCCGGTACACGCTCAGATTACTTTTCTAATGCTTGCCAGCAAAAGTACATGATTGCCGATATGGAGAATGCCATGATGCCTGTTATCGTGGGCGAGTGGTCCCTCGGCACGGACAACTGCGCTATGTGGCTCAATGGTTTCAATGACAACCTGCCTGGTTTCCCTAATATCCAATGCCGCATGACACAGTGCCCCGTGCACAGTACCTATCTCGGTCAGGGCTTCCCGGGTACCCCCTTAGACATTACCAGGCCGATCCAGGGTCCATACGGCACGGGTCAATCCGGCCCCTCGTTCGGCAAGTGTCCGATCACCAGCAACACGTCGTTTGGCCAGCAAGATGACTACGACGAGCGTGAATTTACGCGCAATCTGAACATGAAGAAACTGAACGCGTTCGCGGTGGGTCACGGTTGGTACTTCTGGAACTTCAAGACGGAGTTTGGCTCTCGCTGGAGCTTCCTGGATCTGGTTCGCAAGGGCGCGTTCCCAAAGAATGTATCGAGCTATCGCGCCGACGAAGAAGTGTTCACGGCCTGTTTGGCAGAGGACAAGGGCGCGTTCGTCTGTGCGGCTAAGCGCGGCGTACACCGTTCCGACCTTGCGAGCGGCCTGGATTTCGCTTGCGGCGGCAACGACGGCAAGGTGGACTGCACTGGCATCGACAAGCGCTTCAACACAATCGAGGAGCGCTGCGACTGGGCATTCAATCAGTATTGGCACGCCCACCGCGAGGAAGGCGCTACGTGCGACTTTGGCGGCGCGGCACATCTGCTGGCCATCCCAAATCCGTCTAGCGTCGAGCGTCAGGAGTTCCAGGTCACGTCGGTTAGCAAGGAGATCCTCATCTGGACCCTCGTGTGCATCGCCGTGGGCTTTACGGGACTGGCTGTCGTCGTTGCCGTCGCGCGTCGCCGGAGGCGGCAGGAATACTCGCCCTTGATCGGACACGTTGTGCACGTTTAGGCCTCGTGATGACATTGTAGAACACCCGTTAAATAAGAAACATGATCAGCATTTTGCACGTGAAATGCGATGGCGGGAAGCGAATCGCGCCGAAGGAATTGCCGCCCCTTCAGAATATAGAATACCGCTGGAATCATGCCTGGCAATACAGGTTGCGGCGCGTTGATCGACGCCTGATGCGTAGAGAATTCTAGGCGAAAGCCGCAACACGGGAATCACTGGTTTGGCATGTGAACGGGGCTCATGATGGACGCCATTGCTCAGTGGCAATTTGCTGGGTGCGATGCCGCTTAACACATCACATTCGTAGCCTTGGCGCTGATGCGTTATTTAAACTCCTCACGTGGAGGTTTGATCGAGCAAGTATGGCTTTCAACAAGAACATAATGGAGACGCTCCAGTGAAATGAAGATCTTGAAGACGCTGGACAATTGCAACGATCTTGTTTTTTTTTGCCAAGTTGGTTGATGGCGCCAGCAATCGATCACTATCGAATGTGTCGCATGGATAGATTCGGGCCCAAAGTTCGGACAAACACTACGCAAGTATCCTTCTCTTTTTTTTGACCCGTTTGCCTCGGCGTCTGCAGCGCACGCCAGCCACCACTCACCATCTATGAGCACCGCTGTGGCCCGTAGCGAGACCCAGGAGCATGGTCATCGTGTCAGCGCGTAAGCGTATTCTTCACCTTTGCAACTAGCAATTTGTCGCCAGCTTCGGATACCATTTGGTTGGCAGCCACACATGTACTTCAACACGGAAGATCGCAATGTGGCAGGCTATTATGTAATTTATCGTATCCTAGTCTTATTTTCTCAGGGTCCTCCCATACAAATCAAACTGAAAAGCATGGCTATTTTTGCAATTTCCGACCATCGTATCTTCGTTAAAGGGTGCAGTCGAATCAGGAAAAGATCCTTCTCATTTCCGCATTTGCTCCGTGGTGCGCAGTTGGGTTTTCTCTCCGGTTGGACTCCAAAGGAAGAATGTTGGTCGGGTCGCGCTTGAAGACAGCGGCGGCGCTGTGCGCGCTGCTGGCCGTGGCTCTGCAGCCGAGCGTCTCCAGCGCGGGCGTGGAGCCCAATTTCCGACAGTCCATCGTCTCCATGGACGTGCCCGAGGGCGGGGAGGACTCTCATGACGATCCCACGGACGCTCCGCCCGCGCCTCCCGCTCCCGAGGCGCCTACGGACGCGCCGACACCTAAGCCGAAGTCTGATTCGGGTCCGCACGACACTGAAGACCGGCCAGACTACGAGTGGTACTGGAAGCACGGCGAGGCCTCCATGTTCGCGCAGGACAGCGGCATCTTCAAGTCGTTCACGCCTAATGACACGGACATGACCTGCTCGTTGGACACGCACGCCACGCCCTTCAACAGCCAGGTGCGCGGTGTCAACCTGGGCGGCTGGCTCGTCCTGGAGCCGTGGATCACGCCCACGCTCTTCTACCAGTTCCTCAACACCCAGCAGAGATTTGGTGACAAGGCTCCGGAGAAGACGGCGATGGACATGTACACGTTCTGCACGGCGCTTGGCAAGGAGGAAGCTAACCGCCAGTTGCGTATCCACTACGACAACTGGGTCACGGAGAAGGATATTGCTGAGCTTGCGGCTGCAGGCATCAACTCGCTGCGTGTGCCGGTCGGTGACTGGATGTTCAACCCTTACGAGCCGTTCGCTGGCTGCACTGACGGCGCTGTGGACGCGCTGGACCGCGTGGCGGACTTGGCCCTCAAGTACGGTCTTGAGATCCTTCTGGATATCCACGGCTTGATCGGCTCGCAGAACGGCTTCGACAACAGTGGCAAGTCGTCAAATGTCAAGTGGACGTCCATTGCCAGTACGCAGCCTGTGGGCACCACTACGTTCGAGCACTGGCCTATCCGTCAAGCTGAATGGGCTGGTACTTTTGACGTGGAGAACCACAACTACTCGAGCATCAACTACGCCAATCTGAACCACTCCATTGTAGCTGTAGAAGCTATCATCAACCGCTACAAGGATAACAAGGCCATCATGGGTCTGGAGCCTGTGAACGAGCCGTGGGAGCTCACCCCTATTAAGGTGTTGAAGCAGTATTACTGGAAGTCATACAAGCGCGTGAAGGTTCTTGCTCCTTCGTGGAAGTTCGTCATCCACGACTCGTTCCGCTTCGGTCTGCAGTTCTGGGCCAAGTTCCTCAAGGGCTGCCCCGATATCGCTCTAGATACGCACATCTACCAGGCCTGGAACCCTCCTGGAACCGTTGCAGACTTCTTCTCCAACGCCTGTCAGCAGAAATATGTCATCAGTGACATGGAGAACGCCATGATGCCTGTTATTGTCGGTGAGTGGTCTGTTGGCACGGACAACTGCGCCATGTGGCTGAACGGCTTCAACGACAACCTGCCGGGCTTCCCCAAGGTGCAATGCCACATGATTGACTGCCCCATCAACAGTACGTACCTCGGTGACGGCTTCCCCGGCACTCCGTTGGACAAGACCAAGCCGATCCAGGGCCCGTACGGCACGGGTATGTCGGGTCCGTCCTTTGGCAAATGCCCCATTACCAGTAAGGATTCTTTCAACCAAGACGACGACGCTGCGTTGACCAAGTCGCTGACTCTGAAGAAGTTGAATGGCTTTGCCAATGGCCACGGCTGGTACTTCTGGAACTTCAAGACGGAGTTTGCTACCAAGTGGAGCTTCCTGGACCTGGTGCGTCTCGGTGCGTTCCCCAAGAACGTGTCGGACTACCACGAGAGCGATGGAGTGGAGAGAGCGTGCATGAAGGAAGACAGAGGAGAGTTTGTCTGCCGTGCCAAGCGCGGAGTCAAGGAGTTCGAGCTCAAGAGCGGCCTCGCGTTTGCTTGCAACTTCCCGGAGATCGACTGCTCGGACATTAAGACGCGGTTCCTCACCCTGGAGGAGCAGTGCGACTGGGCTTTCAACGAGTACTGGCACCTCAACCGCCAGAAGGGCGCGACCTGCGATTTCGGTGGCGCCGGTCATCTCCTGACTGAGCCGGGTGCTGCCCCCACGAAGCTTCCTGAGCCTGTGCCTGTCCCGCTCCACAAGGTCAAGGAGGAGAAGCCAGGCCACTTGCTCGTGTCGGTGGCCAAGTGGAGCATCGCTGCTATCCTGGGCGTCATTGCGCTCGCTCTGGCGGCGATTGCCGGTGCGATCTTTGCAGTCGTCCGCTGGCGCCAGACCCGTATGCGCCGCCACTACTCGCCTATTGGCGGCAACCGCGCTTAAGTAAACCCAACTTATCATTGGTGTTCATGACAGTGACACGAAGTGAACAAGCGCTGGAACGAGAGTAGCAAGTGTAGGGAAAGCGTAAGATTGCTACTGGTAACGTCAATTAAAGTTGAAAATTATCAACTGTACAAACGTTTTGTGTCACTTCTTTTTGCAGTATTTTGAAATTAATTTTCAATTTTAAGTTTTAAGATGGTACAACAGGCGACACGCTGCCTGCGGTTCGTGGACGTCTCTGCGTGGGATTCGACCTCCGAAGAATGGCGTCGGCTGCTGCTGCAGCTCCCGGATCACGAGCAGAAGCAGGTGATGCGCTTCATGTTCGCGAAAGACCAGAAGTTGGCGCTCGCTAGCCGCTTGCTGCAGCGACAGCTCATCCACGAACTGTTCGGAGTGAAATACGATACAATTGCCATTGCACGCACGCCCGAGGTGCGCTCCTTCCTGTGCGATAACACATTGGACAGTTTGGCTTACACGCCTGCTATTGACAGAATAAACCGTATTGGAATCGACTGGGAAACCTTGCTCCCATATCGTGGAACTACAATGTCTCGCATCACGGCACCGTCGTGGCAATTGCCAGTGATTCTCGTGCTCTAGTAGGTGTAGACGTCGTCCGACTAACAGATCGGCCCCATCGCAAGACGTCAATCGGGGAATTCTTCCGAGCTTTTGCAGATCACTTCAACCCAGGAGAGTGGGAATATATCCGCGGAGCAACAGACGAAGACGGTCGATACACCCGATTCTACAGACTATGGTCACTCAAGGAAGCGTACATTAAAGCTGTGGGAATTGGACTGGGGTTCTCGCTACTACGAGCCGAGTTCGTTTGCGTGAATTTAACTGGAGATAACCATTGGGAGCTACGTTTGGATGGAACGCTGTCGAGTGACTGGCATTTCACGTCCACGCAGATTGATGCTGCGCATTTGGTTAGCGTTGCGTATGGACCGTTCTCGGCGATGTGGAAGCCCGAGACAAGTTCTCTATTTCACGGTGATATTTCTCAGTACGGGAGTGATACTACTAGCACTGAGGAGATTGCAACATGGCAAGAATGGAGACTGCAGGATTTGCTGCGGTAAACACAGAGTACCGCTCTTGGCAACCCAGTTACAAGTGTGCTGTATGAAAGTTAAAGCTCCATCAGGTTGCCACTGCATTGGCGGCAACGCGACATTGAATTCAATGCATCATCGTTCTCCTCATAACGAACGCTGCATGGCCAAAGTTCTGCTTTATGGAGTCGGGAACAGCATTTTGCGCACCGTGGGCTTGAGGTCGTAGTAGATTTGGTCCAGACGGGTGTCCAGGGTGTTGTCACACACGATCTTGCCCTGTTTGGCGTACAACACGACGCCACCAGCCTTGGAGTCCGGCAGCATGCCATCCGCTGCCTTGTTGAGCGTCACCTTGACTTTGCTAACGTCCAGGTTGGCCTCCTTCTTCATAGTGGCAATGTACTTGTCCGTGGCCTCCTTGAGCACCATCTCGGCCAGACGCACGTCCTTTGCACGCACAGCGACCACTACGTCGGTCTCGAACAGCTTGATCAGACCCTGCACGATGAGGTCACGCAGCAGCGCCTTGTTCTTCTCGTCGGCGGTCGTGTAGTTCCTCAACTGGGCCTGACCCTCCACAATGAGCGTCTTCAGGAGCTCGTCACGCGCAATCATCTTCTGTCGTCGTGAGGCACCGATCTCAGCCGAGCGAGCACTAGTAAAACAGCAAGCACAAGTCAGTAATCGCTATCGGATGGCAAAAAAAAAAAAAAAGCTCAGCTCCCTTACATGCGCTTGTTGATTTCGCGCTCCTTCTCCTTGCGCGTGTATTCCTCCTGGATCTTGATTTTGGCGTTGTGCACCAGCATTTGCTTCTCCAAGTTGAAGTCATGCTCCGTCTGGAATAAATTTTACGGATAATGAGCAACGACTTTCCCCTCACAGTGTGTATTAATTGTGCTTGAGTCTCAGACACGCAGAGGGATCTCTTTTCTTTTACCTTAATGCGGATCTCGTTGGCCTTCTCCTGCGCCTCCTGCAGGATGAAGTTGACCATCTGTTTGATCTGGCGGTCGGCGTCGGACGCGTTCATCGTTGCTCACGTGTTTTCTTAAGCTCTACACACACAGGCGAGTGGCAAGTCGCTCTTCCGCTGCTTTTGGCTTTGAAGACGAAGAGATCTTCTTCACTTCGCACTTAACTGAAAATACAAGTATTGACCAATAGAAAGTTTTTTTTTTAGCTGACAAAAATTGACGCAATTTGTAAATTGCCCAAATTGTCACTTGTGGCCAAGGAACATGTTGCGCATCAAGCTGACCCAAGTGCTTGCTGCCGCTCGCCGTAGCTCGAGACTACAGACACTACGTGCGCTGTCCACGAACCCAGACGTAGACGACAAGGCGTTCCTTAAGAGTATCTCCCAGGATCAGGCTAAGCGCGCGTTGGAGCGCAGTGCCGCCATCCGCGCCGACCACATCTCGGCAAAGGGCGATTTCCCGGCAAGCAGTCAGGGCGACCACCAGGTGGATTCGGACGAGGCAAACCGCAAGCGCATCATCTACCGCAGTAAGCAGCGTGGCTGGCTGGAAGTGGACCTACTATTGGGCCGTTGGGCCAGCCAGAACGTCATGCAACTCACGAGCGACGAGCTGCAGCAGTACGAAGACATTCTGAACGAGGAGACCATCGACATTTTCAACTACATCTCCGGCAAGAGCGCTGTCCCGCAAAGACTGGACACGCCCATGATGAAGAGACTGCAAGAGTACTGCCTCACGTCGCCACTTGGCAAGGCCTCGATCGAGGGCTTCGCGGAGAACAAAAAGTTCATGAGCAATTAATCAGAGCAAAGACACAAGAGTGTATTGGGTCTCCTTATCTATCGTAAATGATACGACGGTTTACTAGACGAGATTTACCTCACTAACTTCGTTCTTACTGCGTCTAAGCAGGACAGCAACGATAGAAGGACAAATTGTAGAATGCCATCGCTAGGCAGACCAAAAGCTGACGGGATTCTTGTGGTAGCAACAACCGACTCTCTTGGTACCGCACGAGTAAACGGAGAATAAGGTGGAATGGGACTGGCAACTTCATGTCCCGATACAGCACATTTTTGTCGTTGGTAGCAGGTACAACGAAGCCAAAGCCTACCAAAGTGTACTCACTTCCATTGTAGAAATCTCCTCGTTTCGTAGCGTTCACAACTTCCTGATACAGCGGATTCGCAGCTCGAGTTTGTTTGTAGGAGGCAATCGACTGATCTAAAGTCTCCATTTGCCTCTCCATCACAGCAATTAGTTGGACCAGTTCGCTTTCTTCGAAGTTGTCGAGCATCGGAATGCTGTGATTAAATTCCATGGAGATTTTAGTATCGTGGTTTGTATCTGCATAGTACGACACCACCTCGTCCAGAATGGGTACGCGTTCATTCACGTGCTTTTCGAACACGTGAAGAGGGGTTGGATCTTCACTTATTGACATGTTAACTGTGCCCAGCACTGCGTCAGCAAACTCGTCCACGTCGAGGTCGTGGCTAGAGTACCAAACGGTGGAAGGGCCTTGCAATCCGTGATTAAGCGCTCGTCGTTCGGCTTCAAAGGCATCTTCGGTCATATCCTGCAGTGCATTCAGACGTACTGCTCGCTTTAGTGTTGGATCCACGTTCACGTCAGCAAGTGTTTGGAACAATGACAACGTTGTCAATGACGGAGTATACACAGTCACTCCGGACTGCATCAGACACGGTTGATCAACTAAACAATTAACAGCCGAAGCATTTGCGCCGTCAACCATCCACTTGTCAACCGATGGGTACGAGTAGAAGTGAGTGAGTGCGGCATAAACTCCACTTCTTGTTGAAAAATCTGCCTCGCTACTCACATTATTCCCGCCACCAACCTCTGGTAAAGCTGTAGGTATTCCAGCTTCATTCAAGCTCCCCGCACTTTTTGTATTAGCACCGGTATCGTTGATTGAAGCGCCCAGGAGAAAGTCTGACAGCGATGGAAAGTCCGAGTGCGGTGAACTTGAGCGGATTGTGAGCCGAGGTATGCCGGTATCAAAGTAAAAATCCTGCAGTTGCATTTGAATTTGCTCAAGTGCTTCGACGTCTTGTGCACTCATTGCAGATTTATCACCAGAATTGCTGTGATTTGCCTGAATACTGCCGTTTGCTGCTCGCAGTGCGAGTTCTCGTGAAGGTTTGGTACTCTCGGGTTCAACACAACTCGATGAACAGGTATCAGATCTCGATTCGCCGCCAGAGTCGGTGTTTAATTTTTCATCGCCTGTTCTGAGCGATTCAAGAAGCTGTGACGCTATTGCTCTCGTCTCGCTAATTCGTGGAGACCACAGCCATGGATAGCTGTCGGCTGGGAATGTTGGAAGTGGTAAATTATCATCGCGGGTGTAATATTCGTCCGAATAACCTTCATACGGCGCAAAAGCTGCAGTATAGCGCGCATACAGCACAGATCGCTTGCTCTCTCCATCATACACATACGACAATGTCGTGTTTGGTCGAGATTCCTCATCTTCTGCAGCTTCAATCGCATCAATCGGCACTGTGAGATTGAATTCCTTTATCATTTCGCTGGCGTTCATCATCTTCAGACGCTGCGCGAACATCTCGTCTTCAAAATATCCAACATAATGACTTTGAATGAGGTTCCAAGCAACTCGACCAAGAGATTTTACAAGAGGGAGCGCCAAATTGTCCGTGAGAAACATTCCAATTGCTTTGTTGCGACGGCGACGCACGTTGCCAGACCGCACAGACTTTCCGTAGTCCATAGGAGACACCAGATTGTACATTAGCAGTCGCGGTATATCTTTCTTCAGAGTGCGACGACCTTCAGTTGAGAGTACCCACTTGGAGATCCACGGGGTTTTGGCTTCGACTGCATCACGATACCCCGCGAAGGTGCTGGAGTTTGAGGCGTTGTTCGCCACAACTTTCCCGTCTGGAAGGCGAGTCCATTGCGGATGGTACTTGTACGGTTGGTCCTCGACCCAGTAATCGGTAGCATTCAATCGAGTATCCTTTGGCGTTGCGTAACTTGTGCTGGTGACTGCAACTAGCACGATAGAAAGCAGCAGCATCGTGAGAACTACGCTTTTCCTTATGATGCCAATGTTGCCACTTCTGAATGAAACGAGCTTCTTCATTTGTCTAAAACTCCTCTCAAACGAGTTCAGCAGCTTGCGGAATGCAAGAAACAATCAGAAACAAGTCTACCTTTCTCGCAGTGAGAAATACGGATTCTTTGTGTCAGCGACTTTACTTGTCATCGTGTCCATCTACACGACTAGGCTGGAGGGCAATAGAAATGGACAGCAACGGACTGACTATCGGAAGATTCGGGCACCCAGCAGGTGACTTCGTCTTCGCTGGACAGCTTGGCGATGCAAGTCGGACTAATACTACTAGTGGATCTTGTTCGTTGCTAATGTTTGACTTCGAATCAACCCAATTATCTCTGTTCTAGGTAGAACTCTACCAACAGTAGGCTAAGTACCGCCAGCAGCAGCAAATACTACTACTTGTACTAGTAGTTTAAAACCAAACTGTGCATTTACTAATAATGGGCAACAGCGGGATGTGTTCATATTACGGCTTTACGTGTTTTGGCAACAGACCACCAAGTAGACACGGGAATTGAGACTATTGTGGGATGGGTGTCCGAGCAATGACTGCCTTAGGCACGGGCAATCGAACCTTATACATGGCTTACTAGAGCCTTCGTTTGAGGGAGCATCTTGATTTACTCCGTCTTCTTCTGGCACGTGCTTTTAGTACTCGATTGGAGCACACACTTGAGATCCGAGGAGTTGCAGGTGACGGACCACGGGCCGTTGACGCCCTTGCCGCCGCACTGGTCGTTGAGTCCTGGGCTCTTCTTCATGCAGAATCCGGTGTGTCTATCAGACTTCTGGCAGAATGCAGTAGCTTCGCACTTGACGGCCTTGTTCTCCCACTCGCACTGTTGGCCAGTACTGGCCAACTCGGTCAGGATATGCACACGCAGGTGCGTGGAGGCGTCGGCGGCTTGGATCGCAAAGCACAGGACAGCAGTGACAAAAAGAGAGAGCTTCATGGCGCGGAGATCTTTGTCAGCTTGGGAGAAGATTCAAGAATGACTGGAGCGCGAGGAGGATCGCATGCCAATGCTCGCAACGATCCTTTGGACAAGATCGCACTGATTTATTTGGGTAGAGAGTTGCAGTGTTCGCACCTGCCTTCTTGATAAGCAAAAGATCTGTCACAACCACTTCAACGAATATTAATTTATTATTGTGCTATTTATCGGTACTAGCGGGGTGTTCTAGGCGCGCTATTGGTGTGTGATATTTCCAAGCAGGGCACCATTGAGAATGTGGAGCGCTGGCTGAAGGAGCTGCGGATGTCACCTCGGCCAATATGTTGATTGGAAACAACCGTGATTTGCGTCAAATTATGGTATCGACGGTTGAGTCATTGGTTTCCGCGGAGCCTTTTTTAGGCTGCTTGGCATCCAGCGCGACGGAGTAGATAAAGTGGTGAACGTGAATCAAGGAACGACCCACGCATCTTAATGCCATTGAGCTACTTAAAGTATGTGTGAAACGGTCAGTTTCGTAGCCCCGGTCAGTTTCGTAGCCCCGGTCAGTTTAGAGCCGCCAATAAAGTTGAGGTGCTCTTTTATTCACTTTTGGGTGTATATGATACCTATAAATTCAGTTTTGGTGTCTGGGGTACACTTAAATTAGCTTTGGGAACCCATAATTTATGGGTCACAAAGAACGGAGCTATTGAAGTGATTGGACAAAAACATTAGCAAAGGGATGAAACTTCAGAGAGGGTACAAGACAAAGTGAAAGACCTGTCGACACAACTTGTGGTTACATGCTCAACATGTTGTGTCGACAGGGCTTAAGATGTTAAGGCGTTGCGCAGGAAGTAAATCAGTTGAGAATTTTACAGGTAGTGCTTCGATACGAGGTGAACGTACGGCCCAACTGGGATTAATTCATGTCCGTGTGTTGTGTCTTACACACAGTTTCATGCAATACAAAAATCAAGTGAATATATTTATATTTTGTCACTTTCTCATGGATTTTCACGAGGTATCGAGCTGCGGAGGGAAAACCATACATGATTGAATTGACTTAGAAAATAAATTTCTGCGTTCTACCTATCTGATGTGTTTGTACAAGTTGTTTGTTGTATGCACCTGACCCGTTTTATTACTGGTGTTACCCTAGTTGTCGTTTTCGCTACATTAATTAATCCGGTTCGACCCCGCTTTCATACTCTTACGCTACACCGCTTCATTAGTTTACGTACATACTAGGCAATAAAACGACAACTGACGCAAAGCTACACTACTTCGATGCGTTAACGGCTGTGCATATCCTTGGGTATGTCATCTCACGTCGCTTTCCTCCTCGACTGGTGCGTAGTATTGCAGCCTGCAATGCAGGTTCATATCGCGCTCAATCCATCATTCTCCTATTCGTACTACTGATAGGTAAAATGTAGGAGAATTAAGTCCGGCCAGTTCGGAGCCGCAGCAGCAGCAGCGGTTCCCTTGGAGGGTGGCGTGGCTACCGCGGTTACCAAAAACAGCCGAACTGAGCCAACACCTTAGAACAAGTCTGATGGAAGGTTCCAGACAAGATTGTCCATCTTTCAAAGTAGGCAACTAAAAAATGTTTTTATCAGTGTAAGTCGCAGACGATATACTTGATCATACAGTGGTTTTACTCAGCACTACCAGCACAAATCCCCTCTAGTTAACCCCTAGAATAGACAGCTTTTCTTAAAGAAAATACTTATTAAGTAATAGCTTTCTTGAGGCCATGATGGCCATTGTAATTCTAATGAAATCCATCAAAATGTCCGATTGTAAAAAAAAGCTTTTCCATAAATTTTTACAAATTTCTAAAAATCCTTAGCCATTTCTGATGCGGCGATAGGGATGCAAAAATATATTTCAATGAAAATTAAAAAGAATGAAGTAAATGACGGATATATTACCGAAATTGTGGCTAAATGACACAAAATATGGCATGCGTGCCATAAACAATGAGCATAGTGAAATCAAGAGAAGCGACAGCCACCCGATTTACTCTCCGTCGGGTCTCCTGCACTGCGCTCGTGCGTCGGTAGCCGCTCGTGCTCACTCTTCATCCTCAGCTTGCTGTGTTGTCCGAGATGCTGCCGCTCGCTGTTTCACTCCGCCGCTTGGCCGGCCGCTCGGCCGCAATGGCCTTGCGTCGCGCTACGCCAACGGCGTCCCGCTCCTCTATGCGCGTGTTCGCGGCCGTGCCAGGCCACGCATCGGCTGCCTGGTACTCTTCGGCGCCGCTGGACTTTGGCACGGACGGAGCTGCCGCCTTGGAGTTGGAGGATGGCGAAGAGGTCGTGCTGGAGCCGCTGCAGGGCTTTGTGGACCAGAAACCCATCGAGGACTTTGATCTATCGCAGGAGACGCAGAGTAACTTGCACCGCGCCGGCGTGACGCACCTGTTCCCGGTGCAGACGCAGTCGTTCGACGTGATGATGAAGGGCGCGGACATCATGGGCCGCTCCAAGACTGGCTCGGGCAAGACGCTGGCCTTCGCACTGCCTATCATCGAGACTATTTTGGCCAACCGCAAGAACACGCGCAACCCACAGGCGCTCGTGCTGTTGCCCACGCGCGAGTTGGCGCAGCAGGTGCACGACGAAGTACGGCGCGTGGCCCCGCAGCTACGCACGGTCAATGTTGTGGGCGGTGTGTCCTACACTGTCCAGGAGAACCACCTGCGTCGCGGCGTGGATATTCTTGTCGGTACGCCCGGCCGCATCATGGACCTGGTGGACAAGGGATCGCTGTCCCTTGATGACGTCGACGTGTCTGTCCTGGACGAGGCCGACATGATGCTCAAGTTCGGCTTCCAGGAGGCTGTGGAGACCATTCTGGGCTGGGTGCCCGAAGGCGGCCAGACCGTCATGTGGTCGGCCACCTTCCCCAAGTGGGTCAGCTCGATGGCCAGCAAGTTCCTTAAGGACCCAGTGAACATTGATCTTGTGGGCGACAATGATAACCAGGTGCCGGCCACCGTGGCCCACAAGGCCATCAATGCGCCCATGCGCGACCGTATCCAGGTGCTCGAGAACGTGCTGCGTCTGCACGCACACGACGGTCAGACACTGGTGTTCACTGAGACGAAGCAGGAAGCGGACGAGATTGCCAACTCGCTGCCTGGCCAGGACGCGCGTGCGCTGCACGGCGATCTGTCGCAGGGTATGCGTACGTCCACGATGAACGGCTTCCGCAGCGGCCACGTCAAGACGCTAGTGTGCACGGACATTGCTGCGCGTGGCCTGGACATTGCCAACGTGGAGCTCGTGGTACAGTACCGTCTTCCCAGCGACAAGGAGAGCTTCGTACACCGTGCTGGACGTACCGGCCGTGCTGGCCGCTCGGGCACCAACATCGTGTTCTTCGACCGCAACGACACGAGCGACGTGCTGGACTTTGAGCGCCGCTACAAGTTCAAGTTCACGCATGCAGCCCCGCCTCGCCCCGAGCAGATGATGACTGGAGCACTCGAGGATGTGAACAAGCAGCTTACATCATTGCCGAAGGCGAACGCGCAGCTGTTCGATGAAGCTGCTCAGGCCATGATTGAGGAACAGGGACCGGGTGTGCTGAGCGCTGCGCTTGCGCTTCTGTGCGGCTTCGACTCGAAGAAGCTGACGTCGCTTTCGATGCTGACGGGCCGCTACCGTACGCAGACGGTGGAGGTGGAAGGTGTGCAGAACGCGCGTGAGCTCAACCGTCTGCTGTCGACCTTCATGGACGACCGTGTGGACATCTACCCGGTGGAAGGAGGCAAGCTTGTGTTTGACATCCCGCAGGGCAAACTGGAGGATCTACAGGCGCACCTGTCCGCTACGGCCGATGACGAAGTGACGGTGACTGCCGCTGTGGAATTCCCACGCCTGCTGATCGACAGAGCCGGCCGCAACAACAACAACGGTGGCCGCTTCGGCCAGCGTGGCGGCCGCAACAACTCGCGCGGCTTCTCTAACAACCGCTTCAACAACAACAGACGCGACGGTGGTAACAACCGCTTCGGAGGCAACAAGGGCGGCAACAATTGGAGACGCAACGACCGTCGTAACAGCGGCCGCGACTTTGACTCGTCTTTCTCCAAGGGCCGTTCCTCGAACCGCAACAACTTCGGCCGCTTCACCGACGGGTGGTAAGGTAAAGCAAGCCGATGCATTTAGGGAATGACTGTATTTTAGATAGTGAGAACCACAGCTAGACATGCCCAGAGGCAGCCAGCATTCGGTTGTGATTTTGATTTGACAGAGCAACGGATATTCAGCCAAATGACAACCAAAACAACTTCAACTTCAGATTACGTGCACCACATGTAATTGGTGTGTTGTACATCACATATTTAACCCAGCATTTCAAACCACACGTCACACATCTCAACTGGAGTAAGATGCACGCACTTGCGCGTGTCTGTCGCTCCCGTGCGCCACGGGCCATTGCTACGTCTGGCTTGGCCCAAGTGTCTTTCTTCTCCTCTTCATCCTCTGGGTCCATTGCCACCACTGCCGGATCGGTCTCAGATGTGGCCGAGTTGTCGAACCAGCACGGCCATGTCAAGGCCAGACTCGACTTCAAGAAGCTCGTGGAGAATGTAGACGCGGCCATCGAGAACGGAAAGAAACGCTGCAGTGACGGTAACCCACAGCTCGTGGCCGACCTCTATCAACGTCAGGCCAAGCTGCGTCACAATGTTAATCTGCTGCGTGCCGAGCGCAACACACATGCTAAGCAACTCGGCCAGGCAGCCGCTGCCAAGAAGAAACAAGGCAAAGAGGCGGAGCAGGCCTTCGAGGCGTTGCGACTTCGTGGCCAAGAGCTCAAACGCGAGATTGCGGACGTCGAGGCTGAGCTAGGCCAGGTGTCGGCCGAGCTGGAGCTTGAAGCGCTCAAGATCCCCAATGATACCCACCCGGATGTGCCTGTGGGCGGCGAAGAGGAATCCCGCGTTATCATGAAGCATGGAGAGAAGCCCGTGTTTAACTTTAAGCCCAAGGATCATTATGACTTGGCCACAGACTTGGAATTGTTGGACACCCAGACCGCTGCGAAGGTGGCTGGGTCCAAATTTACGTACTTGTGTAATGAAGGTGCAATGATGGAGATCGCGCTGGTGCACTGGACGCTAAGCAAGCTGCGAGCTCGTGGATTTAAGGTCATGTTCCCGCCCGATGTGGCCCACTACAAACTCGTGGAAGGCTGTGGCTTCCAACCGCGTGGAGAGGCCACACAGATCTACTCCATTGCCAACTCGGACTTGTGTCTGACCGCTACGTCGGAGATTACGCTCGCTGCGGCCAAGAGTAACGAGATCCTGTCGACGCCTACACTGCCACTTAAGTACGCAGGCTTCAGCCACTGCTTCCGCACGGAGATTGGCCACGGTGGCCGCCTGACGCGCGGGATCTACCGCATCCACCAGTTCAGCAAGGTGGAGATGTTCGCCTTCTGTGCGAACGAGACACAAGCCCAGGAGTTCTTCGACGAGATGGTAGAGATCCAGACGAGCATGTACGCCGAGTTGGGCCTGCACTATGAGCTCATGGACATGGCCACGGGAGATCTGGGGGCACCCGCCTACCGTAAGTTCGATCTGTTGGCGTGGATGCCTGGCCGCGAGGAGTACGGCGAGGTCTCCAGTATGTCTATATGCACGGACTACCAGGCCCGTCGTCTCAACATTCGCCACAAGGACCCGAAGGCCGAGGAGACGGGAACGTCGTTCGTGCATACGCTCAACGGCACTGCCTGTGCCGTCCCTCGTCTGCTTATCAGTCTGTGGGAGACGTACCAGCAAGAAGACGGCTCTATCGTTATCCCCGAGGTGCTCAGGCCGTACATGGGTGGCCAGGAAGTCATTCGCCGCTCAGAGTAAGGAGCAAGACACATTACAGAGAAGTCGAGCTGCCAAATAGACCCCATGTGATGCTGTATAGCTGTTTGTCGTCGCTGGTTTGGCGTCTGTATTATCTATTGTAATGTGGGGTTCACGTCGTGTCTGACGCTTTATGTCGGGCTCTCCCGTGCCCGCACGTAGTAGGAGCCGTCAACGCAGTCGCGGATATCGAACGATTCGAAGCGGCTGCTGGCTGTGAGCACGTATACCTGCGTGGCCGTGGCGGCCGTGATAATGCCCGACATCACACACTCATCCTGACTTCTTTCGTCATTTCCAGCCACTGATTCTGTCCGCTGGCGTTTGAACACCTCCACTTCCTGTCCCTCCTGTAACATGCGCGGGTTTAAGTGCAATCTGGGCCGTCGGTTCTTCGCTGCCGTACTGCGTGATGGTGTCGCAGATGCAGGTAAGTTCGGCCCTGATGCGTGTGGTATCCTCCGCGGAGTGATGATCATGGGTCTCCGTCGCTTTGGCTTCTTAGACTGGTGCCTCTTGTGTTTCTTAGCAGGCTTGGCCACTGGAGCCTCCACATTGCAGGGGACAGCACTTCGAATCGCCTCCAGGTCTTCAGCAATCTCTTTGGGTGTCACCTGCTTGTTGGCTGGCTTGAAGACGGACGCGCGGCCCAGCAGTCGCTCTAGCCGCTTTTTCTCCTGGAACTGAACCCTGTGCGCTCTCTCCTCGGGCGAGGCCGAGGCCAAGAACACGTCTTCCGGTCCGTCGACGTCTCCGTCATTGGTGCGTCGCCTCCTCATGCCGTTGGCCGAATTCTTGGCCGGCGTGGAGAAGCCTCCGCGGGTTTCGTCCCGCACGGCCCGGCGACGGCGACTGGTCACGCTCACGCCGTCCTTGGCCGTCTGCAGTCTGCGTAGCTCCCTGTCAATATCGGCACTCATCTCTCTCTGGAGCTCGGCGCAGCGGCGGGCGTACGTCTCTCGGGCCTTCTTGTCCGCGTACTCACAGACTCTTTGAGCCGCCGTGTGCCGCCGTTTTAAGGCCGCATGGGCCTTGGCCACATGCTCCCGAAGCGTGGCCCGTAGCAGTTCACAACTTAGCACGAAATCGGTCGCTGTCTCGAGCTGTAGCCGGCGTTCTACTTCGTCTAATCGCGCCAGTTCATGCTCCAGACTCTCCCGATCTCTGGGTAGTGCATCCTCGCCGAAGTTGTCGTCGCTTTCGTCGAATTCCTCGCGATCTAGTGCGTCTTCGTTTTGGCCATTTGCACAGCTACTAGAAGAGATCATAACAGAGTTAATGAGCCTATTACCAGGCGCTGAATCGCCCTGTGAGACACAGGCCGCCACATCCATCTCCACGATGTGACCCACGTGCGTAAAATTCGGAAATGATGATAAGATGGCGCGAACTGGGCGGAAAAGGATCAAAAGTTGGTACTTTTCTCGCAATTATGGGTGCCCGACGGTCTAGCCGCGACGCTGGCGCGCGACGCGCTCGAAGCAGGCCCGCAGCTTCTGGAACTCCTTCTCACAGGCCTGGCGATTCACACCACCGTGGATGTCGGCCACGCACTTGCCGTACACTTGGACCTATCGGCATGCAAGAGAAAAACAATTGTCAATAATTGATAAATGTGGCCAAGAATGACACGTCCCGAAATCCTTAGACAGAGCAACAACTACAGACGTACATCCAGCGGACACTCGGTCAGCATCTGCGAGAAGAGCTTGCTCATACGCACAGGTGTCTTCTTGGACGTAGAGCTTCCTGCAGGCATCGTATACGGTCCGTCCCTGGTCTCTTCTAAGCCGAAAATGCACTTTAAAAAATGAGTTCAAATCGCCAAGTGGGCAAAGGCGCAATATGCTGGAAGGTGTTGGCAACTTGTACGCGTTGCTTGTTCTTATATTGTTTTTTTTCTTAAGCAGTTTAGTCAAAAACGAGCGGTATGTGGATATATTGGCGACATACGTTGCATGTCAAGTCTTCGATCGTCCTGCTGCTCCGTGTCGTCCCTTTGATTGGCAATTTATCCATGGAACTCGGAATCACTGTCGCTCTCGTCACTGGACGGATACTGCGCTACATGTAGCGTGGGTGCAGTTGCAGTGGCCGGCGCTTGCGTCGCTTCTGTACTTGCTTCACTCTCCTTCGCTTCAGCGGAAGCACTCGGCTTCTCTTCAACAGCGGCCTCAGTAGTACTAACTGTTGGCTTCTCTTCATCATCATCATGCCGCTCGTTCTCAATAGAAGCCTCTACAGCCTCTACAGCGTCGGCCACTGCTTCGACAGCAATCTCTTGTGGTGGTGGAGGACCATCACTCACGTTACCATCACTCTCTTCTTCGATCTGCTGTGTTGGCTCCTGTAGCTGTTGGATGATACTCTTCGTACTGGACTTCAAGACCTTGCGAATAGCATTCAGCACCTGCTTGCCGTCGATAGCCGTCTCTTCTTCAAACAAGTCCTGGAAGCGGAAGAACATCTCGTTCACCGCTTCTTTAAACAGCGCCACCAGTCTTTCACGTTCCTCTGCGCCTCCTCCAGTGTGTGCGGCCACGGCCAGCATATCCTGCGCCTCGCGCTTGATCGTCTCTGCAGCGGCCAGTGCACGCTCGGCCGCTTGCTCACGCTCCTTGACGACAGCACAGTTCTCGCATTCTCCAGACGACACACGGCCAGACACCAGCACCTGTTCGTACTTCTCCTGTTCCAGATCTTTAACCTGTTGCTGCAATAACTCGATCTGTTCCACATAGATACGCTTCTCTTCAGCGGCCACCTCCGTCGTCTCCGAACTCGCAGGCTTCGACTCCAGCGCCGTCTCCAGCTCACGAACGCGTGCCGAGGACACGTCCAGTTTGCCGGTCAAGTCCTGGTTCTCTCTCTGCAGTTGAGCCACCTGTTGTGCAGCGATTTCTAGCTGCTTGGCGTCTCTCTCCGTCGTCTCACTCTGCGCTGTCAACTGCTTCGTCTGCTCCTCCGCATAGGCTTGAAGACGCAGTCGATCGTCGTTCACTTGCTGCAGTTGTGTCTGAAGAGAACGCACTTGTTGCTCCAATTGGGCCGTCGCAGTCGAGAGCTCCGACGTCTTGACCTGTAGAGCCACATCGTGCTGCTTCTTGGTCAACGCCAGCTCCTGCTCAGCCAGAGAACGGGCCTGTGTCTCCTTGGCCAGCTGCTTTTCCGCTCGAGAACGGGCTTCACGCTCGAAATTCAGCGCTTGTTTGTGCTCCTCTGCGTCGTTACTGGCTCCGTGTTGCTGCAGTTGATAGTACGCCGTCAATAGCTGTTGATACTCGGCATGCAGACGGTTCGTCTGCGTCACTGCAGCGTCCCGGGCACTGGCCAGAGCGCTCAACTCCGACGCAGCATTCAACTGAGAGCTGGCGGCCGACTGGTATCGCTCTTGTAGCGACCGCTTCTCATCCTGAAGACGCTGGTTTTGCTCCAACAGCTCCTCACATCGCTTCTCGTACGATGATTGCTGTTGGTGCTGCGAGTTAATCTGAGTCAGAAGCCTGTCATTCTCGTTAGCTAGTCGCTCGACGCCACGGATAACAGCAGCCACGTCGCTGGGGCCGGCACCGATACCAGAGCCAGAATTCGATGTCCCCGGAGCCATCCGGATCAGATAATCCACTTTGGCGTTCAGTTCCGACAGCATCGCGTCCATGGGACGTCCGCTTAGAGAATTATTGTTAAAAATCGATGAAGAAGTCGGAAAGCTGCTGTTTAACCCGAAGCCCATAGATCCAAACCCACTTCCAGTGGCACTCATGCGTTCACGCTCAAGAGCACGCGCTTGGAGCTCCAATTGTTGCTCTCGTTGTAGCAAACGCAGCTCCTTGAGCTCCATGTCGTTCTTAGACGCAGCGTCTTCTTCGTACGGTACGAGATCTCCATTCCTGGCTTCGTTTCTAACGCTGTTAGACCGGGAGGCCGCGTTGTTAGCGGAACTGGGACTGGAACGTCGTCGCGATGCCTTCTTCTCTGATGATGAAGCTTTAGGTGCTTCCTCCGTCGCTGCAGATGTGTTTACAGCTGGTGCAGACTTCCGTTGAGTGGCATTATGGCCTGTCTTGGTTTTAAACAGCTCAATCTCTAGAAGATACCAGTCCTGTCCGTTAGTCTTGCCTGGTGGGGCCAATACGATCCGTTTACCACCTTTTCTCATCCCCACAATACCCTCTTCTAGTGCTTTAATACGTTCACTACCGTCTCCAAGCCGAATTTTACGTAAGTCACCCTCACTGGCCTTCTCGAACGGCGCGTACTTGGTCACCACGTCGGCCGGGGCCGAATTGGCGTTGCCCACGACTCTCCATGCACTGAATGCAACAGCGACGGTGTCTCCGTTGCTTACTTGTTGAGTCTCGGGCTTTACGAACACCAGGTCGTCCTGAATCAGTGCACTCGGGTTCGACTTGGTCACGGTCTTGTCACTGCCCCAGATCTCGACGTGGATCTTGGCCAGAAACACTTGCCTCATGAACTCGGCCACCTGAGCATCGCTGGGGAATTTGACCGACCAATTAGCCCCCTGTTCGTCGTAAAAGTTGACGTAACTCTTTGCTTGAAGTGTGGGTTTAAAGGTCCCGAACTTGATGGGCACAGCGCACAAATGCTGCTTGGATGCGTTGTAGAAGAGGAGATTGTAGGCCGTCTCGGCCCCCACGATGACACAGCCCACAGCTGCTTTAGAACCGGCCGTGCTGCCCCCAAGTTGTACGTACTTGCGGGCCGTGGCGTCATATTGATACAGCGAGACCATGGTGGAGTACACGACGGCCGAGGCAGTCGAGGAGACGGCTGCCGGGGGTGTTGTTTGCTGCGGCTGCTGCTGCTTATGCGATGGCTCTCGAGGTGCAGTGTAGCGTAGTGCATCGTTGCCGCCACCGGAGGCCGATACGTCCTGGAAGATGCCGTTCAGGCGGGCACTCGGGTTCGAAGACATTTGCGGCGCGTGTACGGGAAGTTAAACGATGCGAGGAGGCTGGCCGGGATCAAGAGATGAAGGGGGGATGGCTGGCGGATGGCCACAAAGCGAGACGATGCAGGGAGCAGCACACACACACACGGAATGACACGCTGCTTTCTCTCTGCTTACGCCTGATAAATGTGACGACGATGCAACCCAAATATGGAGTGTCACACGTAGGTGGCGGTGTATTGGATTGATGAATGTACCCAAATAATTGATGTATTCTGCCTGGACCCGGATTACGGGCTCATTCTAATTCTGCGGGATCGGGATCGGAACAAGTTGAAGCGGCCAACACAAAATAATAATGTGTCTGACGTCGTGCGAATTGTGGACTTAAGTTGTTTGTCCTCGCGAATCGAGTTGTTGCATGCATTGGATATCGTTAAGCGAGAGGGCAAGTGATACGCAGAAATTTGAGCTGGGTCTCTGTTTCGCGAAGCATCGTCAATTTAAAAACACACGAACTTTGTATTGCTAACCGGTTCTCGGGTACAGCAAAAGCACACCGACAGAGAAAAAGAATACGGGAGCTCGACCTAAGTTTGAGAGGAGAGTTCATGGCTTAGCCATGGCAACGACACGGAAACGATGGCTGGATTATTTAAATATCCCGCACAAGTGTATAAGAAGTGTATAAGCGAACGAACCGTCACACACTCGTCACATCTCGACATACAAAAAAAAAAAAAAAAAATATTCGCGGATACGAAAGGCTCACTTGCTCGCGTAGATGCTCCCTGTACGGGATCCTGTTAATACCTCAAGCCAGAACACGGGGACAGCAGCGGCGCAAAAAAAAAATAAATCAAGAGGCGATAGAAAACAAAAGAGACAAACCTGATACTCTATTTTACTGAATAGCTGACCTCACGCTTTCGAGTGCAGGCCTCTCGGTATGAGCCTGAACGCATGTAGTGGCGCGCAACACAACGGCGTCATAACCCTCCGCCCTCCCATGGCCAGTCGCCCTCTTACCGAATTCGGTTAAAAACGCCGAGGACTCACGGCTTCGGGCTCCTTGATATTATTGACCCAGTAGTAGCGCCGCTTGTACTGATCTTTAATCATTCGCATTCGATCGCTAGCAGAAAACAAATGATCTTCAGGAATCTTGAACACTTGGGTAAGAACACTCACTGGATCGTATTCTTTTAAAATCCATTCCTGAAACATCATATGCCGGTATCGGGAGGCCGCCTCGGACGTTCGTAAGGAATCCTTTGCCCGCGAAATCATAAGGGCAAGCTGATCTTCGCCCTTGAAGCCCTCTCGAAGCGTAGCGTATAAAGTCGTTTTGTTCTCGGGATTCTTTGAATTAAAGAGATTGATATATAGCTTCAACGTTTCCATCTTTCGGCTTATCAACGATAATATGTCATCGTCTTTGATCTTCAATAGGTTGAAGACGTCCACAGCGGACTTCTGGCTGTTAAGCCAACCCTCCAACTGTTGGGTTTGTAACTTCGTTGCAATGTCCTTTGAGCTTGGAGCTTGCTTTGCAGTTACGAGTCCTTTGGCTATGGCAATTTCTCCGTATCGTGCGGTGAGCGTCCCAAGCAACGACTCCGCTCTGTTCGGGTACTTCGTGCTGACCATGTCCAAGTATTTGCTCAAAACCTCTAACTTTGGGCTGGCAAGAGCGCTATCCACGTCTCCGTTAAGCTTGAGCTTCGCTAAAGCATCAGCTGCAGACTTTTTCTGGAATAGCCAAAACTTCAACTTCTCTCCCTCGATGAATTTCAAATGTGCTTGACTTTATCGAATCTGTCATCTTGCTCAAAACGTTAATTGCCCTCTCTTCACTATTCACTTCAGTTGTTGAATGAAACCTTAACAGCCTTTCCGGATTCACCACCACCGAGGCGGAGACGCATGCAAGCAGGATGACAACAAGTGCGAGCCCAACACAGCGACGCATTTCTTAAAGAGCTTCGAAGTATGTCAACCTTTGCTAGAAAAGAAAACTGCAAACTGAAAGAAATATGGCGTGCCGGTATTTTAGTATTGGTAGCCGCCTGTAATCCTGATTAGACGTTTACGACAAACGTCTACCAACAAAAAAGATTACCATCGATCGACTTTTTCGACGCATGAAAAAGAAAGGTATGAAAGGATGATCTACTTCAGGGGCGAGCGAAACGTGCTTACAATGTACACTACAGCAGGACGATGCGATACCAGTGTTGGGATTGCATGTTCCAGCTCAATTTCAGGTAAGAGATTTTGATTGTCTTAAATGAAAACAATTTGCATTCTATCGATGAACCGCTTCTTTTTATCTTTTCAACATCCGTGGCGGTTCGTTGCAGAGGGCCTGCTTATTAGTTCTGACTGCGGAGTTTTATAGTTGTCTGTTCACTAGTAGTATTCTTCATACTGGAGTATTTTTTTTTACCCCAGTTTAGTAACGCTGACAATGTGTATGTCCCGAAAGGACCAACGTAATGCCAAGATTGAGGCTACAGTACCTCCGATTCAATTATATTGAAACAATGAAGCACTAGTAATCAGGTTTTATGAGTATGTTTCTCCAGAAAGTAAGAAGGGTCATCTTCTTAACCCACGAAATGACACCCGACGTAACCTTGTAGTTGATGAACTGACTCGCTGCGAACGAGAATAAACCTCGGTCCTAATCACCCGAAGCAGAATCCGGCTTGTCCAGTTCAGTAAAGTCGAAGACATCCGAAGAACTGGAAGCAGCGGTAGAAACTTCGTGGAGGGAGTCCTTATCAATGATGATCACCATTTTGCCGGTGATATTGCCGTATATGAAAGGCACGCTTTTGACGAAGATGTCGTCGGGTATTTCAGCCGATAGCTTGCTTTTGGCGACTGCATCGTGGGTGGTTGTGGCAGCAATGTCGTTGCTGCTCGCGAGAAGAACGATGGTAGCCGACAACAGGAATTGAATCACACGCATCTTGCTTGTACTCCCAGTCTTCAGCAAGTTGATGAATGAAAACTCTGAATGAAGGAGCGATATTCCCTGTTCTGGCATTTCTGTAAAAAAAAAAAAAGAAAGAGGGGGTATCTAGTTGTTGGGATTACCAGTTCAATGCTAACATAATACTGGCAAGAGCTTTGATTATGCTATTTAAGTACTTTCGATTCTCAACTTCTTTTTTTCTCTCGCATTAACATTACAAAGCCAAAGATATCAACACCCACCTTCCTTTTCTGGCACAATATATACCCCAGGAGAGGCCATGCTACACATTTATACATCACAATGGAGCATCCAAGATGTTACGTCTTCGACAAAGCCTCATCCACATATAGTGCGCGGCACGCAAGCGTGAATCTCTTCGAGGGATTGCGTCGATTTGCTAGTATTCCTGCAACTTAGTCCAACACGATAAGGGGATAGGCTCTGGGTTTGTTTTTAACTTGAAAGCTACACTAACCAGCGTTCGAAGAGATCCTTTGACAACGCCAATTGAAGGTCCCTACTTCCAGTGTTCGTCCCTAATTGGTAGTACGTCTCAAAAAAAAGTTGTAGCGTACCACCGGTATACATAAGTATATAACGGAGTTGCCACTTTGCGAATAATTTCATCAACCAAACTCACTTGTCAAATTCGCTTGTTCGATTATCGAAACGACGAATTTTAGTTGACCGTACGTCAACTCAAGCATTTCCATATTTCCCTGCCTGTTCAACATGAACCCTTTGGTTCTCTTCTTGGGTCAATAAAACACATTTGAATTTGCACCAGCAAAGAGATGAAGCTTCTGCTAACCGTCACTGCCGCGATTCTATTGGTGAAGATATCGACGGCATTGCATCGCAAGTTGCGGATCGCTCGCGGTCTGGCACCACTAAGCGGACCATCGGGCGTTTGGTTATTGGGAAATATGCCGGCATACATCAAGAACCGTCGTCGTATCTACCACTTCTTGGTAAGGACGCATCCAGTTCTCTTCTATTCGTAACTCTCACGTTCTTTATTTTCTTTCGTGTTAGGAGGAGCTGCTGAAGCAGCACGGGGGTAGGATGAAGATGCCGTGGCACCTATTCTTCGACGGGGCCATCTACGTAAGCAAGTCATAGTTAGAAATGCTGGAATAATTCTAATGATTCTAATGATATTGGTTCTGGGAACAGATCACGGATCCCAAAGACGTTCAGCACATTTTATCGACCAATGTCAGCAACTACGTGAAGCCACAAGGATTCCTGGACGCATTTCAGGAGGTCTTTGCGAACTCGTTTTTTGCTATGAACCACCACGCTCAAGCACCTGATGGAGGAGCTGGCTGGCGGCTACAGCGCAAGGTGGCTGCCAAGGTGTTCACTACCGCCAATTTCCGTGTGTTTACCGAAAAAATCTTTGCACGTCATGCAGAGGAGACACTCAATGCTGCACAAACTGAATCATTCAAGGCTGCAGCACGAGATGGAAACCAATCCGCTGACGGAAGCTTCTGCTGCGATATACAAGAGATCAGTGCGAGATACACTTTGCAGTCCATCTTCGACGTCGCGTTTGGTCTGCCGTTGAGCGACGTCGCGATTGCAGAAGATTTTGCCAAGCACATGAGCTTCGTCAACGAGCACTGTGCAGAGCGGTTGTTTGTGAAGCAATACTATAAAGTTCTTCGTTGGATTATGCCAAGTGAGCGAGAGCTCCGGTGGAGTACACGCGAGATTCGAGCAGTGGCTGATGCTGTTTTGCTTCGACGTCTGGGAGAATCCGAAGCAGAAATCAAGGCTCGATCAGATCTGTTGTCACTGTTTATATGCAAGTCTCGAGAGCTTGCCGCTAACGATCAATGTGGAACGGACGCTTCATCATTATTGGGACCCGAGACTCTCCGATCCATCATCTTGACGTTCGTCTTTGCTGGTCGAGATACGACGGCTGAATGCCTCACATACAGCTTTTACGCCATCGCTAGACACCCGAAAGTTCAGAAACGAATTGCCGAGGAGCTCGAGACTGCAATATCAAGCACCTCAACACCATTCACGTTCGAAGATGTGAAAAACATGAAATATCTCGAAGCTGTAGTTTATGAAGCGGTGCGGTTGTATCCAGCACTCCCATATAACGTTAAAAGCGCGGTCAAGGACGACTACCTGCCTGATGGCACCTTCGTGCCTGCAGGTGTTGACATCGTCTACAGTCCGTGGTTTATGGGGCGCAATGGCGCGTTTTGGGGTGACAACCCGTTAGAGTTCCGTCCCGAACGCTGGTTGGAGATGACCAAGCGTCCCAGTGCGTTCGAGTTTCCAGCTTTTCAAGCTGGCCCACGTATATGCCTCGGTATGAACATGGCCGTACTGGAAGCTAAGCTCTTCCTCGCCACCACGCTGCGCCGTTTCCACATTGCAATTGCACCTGGAGAGAAGCACGATCGTGGTTATGTGTTGAAGTCGGGTCTCTTCATGGACGGTGGACTACCGCTACAACTGACCCCACGACCCCAGCGCGCGGCATCAGCGTAGAGTAGTAGAAAGTCAGCACAGTAGCGTCGACAAGAACGGCTAGCGATGTCAGTAGGCAGATAGCTTTCGTCTTGGTCAATGGAAATCCCATTACTTCAAGTATGGAATTATTTATTCACTGATGGCCGATCGCCTTTGATTGCAACATTTCTATTTGTGTGAGCTGATCAGGCATGAGGTAACTCGAATGTTGATCCAGTTGTAAGAATGTTGTAAGAATGTTGCGCGAAGATTTCGGCGGTGGAGGGCCGCTCATTACAGCAGACTTGAGACGAATATGCCGTACCAAGTGCTGCCCGGCCTCGTGGTCATCTCCGTCGCCTTCTCGCTCATGGGCGTGGGCTTCGGCGCCGTCAACAAGTGGCAGGCCCGCAACAACATGCAGGTGCGTTCCACCGCCTTCCACGCTATCGGAAGAAGAGCGATGTCTAACAATAACTATGTATCTGCTATTCGGGAGTGCAGAGCAAGCTGGAGCTGCTGACGGACTGGGACCGCATGATGGACGAGCGCGACCGCAAATTAGCAGCCAGAGCGGCGGCGTTTAATGCGAAACAATAGCAGAACATCGCCGTATGAGGAGCGACCTCGACAGTGTTAAACGAGCGTCGCACACGACGATGCCGGATGCTGGATGACACCTCCTCTTTTAGCGACTTCGGGTGTTCAACTGGCTTCGACGCTCTACTGGCTTCACCGCTCTAGGGAGGAAGTGAAGTACTTGAACAAACAGAAAAAGTAAGCAGCAAACAGGAGAGCAGCGCACGCTCCACGATTTCGAGATGTAGTTGGTTATATACCCGCGTTCCACAGCTTATGACGATGAGTCTTCGGGTTTTCTTGAACTCGTGATACATGAAATAGACCCCTCACTACGTAGAAGCTGTCGTCTAGTGTTGACGCATATGACAAGCAGGTTTGCCGGTCTTTGGTTCTCTGCTTCATGACGAAGTTCATCTGTTCACTTGCAACTCACTTGGTATCTGCCATCGTGAATCTCGGCGCCAGTACACTCAGGCCGAACCTGTTTCAGTCAGGTTCAGCTCACAGAAAGATCGCATTGATTTAAGCAGCAGCGTCCTGTATGATGCCTGTGGGGCCAAGTAGCACTGGGTGTTTTGTGTTTTTGTCGACATGTTAGTTTAGTTAATAAGAAATCCGAGCACTGCCGCAGTCCGTGCGGTGACTCCACTAGTTGAAGCCAGGACGCGGTGCCGCACAGAACTCCTTCTCTCTCTCGCACCTTCACTACGTGTCTCGCCACCACGAAAGGCCGAAGATCTCATCGGGGAAATACTAGTACAAAGCGGGCAGTTCCGCGCGTCGTCACACATCTATACCCTCTCCTTTCTCGCTCACTCCCTTCCCTCCTCTCTCGCAGTTGGATCCTTCACGGCGACGGGTGCTTATGCCTTGGCTCCAGGGCAGTTACGGGCCCAGTGGCCGGTCTCTCCGCACTGATAGCACTTGTCCTCGCTCGGGCCGCTGTCGTCGGGGCAGTCGCGACGCAGGTGGCCCGACTGGCCGCAGTGGTGGCATTTGCGCGACTCGCGCAGCTCCTGTGGGCAGTCACGACGCAGGTGGCCGGTCTCGCCGCAGTTGTGGCACTTGGGCGGCTGCGCCTCCTCGGGGCAGTCGCGACGGATGTGGCCCACCTGGCCGCAGTTGTGGCAGGCACGGCCGCCGGCGCTCGTGGGGCAGTCGCGCTTGAGGTGACCGACCTTGCCACAGCCGAAGCAGGCAGCGCCGCTGTTGTAGCCACCGAAGCCGCCCTCCTGGGACGGTGCCTCAGGGCAGTCACGGCGGAGGTGGCCCGCCTGGCCGCAGTTGTGGCATTTGCGCTGGTCAGCTCCCGTCGTCTCCATACTCGTCTCTAGATATAACAAAAGATACGCCGTATCGCGGTCAGTTGCTTGTCCAGAATAGCAGCAGCAGGGCCAGCGACCGGGCCACTTCAAGGCCGGAGCCGCAGCTAGTCAGGCCGCCTCCACATCCCCGTCATTCATCCACCAAAGCTCACCTCTTGTCTCCGATTCTTCCGCAGAAATGACACGCGAAGAGCTCCAGGCCGAGCCAAGAGTCCTCCACGTCCGCCCCCGCGATTGGTCGCTGGGGCCTGAGGTTTTATGTTTTGAAACGGATGTGGATTGGGAGATAATATGGCGGACCTTGGGGAGGGATGACCCGTCCGATGCAGAAGCATTCGCTCTTAAGGTTTTACAGGCGTTGGACGACTGGGCTTCGCGTGGGCTTCGATGTCACTGTCGATGAGTCAACATCTTCCTGCACGCCTTGTTTCTCACACTTGGCCTAGTCGATCTGCAGGTGCGCAGCTCCCTGTAGTGTAGGCTCCGAGATGATAGCGATTTTCGCGGCACCAAGTCGGGTCAAAGAAACGGCACTGAACATGGAGCCAAGATGTCGCCCCGCCTCGCGCGGCCTTTGGGATCCGAGGTTTTATCCTTCCATTGGTCACAATCAACGTCAATTTCCAGCCAATCCAACGGCGGATCACTGGATCTTCAACTTGGTCAGCATTGCACGACGACGAGTGCGGAACATGGCTGCAACACCGGACTGAGCCAGGACGCCGCCCGCTGCGAGACCCACAGGTGACCACGACGTGTTGCACAGCCATCCCAGCCCTCGATCGACCCACTGGCGCAGCTTCGAGGCCTCGTTGGTCTCAGATGAGAGCCTGGCACCAGTAGACGGCCAATGATGCTCCACGAACGCAGTGAGAGACGGATTCCCGCGTTCCAGAGCTGGCAAGTATTCTTTTACAAAGGTTCTGGTCCACCACTGCGTGTCGTTATAGTTTAGGATCTTGGCTGTGGGCAGCGCTTGGTTCCACGACGTGTTCAACCTCGTAAAGTCATAGTAGTAGAGTTGTGCACGAATAGCGTCCGGTGGAGCATCAGGAAACGGGTCACGCGTCGTATCGAGGAGTTCTTTCACGTCACGAGAGCCTTCAAGAAGCTTAGCCACGAGATTCACGAGCCACGGAGCGCTGTGGTAGTCACCCAGTGCGGCAAACCACATTTGCCAGTCCAGTCGAGGCTGGAATGGAGCTATCAGCCGCGGAGCGGAACTCAAATCGCCGGGCTTGTACTTGAAATGATAGGATTTCCACGTCAATCCGCCGTCTTCTGTGCCCTCTAAAATGATCTCTGGTCGGGCAACAACGGAAACATGCTGCTCATTGGCCATTTTTACCGTTCCCACGCCAGTCATGGTACGAAACAAGCCATAAGCACTGGTGATACGGTACTTCTCGGTCGAATAATACGTGGAGATAGCAAACGAAGGCAACGACTGCTGGAACGACTGATCCAGCACCGAAAGAGTGACCACACTGCTCGTAAACACCCACAAACTTGCGACTGTTGCTGTCAGGAGGTAAATTAGCCGCAGGACGAGTAGTTTCCTGGTCGTAGAACTGTGCCCCGAGTGTGAGAAGGAACGCACAACTTGCCTACAGCTCGAACACACAACCAAGACAGCGGAGAACAGCGTGCAACGGGGGAGAATCAGTGCTAGCCATACCTGGATATCTCCCACAGTTGGTAACAGTCGGATCCTCGTAGCTAGCAGTAGTTCTAGAAAACTGTGGGTCTGTTTCCTGTCCTGAATCGTCAGTTCAAAAGCGTCCAGCCACGTGTACACGCAGAAGAAGAGACCGCAACCGAGCATCGCCTTCGCGGCCAGTGGATGTGTCTGGAATGTGTACCACGCCGACTCCACTCGAGTTATCCACGACTTTCGTTGATTTGACGTATCACTCCCGCAATCTTTTGCTCCATTGTCGATATCCAGAAGAACTGCTGCTAAAATGATGGTCAGCAGGTTGAAAAAATTGTAGTTTCCCGTGAGGAGGATGGAAATTTGCAGCACGATCTGCTGAATGGCACCGATTCTTCGCAACGTGGGGTGAGGCGCGATTAGGAAGAATGTCCACGGGCCTTCGATCAGCAGTGTGACTGCTACAGCTAGACGATTGATGATCGGCTAAATCGTATACACCAAGTCAGATGAGAAAACAAATTACGTCGTATCAAGAGCACTTACCGGAGCTTGCAACGCGTACCAACTGAGAGGCAAAGGAAGAGGCTGTGTGGCGAAGTGGAAGTCCAACGCCGTGAGTCCAAGCCAAGTAGGGCAGCGCGATTGGATCTTGACGGCACCGGACATGAGCATGAACTTGAAGAACAGAAAGCGCAGAGTCCACACGGCGGCTGCTGGTGTCTCGAAGGTGTCATCTGGCTTGCCGCGGTGCCACCACGGAGCCATTAGGACGGCCAGAACGCCGATCTCCAGCAGGAACGAGTCCCATTGGAACTGCATGAACGTCTGACCGCACTTCACGATGGATAAGTAGCATATCCACAAGAGCGTCAGGGGTCCTGTAGTACGCCATGCCGGCTGTACCATGCCCAGCAGTGCAATGGTGACTCCTGCGAGACAAATCACCTCCATGCAGAAGCTCGGGGTCCATTGAAATGGCTCGTGTAGCCATACGAGCGTCGGGAATTTATCGGCGATCCACTCGAAAGTCGATACGCCGTGCGATTCTGATGCGTTTCCAACCTTTACGCTGCGCAGATAGACGTCCACGGGTTGGATACCATTCCTATGAGCAAATATTACAAACACACATGAGCAAGAACAGGAGGAGCTAGCAGCGAGTTCACGTACTCGCCATAGAGGCCGCGCACTTGAGTTCGGATGGAAGCGAAGGCCAAAGCGTACACCGTGCAAATGCAAATGAGGAAAAACTCTCTCGGGAAGCGCAGCATGGTCGCCGTCGGCCACACTTCTTCAGGGCAGACGCCGTCGGATACGCCGTCGGAAAAAGCTTCGGTTCTTGAACCGGTAAGAGGAAGTTTTATGGTGTGGACTACACGTTTTGGTGAGAATTAGAAATGACCGTGACCATTATTTTTAAATAGTTGCATAAAATGTTTTAAAAACATTTTTACAACTTTTTACAGAAATGACCAAATGAACATTTTATTTTAAATAATGATCATACGTTTTAAGAAATGATCAAATGATCATTTTTAAATATTATGTTCATGTGATCATTTCGTAAAAGATTGCGTAAAAGTGTTTGTGGCGTACTGCTTGTGAGCCACATGGATTATATGTTTGTTAAGATTTAAACTATGTAGACTTACCCCCAAAAGGTGGAAAAAAATGGTAAATGTTGCGCTTTTGTTGGTATCACTGCTTTTAAAAATGATTGAAATATATTTTTAAATGAGAACAATTAATACTATTTATTTTTATTTCTTAAAAAAGAAGCTTTTGATCAAAAATCTGGCAGTTCGTAAAATGTTTCTATTTCTGCTTTCTTTGAAGTCAAGAAAAGCAAACTGTTTCTATCGCTTTCTTTTTAGAAGTTCTCATGTTTTAGTACCATGGTATCGTCTTCAAATCGGTTTGTCGGTTTGTTATGAAGACGCTTAAGCCCGCTCCGCCTGTCATCGCTCGCCAGAAACCAAATCCACCGCTCTAGTGAGGCAATTGGGATGGCAGCTATAGTAAACTCCCAACTGGCAAAGCTTCTGGCCGCCTTCAGCTCTGCACCAATTGGTTGGAGCAATCGTTCTAGATGAAGTGGAGGAAGCCAAAGCGTCATTAATACCGAAGTTCAGCCAGGGTGACGAAGCTACAAGATTAGGCATGTCGGGATGTATGTGAACGTGGTCATAGCGGCGACCATGCTGAAATGCATGCTGGAATACATGCAGCCCGGCTGCAAAATTTCTCAACAACAACAGTGCGGCTACCATGTGAAACGGTAGAAATAACTCGGCCATCTCGAATAGTAGTTGAAATGGTCGGGTTCAGCTAGCACAGACAGTGAACACTTGCCTTTCATAATTGCCGGATTCGAGTTCTTTGGCTATGTTGTCCATGTTTAAGACCAGGTTTCGTGTGGAGTAACTTGGGGAATTGATACATGCTGGTGTCAACACCGTCGGGTGCGCCGAGCGAGCATTCATTACAGTAGTACCGCGATTGTTGCAGGGTGAAAGGAAGACCGTCACATTACATGCTCACAGAGCATTGTACAGTCCCGGGTTCTGGCGGGGCACAAGACATGCGATCTCCACCACTCTGCAAACTCACCAATATTCACAAGCTGATCTGGTGTATGCAGTTCAGTCTGCAATTACTAACTTTTTCACACTTTTTCTCATTATTTTGCTCGTTAAAGAGATCTAGAGTGCGTTGCTGATCAACACAACCTAGTCGCCTACCCGATACTAACTTACAGCTTGGGGCCGAACTTGGAGTAGTCCGTGACGCCGGGAGACACGTACTTCTTGAAGTTCTCCTGGAACATACCGGCCAGCTTCTTGGCCGTGACGTCGTAGGCCTCCTTGTCACTCCAGGCCTCACGCGGGTTCAGCACGTTCTCGGGGATTTCGCCGAGCTTCTTGGGCACCGAGAAGCCAAAGTTGGGGTCCTCGGAGAACTCCGAGTTCTTGATGGAGCCGTCCAGGATGGCGTCAATACAGGCGCGCGTGTCCTTGATGCTCATGCGCTTGCCCACGCCGTAGCCGCCACTGGTCCAGCCGGTGTTGACCAGGTAGACCGACGTGTTGTGCTTCTGCAGCTTCTTCTGCAGCAGGTCGGCGTACTTGGTCGGGTGCAGGGGCAGGAAGGCAGCACCGAAGCAGGCGCTGAAGGTGGCGGTGGGCTCCGTCACGCCACGCTCCGTACCGGCGACCTTGGCCGTGTAACCGGACAGGAAGTGGTACATGGCCTGGCCGTCGCTCAGCTTGGACACGGGCGGCAAGACACCGTAGGCGTCGCACGTGAGGAAGACAATGTTGGACGGGTGGCCGCCGCTCGAGGTGGGCTCGTGGTTGGGGATGTGGTAGATCGGGTAGGACACACGGCCGTTCTCCGTCTTGGACGTGTTGTAGAAGTCGGGCTCCTTGGTCTCCGAGTCCACGAACGTGTTCTCCAGCAGAGCATCGCGCTTAATGGCGTTGTAGATGTCCGGCTCGTTCTCAGCGCTCAGGTTGATGGTCTTAGCGTAGCAGCCACCTTCAAAGTTGAAGATTCCATCATCGTCCCAGCCGTGCTCGTCGTCTCCGATGAGGTAACGCTGCGGGTCGGCCGACAGGGTGGTCTTACCCGTGCCCGACAGACCGAAGAAGAGGGCGGTGTCGCCGTTCTTGCCCTTGTTGGCCGAGCAGTGCATGGCCATGATGCCGTCGAGCGGCAGCCAGTAGTTCATCATGGAGAAGATGCCCTTCTTCATCTCACCGCCGTACCACGTGCCGCCAATGACAGCCACATCCTTCTCAATGTTGAAGGCCACAAACACCTCCGAGTTGAGGCCGTGCTTCTTGTAGTCCTTGTTCGTGACCTTGCAGGCGTTCACAATGGTGAAGTCCGGCTTGAAGTCGGCGATCTCCTCCTTGGTCTGAGGACGCAGGAACATGTTGGTCACGAAGTGGTGCTGCCACGCGAGCTCCGTGATAAAGCGCACTTTCTTGCGCGACGCTGGGTTGGCGCCGGCGTAGCCGTCGAACACGTACACCTTCTCGGCCTGGCCGTAGTGCTCGGTCACGGTCTCGTACAGCTCGTCGAACACCTCGGGGCTCACGGGCTGGTTGATGTCGCCCCACCAAATGTTCTTGTTGGACGGAGCCTGGTCCACAATGAACTTGTCCTTGGGCGAGCGGCCCGTGAACTTGCCCGTGTCGATCGTGTACGTGCCGTTCTTGACGAACTGGCCCTCGCCGTTCTTCTCCTCGTGGGCGGCGATCTCGTCGTAGCTCAGGTTGCGGTGCACCTGGGTCTTGGCGTTCGTCACGCCGAACTTCTCAATGCCCAGCGACGCAGCAGTCGCGTTGGCGAACGTGCGCAGGGCAAAAGACGACGAGAAAGCGGGCGAAGACTGCGCCATCTTCATGGCTCCGAGGCGCTGCACGCGCAGGCTCGCACGCAGGGCAGACGTGAACATGGTGCGGGTCTCGAGGGGCTTCTAGGACGGAGGCGAATTGAGATGTGAGCGTAGAAAGATATAAGGTCGCTTCGCATTTTGGTGCTGACGTTGTGGGGATCACGAATGGAGGATGGGGATTGGCGGATAAAGGACGCACCATTTGGTCCAATCTGAGCCCTACTCCCGAAAACCTTTTTTGGCCAATGGAAACACGTGAGATGCAGAAACACGCGCGCTGCTTGGATTTGATTGGTCAAACATGGCCTGTCGTTTGCTCACGACGGGATACTTCAACCAAATTGCGCGTACGTGGCCGGGCAGAGCCCTGCTGCTGGCCACCAGTGCCGTCGTGTTCGGCGGCGCGAAACATCGGCGCGTCACGCAGCGAGCGTCTTGCATTGCAGTTCCCCTTTCAGCAAAGCGTATGATCGGACAACAACTGGAAGGCAGCGTCCGGCTTGCCAGCGACAGCGCGCTGGTGCCTCAACTCGTTGGCTGAGCGGTCAGCATGCCGGCAGGCGCCATTGTCAGTGCCACTTGTGACGCGCTTCTATCACGAGGAAATAGCAATCGAGAGAGCAGAGCGGATTTGCACCTCTTCAACTGCAGGAGTGTCGATACATTTTGATAGTATCGCCAGCTCCGTCACATGTGGAGACCCAGCGTCCGCACTCGAGCCGGTTGAAGACCTTCACTGCCGCGCTCACCGCATGAGTTTCCAGTGGGTCTGCAGCGAGCAAGAACCCAGCAAGACAACGTTGCAGACAGCCCAGCCTTACCACTTGTTAAAGGGGGGACACTTGTGGATACCGCACCGCCGCACACAGACGATGACCACAGTGCAGACGTAAAGATACGCTCGCGAGCAGCACGCCAAGCACCAAGAGATTGTTCCTGTTCGACGCACCGAGCTGGGCTGCACTGCGCAGTGTCCGCCGCAAGCGGGTAATCAGGCTGATTGCTATTGTGGAACCCGTCGATGGGCTGCCCTGCTGATTTTTCCAGATCCGGACACCATAATCTACCGCTGCAGTCCGCTATCATCAAGGCATTTGCCTCAGATTCCAGGCTCTAGGATCTAGTCTAGGCAGATTGCTTGCAGAGCACGGCTTCGCTGGTGTAGTGACTGCGGCGTCATCATGAGCAAGTGCACAAGAAACACCAACCAGCCCCACCAACATGCGGACTGAGCGAATACGTCCACCGGTTGACAATTTTTGCAAGCACAGCGCGATTGTTCGGTGTGGTAATACCAACGACGTTGATATAAGTCCCAATTGGATCGTTGTAAAGCAAAGTGTTCTTCTGCATGTGGTGTTATACAGCGTAGCCGTGATGACTTTGCTTTCTGAATACCCTCCAAAGCACCCAGATATACCTGTCAACAAATGAATGAAGACCTCTTAGTAGTGCTGCTGCAACACGAACACCGTACGTCTACATGTACTACCTTATGATATAGTAGTAGTTGAGGTGTCGCTATGACGATAGATTGGCATCACCAGCAGCAAGTTTCCAATAAAATATATTCTGTACAACTCTATCAGGCAGTTCACTGCTCTGTTTTCCCCTTCTCGTCATGGCTAACTGCTTTAATGCGCTTTGCTTGCTCGCCGACTTGGTTTATACCAAGTGCGCGTTCAAGAATCCCTGCAGATTTCCGCTCTCGTCGCTTGGGTGGCTTCGGATTATCATGGATGCTTTCAATGTGGTGTTTCAGTACCGTCTTGTAGCCGAACCGTGCCGTACAACCCTCACGCGGACACGCAAAACGCTTCGATTTGCGTTTGTCATGCACTGCGTTATAGTGCGTCATCAGGTTTGATTTTCGCGTGTAAGACTTGTTACAACCGTCCATCGGACAGGTATACTGCTTGCGATCATCCAAAGACTCGAAATGAGTGCGAAGATGCGCACGCAGATACTGCTTTCGCGAGAAAGTCTGGTCGCACACAAGGCACAAATGCGCTGGCGTTTCCTTAGCCTCTGCATCCACATCGTCTTCTGCTTCCTCTTTACCGTGCTCCGTTTGCTTGTGGGTATTAAGTTCTTCTTCGTCGAAGCATATTTCGCCGCAATCGCAGACGAACACTTGGGTGTCTGCATCTTTATTAGCTTCATGCTTTCTCTGATGTCGCGTTAGCCAAAACCTTTTGAGAAAACGTTCGCCACACTCCTCACACTCGAAAGGCAATACACCAGTGTGAACGTACGAATGAGCTTGAAGCTCGCTCTTCTTCTTGAACCCCTTTAGACACTCACTGCATTCAAATGGTAGATTGACGTTCCGATGCGAGCGCTTGATATGTCTCGTCAAGCCATGATTATAGGTGAATCTGGCCTGGCAAAGCTCGCACTTGTATGGCTTACGCTCCTCCAGCGACTGGGTCGAACCTCGAATGTGGACTGTTTCAACGTGACGCGTCAGATGCTCTCGCTTCGAGTAGTACTTATCGCAGCCTTGATGTTGACAAGCGAACGGCCGATGCCGCGTGCTTTGGCTGTGTGCGACCAGCTCCGTTGATAGCAGGAATTGCTCGCCACATTCTGCACAATTGAGATGGACGGAGTGTGCGTTGCTCTCCTCAAAGTGGTCGTCATCGCACTTGACAAGGTTATCGGTGCTTTCGTCTTCGCTTGTCATTGTCACACCCGCTGCACCATTTTCGCCTGGAGTTTTACACACTTCGATAGCTACGTCTGAAGTTTCATCTAGACGTCGACGCTTGGTTGGTCTCGGCGAAGAGGCCGAAGGAGCCGCAGGCTCCGACGGGAGCAGCACCCGCACCGCTGCTGACATGGCGGGACCAAACCACTGGTGCTGACGTTTGCCACATAAATTATGCTATTCATGGTGTGGGTCACATCAAGATAAATCGTTTATCCGCCAATCAAATTGCGTTTAGTTTCAGCGAATCAGATAACACCGAAACTCCTGATGTTGAAGCGACGTCCATTTCGGTACATGTAGGTCATAACCGTCCAAGGTGTCGTCGTACTCGTCGCATTCCTCGTGCAACGAGGTGCTGCATTTCGCTGTTTGCACACGATGTTCAAGAACACGTTCCAGTCGGGCTTCCTGTCCATTCTCTACAGCATCGGGTAAGTATATGCCAACTCTTGCTCCTCTCAAAACATAGAGTCTCATCGATCCTGTGTATATGTGCCAATTGCAGGAGCAAGCCACTACAGATTTGGGACAAACAGGTGCGCAATGGCCACATCAAGCGTATCACGGACCAGGACATCCAGTCGTCAGTGCTGGAGATCATGGGTACGAACGTCAGCACCAACTTCATCACGTGCCCGGCTCAACCGGCCAAGACACTGGGTATCAAGCTGCCGTTCCTCGTCATGATCATCAAGAACCTCAAAAAGTACTTCACTTTTGAGGTCCAGGTGCTGGACGACAAGAATGTGCGCCGTCGCTTTCGAGCGAGCAACTATCAGAGCTCAACGAGAGTCAAACCCTTCATCTGTACCATGCCGATGCGTCTAGATGAAGGTTGGAACCAGATCCAGTTCAATCTCTCGGACTTTACACGCCGTGCGTACGGTACGAACTACATCGAGACACTGCGTGTGCAAATTCACGCCAACTGCCGCATCCGTCGCATCTACTTCTCCGACCGCCTCTATTCCGAGGAGGAGCTGCCGCCTGAGTTTAAGCTGTTCCTGCCAGTGCCAAAGGCCAACAACGCCACATCCAACGAGCAGCAGAAGGTCGCTTCACCAGCAGAGCAGTTTATGTAGGCACGTAGGCTATTATTCAGGTAAATGATTTGGAGGTAGCTTCACCAAACTCCACCTCATCAGTTTACCCTGGACCTTAATCTATACCCTTCATTTCATCTTGTGCTTACTTTAGTACACTACTTAGATTTAAGGCTAATGACTGCCTAAAATGTCAGTTTGAATGCAATATATTGGTTATCAAAGCTCTAGCTACTGTCATGTAGAAGCGTTTGTGGTTGGTTTGCTGTGCATTGGAGCTGGCTCACTTCCGGGATTTACCCTTAGCAAACTGATCGGCAAGCCACTCGATGCCTTCTTCGACTCCACGGCCTGTAACCGCGTTGCTTGCACTGCGTAGGAATACCACATTTCTAGTTACTTCGCGACAAATTGACAAAAAAATACAAACTATAAAAACTGTGCAATTGCGCTCACTTACGTAATGTGCCAGGACTTGCTTCCAAGACTGTCGAGTTCTAGGTGTTGCATACACTCGACGGGCGTGAGTGAATTAGGCAGATCCATCTTGTTGGCGAAAAAGAGAATTGGGACTTTTTTGGACGACAGTTCCTTGTGTTCCACGAGCTGCTCTAGCTCGTCTTTGGCCACACACATGCGGATGGTGTCAGTGGAGTCTAGCACGTAGATAATAGCCTGCACGTCGCTGTAGTAATTCTCCCACAAACTTCGATAGCGACTTTGACCGGACATGTCGAAAACAGTGAAGTTGAGATTGGACTTTGTAAATTCCTCAACCTGGAAGCCGATGGTGGGGACGACCTCACGAGATTGACTCTTCTTAGGCTTCAGATGATTCACAAGTGTCGTCTTGCCACTGTTATCCAGCCCTACAACGAGGATACGGACCTGCGTCTTCTTGATACCCAGAGCATTCGCTAACACCTTAAAGAGCCCCATCCTTTTAACTTGAGGCTCCTTCCTGCCTTGGTTTCGCAATTCAGCGTCCAGTGAATGAAAGAGATGTCTTTGAATAGCTCTTAGCGCAACCGTAGGAATTTCGCTCCCAAAACACAACTAACGCTCTAATTTTAGGAAACATAGTAACCAGATGAGAGTACTAACCAGATCATGAGACTATTAATGAGGAGTATTATAGCCGTTCAACTATGATATCAATATCATTGAAAATAATACTATTATCACTGCTATTAATAATGAGACTGAATTCCCAACAAAATACAATGCTCCAAACCTGAAGCATTTTGCGTTTTTTATCGTTGTTTCTTCACTTTCAACGCCTCTTTTGAGTGGAAACAATTTTTTTTGTGTTGATAGCGTGTCTTGTCAAATGGACTGTGGTTTTGGCGACATCTGAGTACAAGGTCGATCTCACCGTCCATGAGGCAAAGCACCACCGTCCTCTGCTTAATTCCAAAATCGTGTCTGGTCTGGGCAGGGGGTGACTTGTTATTTGTAGTGACATCAACCTGGCGAATCGGCAGATACGTGGGAGATTCAATCTAAGGCACCGAGTTTGAAATTTCTCCAGCAGAAAGCCATGGAGCAGATGCGATCTTGGTCAGAACACGAATTTCTACATGCCACAAGAGAGTAGAGCCAGAGCACTGGCCGTCTAGCAAGGTGGAGGGTGTCTCACACTGAAAAAACTCGAGGCTGCACTTACGCTATTTGAATGGCCGCTGATGTAATAGGGAAGATCACGTAAAAACTCAAAAACTCAAAAAAAAAAAAATAATAATAATACCCACTTTACATTTGGGCGATCAGCACCTTAGTCTTGTGTGTTACCACCACCAATAGCATACAAGGATACACGAGCGAGACAGATCGTTATTGAAGTTCACGATCTAGGTATTCGGCGGTATCTCGCATTTGACGGCTGCGGTGAGCGAGAACGCCTGAAGCACCCCATACAGTGCTGCCATAGCACAATAAGTCTGTGTGGGCACCATAGAAACTGGATACCACAACACTATGCTTGCCAGCACAGTTCCCAGCACAGTACAAGCTGACGCGCGGGAAACGCGCAAAAGGGGTGCGGATATGGGGTGAAACCGGTCGCTCTGTGGCGTCCAGCGTCGCACCAACCCATTTTTGTGTGACCCACATCATTTCCGAAAGCCGTCCACTGAGCAAGCATGCCGCGGGTGAGCTGGCAAGAGATCGCCGTGGATGTCGACGCCGCTGAGGCCGAGGCGGTGATGGCTAGGCTCAAGTTGTTCGACATCGACAAGAGCCAAGCTATGGGGTGCACGATCTGTCTGGGCGCCGATCACAAGATGAGATATCGCCTGCTGGAATGCAGCTCTCAGTCATGCGCCGAGGCGAGCCCGGTGAAGTGCGGTTAGCGGGGCAAGCTGGTCACATGCTTGAGTACCGAGCACGCGTCCATCTTCAGCACAACTCGCCCGCCGCCGACCCAGGGCGCAAGAAGCTCACGTGGCCCACAAGGCGTTCTGCCGGGATCTGACCCAGAACCACCTGCGCCCGATGCGCATCCGGCACGCGCTGGCACGCAAGTTTGCCACCTACCTAGAGGATCTCCCGCCGCTGAAGACTGTGCAAAATTTCGTGAATCATTACGACCGGGCGCAGATGGACAACCATGACCGCGTTCAGGATCTGACAGCTTGGATCCGTGAGCACGCGTACGACGGCTCGGAGCCCATGACTGAGCCCTTCACCTTCACGTGGGAGATGGACAACGCCGGCTTGCCGGTAGTCGGCAACGGCTCGGACAAGAGGCCCTTCCTGGTGGGGATCAGCACAAAAGCGCTGATGCTGCGACTTATGGTGCCCCCAGAGAGTTTCATCCTGCACCTGGATGGAACCTACAAGACCAATCAATGCGACTACCCCGTGCTGGTAGTCGGCGTGTCTGACCGCTCGCGCAGATTTCACTTGGTAGCGATATTCGTTATGTCGCAAGAGACACAACCCATGTTCCAGGCTGCGTTGCTGTCTCTTCGGCGCCTCTATTTTTGGATCGCTGAGGAGCATCTGACGGTCCACTACGCGATGGCGGACGGCGACAGAGCGCAGTGCAATGCTCTCACTGCAGTGTTCGGCGATAATCCGCGCTTCCGCTTCCTGATGTGTTTCTTTCATGTGATGAAGCACATTCAGGAGCGGGTTAAGCTGCTTTCCTCGGATGCCCAAGCTCGGGTGTTGCGTGAACTCTACGATCTGCACTTCGCGCGCAATCAAGGGCACTATATCGAGATGCTGCACGCAATTTGGAGGCGCTGGATGGCCGAGCCGACTTTAGTTCCGTTTGCTCAGTACTTCTACGGGCAATGGCTCACTGGTCACTTCACGGCGTGGCAGATGTTCACCACGCCAAGCGGGTTCGCTTCAACGAACAACCCGGCGGAGACATTCAAGTTGAAGCACGACTACACGCTGCGCCGGCGGACCAAAATGGGAACACTGATGCGCGAGTTGAGCGCCTGCTGCCAAGACCAGTCTAGTAGCGTCCGCGCATTCGAGTTCGCGGTGTGCCCAGCACCAACCCTCGCACGGAGGGTGTCCGAGATGGTGCGTGAAAGGTTGCTGGGCGTGGCCAAGACGTCGAATCTGTGCGCGCTGGATCCTGCTGCATTCTCCATGTGATATCACTGCCTGCTGCGCGCGTTCCCGTTGCACCGAATAAGCGCAGCGAGGAGGCGATCGCTGTGACCGCACAGATGGTCTCCAATTATGCAAGGAAGGAAGGAAGTGGAAGGTGAGCCTGTGGACGGGTGGGGAGTGGATGTCCAGCGTCAGTGGTGTCCCTGTGACTACTGGTTTGCTTTCGGAGCGTGCGTTCACGCGCTGTTCGCGCTCCGTGTCACCGCACACGTCGACAGCAGCGGCAGAGAAGTCCTCATTAGCCGTCGGAAGAGAAAGCGGGGCGAGGTTGCCGTTCTTCCAGACCTTGGACGCCCCAGGACGATTGAACTTGCGCTCAGTTTGGAGTGATCCAGCGCCTGCAAACCTTTGAACTACGGCGATATCCGTTCACGTGCATATCTACTTGCATACGTCTAGTGCAATACGTGTGAGGGATCTTCGAATAAATGTATATTTCTTATGGATAGCTCCAGCGTTCATACACGGCGAATAAAGGTGGCTTTCAAAGGTCATATTATCGAGTAAGCACTAGTGCTACGCAGTAGACGCGAGGACTTTCATCTGCCTACTCTTCTTCGCTACTCTCCTCCTGCCCCCTCTGGTCCTCCCAACATACGTCACACGCACACTTGAACCAGTGCTCGTCCCCGTAGTGGACGGTCACTTTCGCGCTAGCCTTCACGTTCTTGATCATCTTGACCAAGACGCGCACTCGGGAGCGGGTCTGCTGCTCCACGAATGCTGCATTCGGCTGGCATGCGTGCGACAAGAAGCGCGTTATCGACCCGCACCTCAGCGCATCCACGTAGACGTACTTGCCCCGCACAGACTTGGCGTTGTACAACATTGTGTAGCCGCTATTATGCTTGCGTGCTTGAGCCGGTTGACCTTCAACGGCGGCCGCAAACTCGGTCAGCTCCCCACAGTACTCTCGAATCACGTCGCCAACGTCCAGCGCCGTGGTGGTGTACACACCGAGACCGACCCGGCCGGTGTCGAACAACTTGAGCGTGTCCAGTGTCCGCGGAGCGTTGCTGCACGTCGCCCCAAGCTTGCAATACTTGGGGGTGCAGAACGACGCGGATGCTACGTTCGAGCACGTGTCCAAGAAGCAGCCCCCGAAGCATCTACAGCGGTCGACGCTCCCAATGTCGGGGAACTTTATTCTGTTGCGCTTGCACGTCGTGATTTGCTCCACTTCGACCGGCCACTGCACAGCGCGGCAGAGAGAGCGCCCCTTCTTGGATGAGGGCTCCTCGTACGACTTTCGCCGGGCGTGCAGCTTCTCCACCTCTTTCAACACCTCGGGGCTCTTCCTCGAACTTCGCGGGCTTGAACGCCTTCGCGTGGTAGATCACGTTCCCGATTCTCGTGATCGCGCGCTTGGCCAGGTGCCGGCGCTTCCGCGACCTGGGCACGTGCCACTGGGCCCGCTTCTTGGGGGCCTGGTGCCGGACCTTGCCGCGCGCGTGTCGGTTGGGGATGGCCCGCATGTAGGTTGCCGCCTTTAGGTCGCTGACGAAGCTTGGCTGGTCACCGGGTGAAGCCACCTGCAGCTCCCTATCCTCTTCGGAGGACACGAGGTTCACAATCTCGATCACGGACGACCGCACGAAACTTTCCTCGCTTGCATCACCGGCGTTATACGTGGGGGAAGCCCCTCCGCTGTCCGCTGGCGCTGAAATCGCGCTGCTGGGAGCGCTGGGCACTGGCACGTCCTTCAACCCGGACACCAGAACAGGGGAGCTGCATACGCTGCTCTGAGGTGTCTCTGGGACGATCTCGTCGCACTGGTCCTCTAGCGCCTCGCGGACAGCTTGGAAAGCGGCTGCGACCGCTCCTTCCAGCGCCGTTTTGAGCGCGCCGGCACGGTTTGGAGCCACGAAGGTCCCAGGAACCAGCTGGAAGGTCCGCAACTTGCGCCAAACACCAGCAACGGGCTTGCTGGACCGCGCCTTGATCAGCTTGACCATCATGTCGGTCGTCATGGCCTCGTTGGTGTCCACCGAGATCGGGAAGTTACCGCTGCCGCCGCCGTCAACACTGGTGACGACGGCGCGGCGAAACCCTCTGCTGCCCCCCCCCCCCACGAAAGCGCGCGAGAAGTACTCTATCACGTCGCCAGGGTGGAGCGCCTGCGGGGGCAGGAGACAAGTCCCGGACCAATCATCAGCCTATTTTAATTGGCGAGGTTGCCAGAAGTAGATTACATGTAGCAAGTTTATTTTAAATGCAATTATTAATAGATGTACGCTGTTAATACTGCCTTACAAAGAGAGTAAAAAAAGCGTTCCGCTCTACAACATGGCTGACACCGTGGACTTTGTTGGCGAACACAATTAGGTGATCTGTCAGCGAACTGGTGCAGGTAGAATCAGAAGGTGCTCCAATTAGAGCTCTTGGTAAGCACAACAAGACCAACGAAGACGTAAATATCGCTCCCAGTTAGTGTACGATGCAGTAACTTGACTGCGAAGTACACTACCTGGGACATCAACGCGCTTTCCACGTGTAGCAGTAGTCACTGTGCTATTATTGGCATGTGGAAAGTACGTTAAAGGTCAATCATACGTTTTGCAACTTCCTCAAGTATGCACAACGAGCGGTACCGTACAGTGGTATCTTGGCATTTGCTTTCATATTGCGGCTGCATTTAACGCCCATTTGGTCGACGACTTTTTAGTTGGCATTTGACACGATGCGCCTGGAAGAAAATTTGGATGGACACCCCGGGCGATAAAGGACCCACAACGAAGTGTTCTGATTGGCTAGGGAAGAGATATCCAGAACGACGAGAGCCAA
>NW_008648989.1:2465511-2468801 GCF_000247585.1 Phytophthora nicotianae INRA-310 | reverse complement strand
TTCGGGTTATTTCTGGTGTTAACATCCTAGAAGTTGACCCCCAAGTCCGGGTCTCACTATACGCCCCTTTGTCGGCAGAGTGTTCACCGCGCTTCGCCACACATTATCGCCCGTGGAAACTCGACAAAACTTACATCCATATTTAAGCAATATTCATAGAATGATACTATCTAGACGATAATTGTATCAGATATGACAGATGTAGAGTTGTAGCCATTCAGAGACAGGATCAGTTTAACTTATATTGAGTATGTAATACAGAAAGGCAGATGTAGGGCGGCCGTGGAACCTTCTAGAAGGTTCCATCCGCCTGAACTGCGGGGGCGGCACTTCTCGTTTCGCGCCCCCAAGCTAGCGTTTCCTGAAATAATAATCAAGTATATCTAGCAAATTCACCACATGTAGAGGCAGCGGCATCAATTGGCCGCTACAAACAACACTCTAGTACTAACTTACTTGCAGTTAGTGATTCCACAGTTGCAGCCCACGTCGATTGCATCGACATGCTCAACATTATTACAATATCACATCAAATGGCATCATTCCTGTGACCTGCAGGTGATTGCACATGCAGGAATGCCCCATACTTTTACTGCGTAATGTAAAATGTTAGACAATGTCGTCCCCCAGCAAATGTTTTGGGTTTTGTTTGCATGTGCGACAGGACAAATTGTCTTACAAAATTGGTAGAAGTTGGTGATTCCTTCTGGGTATAATGAGTCCCTATTACTTAGCTGATTACTCCATTCTCTATTTAAAAAAAAGAAAAACACGGTATCATGCCCTGTAATAAGCAAACTGTTGGACTCAATGTCCGACAAATTCTGGAGAATGATATATTCTCACACAATACCAATATTTCAACAAAGTGCATTGCGCGGTAGCACGGAGCGATATCGACGAGTATGTCGTTAGGATTCACTGGACGCTGCTTTTACAAAAATAAAAAAACTGCATTTTAATGCATTTTTAAAAATATATTTTTACAGGAAAATCATCGCATTTTAATGACGAAAAATAGTTTACACACAATTTAACAAAATAGAGAATTAGCAAGGATTTTCTTTTACGATCAGGCGAAAAAGCGAAAATTTTCGAAGGTCAAACATGATTAGAAGCTCTCATTACTTTGAATATAGTTTAGGAGCAATGCTTACATCTAGATGGCAATATTTTAAGAATAGTGGTGGTATTTAGGTCCACGGAGCACTCGGGGGTTTCGAGTTAGGGTCAGTCAAAAGAAACGCTCTTTCTTACTCAAAGTGGGTATTTCGTATTTCAATTGCGTGAAATGGTTTTTCTCTTCCATTTTTGGCTATTGACCAATAGGCATGGGCAAAAAAATACAGCAATCTGACAACACGGTACACACCTCTGGAACCCCCGCCTGGTTACGCAAGATGCGCCGTGTTAATACAGAAACTCACGGTAGCGAAAGGAGGATGGTTTTTTTTTTCTTGGGTCGTATTCAGACATGACCTGGGTTTGCCTAAATTTAAACCAGGCGGTCACAGCCCAGTATTCGCTTCATTTGCTAGTTTTATACACTTATGGGCGAAAGAAGTGTAAGGAGTAACTATTCCCTTGTCGTAGATTACCTGTGGCACCCACTGCTATCCGTTAGCCATACTTAAAAGGGTAGCTTTGAATGGTATGCGGAGTTAGCGTCATTTTTCGATTTAACGCCCATCCAGCAGTCAGTGTCGTCATTGGAATGTACGTCAAGCTCAAATGAGGAGTCTGATAGCTCTTTCGATTGATAGATTGGCTTGCTTTGGCGACAGAGCGCTCAATAATACTGGAATTATCGCAGAGTGCATGGACGATCAGAATTCAGGTCATGTCCGAATACGATCCAAAAACAGAATAACCCGAAGAGGACGGTTCTGCTCCAACTAAACATACCCGAAGAGGACGGTTCTACTCCAACTAAACATACCCGAAGCGCTCTCGTAGCGCTAGTACCACTTTTGTGCTGCTGTATACCTTTTTGTGGTTGGAAATCCCCACTCCAATATTCAATAACGGCAAAAGAAAGAAAATGCTGATTTTTAGGTATAACGAAAACAAACGTGCTAATCTAAATCAGTACGAATCGACATGTTGCTTGTTCTAGAGTCACTCCGGCTTACTTGGGCAGCAAAGCCATCTTAGAAGTGATCTTCACTGTACAGCGGTGCCTTTTTCGTCTTGAACTTCTTGTGTAACTTGCTGAGTGCAGCCTGGTATCTTTCTAGTACGTCCGCATTTATGGACGCCATATATCCAGGCTCCTTGGCTCTCTTAAGGTCAATATCAAATTTTTTAGCCAGCGAATTGATTCTCTCGAGAGGGGCAGCTCGTTCTTCTGTATCAGCGGTAGTGTCGTAGGCGTGGTGGGTCCTCAGCAGCCGCTGGCTTGGGCCACTGGGCAAAGCCCCCTTGGAGATAGAAGCCACATCAGAGTCCGATAGAGCATCGCTAGCAGCGAGCATAGCGGCCGCAATCACCAGGAGGACTTGAGATAGACGCATGTTATGCTGATTCGTCGTGGGCTTTGGAGCTGAAGAGAAAAATGTGAAGTGAGACCTGAACCGAAGTTGGTGGAATAGCGTCCATCGTGTGGTCTCGTGGTGACTAAAGGAATGCAAGTTGTATCGTAGACTTTGAATCGGACTCGCTCTATCAACACTGCTCCAGCAGCACAACTGTACTGTTCTGTATTCATGTGATAGCGTATACTTTGTGGAGATCCAGGGATAGATCCAGATGGCGTGACCACGCGTGAATAATCCCAGATGTTGTTGCAGTCGAATCCTGTTTGCGGTCTGCGACATACAGCGCTACAAGTACAAATGTACGAAGTTGTACATGCAGTATCAATACTGCTCCAGCAGAACAAATAATACTACTACTCCGTTTCATATTACTTGTCCTCTTCAACTTTCAGCCTGTTTCAAAATGCTTGTCCCTCAACTACACTTATTTTAATTATGGTGTGATGATTATCCATGCCGAGACAGTAGGGTCAGAGCACGGAATGTTCAAATGAAGTCTTCCCTCCCGGCGAAGCTTGTGCAAGCTTGTAGGTGATCTCACCACCTTCCCTTATGCACGACTCCATTGCGCACTGCAACTCTAAGTGGCGGAGGCCAACCTCCTTTATTGCCCCGCGTCGAGGTTTGCCAGCATCCGAGCGGCCAGTATCTCGGAAACGGCCTGCTGGCGCTCTCGTGGTGTCAGTTCTCGTTTTGTGCGCTGGTTAGTCTCAATGGCGGTCAGTGGTTAGTTTCGGAATACTCCAGATATGA
>NW_008648989.1:2463123-2464386 GCF_000247585.1 Phytophthora nicotianae INRA-310 | reverse complement strand
TTCTCCAAATTACTTGGATGTCGTTACTCACGAACAAGCTCTTCGACGGACGGTGACGACTACGAGCTACGGTCCATCCATTTCTAGTCATCCTGATGACTACGAAAGTGCTGGTTCCAACCAAACGTTAAAGATATTGCTGCATAGTCAACATCTTCATGGAAATCGAATCCCGTACGACAGTCTGGTTTTCCAGACGGAGTTATCCAAGTCTGGATCTGCCGCTACGGAGGCCAAGAAGTGGCAGTGAAGAAGTTACTGCATATTAGAGACCAGAAGGCAGAAGACGTGCAGGTTTTCGCTGAACAGTCGAGTTGACGGCCAGTTTAATTCATCCGCATATTGTCAAGTTCATTGGGGTGGCTTGGAATAGTCTCAGCAACTTGTCAATGGTTGTTTTAAAATGCAAGGTTGGCACAAATACCTCGCGATTCATCACATGTATGGACACAACAATGGATCTCGGCGCGCTGCAGCCGCCACCACCGCAGCTCAGCGACATATCGTGAACATCAAGCTCTACATCTCACTGCGACCAGCAATAAAGACGTTATGTAGACGAAGTTCTCGCGTAGGTCACAACAAGGCAGTCGGAATGCCACCACACATTATGCCCGCTAATGTCCCAAGGCCCATACCGCTGAACCCCATTTCAGTTTATTATGTGAGTGAGGTTTTCACCAAAGCACGACTGTTTTAGTTTGACAGGTATATTCTTCAATAGGATGGGTACATTGCTAGTATTGGTAGTGAGTAGTGCTACTAAACTGGCAAAGGCTACAAAATTGGCAACTTACCTTATGTGACCCCTACGGCGACGTTTACCCCTTCTGGACAACCACATACGTGATGAGCACTTTAACTGCAGTTGAAAGGTAGAACATTCAACCAAAGTCCAGATGTGCCAGATTCAACCGTTCGACTAATCTGATGAAAATGAATGTATCTTGTCCACCAAACATTTTGATTATTGCAGTAGAAATAAAGATAGAAGTCAGCTCACGGAGAAGATACCGTGTGGAGATGGAGCCGAGCATCAATTCCTACGACATTTCCTGGGACGACAGCATCGCATTAGACATTAATGGCGCTTGTTTGGAAGACGACATGTTTTTGAATGGCTCTGAATTGGAGGACGGTCTCTTTGAGGAGGTCTTTGGCAGTGATGACAGTGGTGGGGGCGACGATCAATGAAGTGCTTCATAGCGCCGCTATTGCTGTTCATTTGTCGTTCTCGTCTTCTTACGCACTACTGAAGTCGTA
>NW_008648989.1:2453208-2462413 GCF_000247585.1 Phytophthora nicotianae INRA-310 | reverse complement strand
CAAACGAATCTGACAGGATGACTAAATTTAAGTCCTTATGGACTAATTAATGAACCCTACGTCCTCCCTATCCCTTCTGTAGAAATCACAATGCACCTGTAGATTGGCATTTTCCACCAGTAGAAATAGCGTTCCGTGTAAATCATGATAGCGCACTCGCTGTGCCTCATGTGCCTTTGGATTTACGTAGAACTTGCTTCCATTCTTCTTATCACCTTCTAGTTTTGTCTTTTGCTTTCCCAAGCAGTATACAGAGGAGCGATGCATGCCCATCTGTACCGCGATAGTGGCTACAAAGTTTGTTTTTGAGGCTTCGACTCCCTATCATTATTACATTAAAAATGACTTAGAATTAAGTAAGGGGTATGTGATACGCGATTATATACCTTCAGCTTGGCCTTGTTCTTGTATTTAAGGCGGCGCTTCATTGTGTGCTTTGTGTGATACGTGGTGGTAGGCGGTAAGTTTGCACAATGGCGCGCTACTGGTTGTGAGGACGGATGTCGATGAAGCGAAAAACCTCGTAAGGTTTTTGAAATGACTTGATTTTTGCCGATAATCGGTGTCGTGCTGGAGCCGACTTGTACGGTAAAGGCATTTCTAATATGAACACAAAACAAAATTCGTCCTAGCAAAATTCACGGCAGGACAAAACTTAACTTGAAGTTTGTAGCGGGATGGTTTTGGAGACGAAATGACGACTTATAACAGTGTGATTTCGACCAGTCGACATACTCAAATCAAGATAAACTCTGTCTATTTTGTCCTATATCGTTTACAAACTCACGTATGATATGTTCGTAGAGACAATTTTGAAATTGCCAAAACGTCCTCATGAACTAAGAAGGACACGATATCGTCAACACACCAGATACAAAGATGCGAGCGCTTGTTAAAACAGTTCGAATGGACCATTACCGTTTCCAGGTGAGCACAACAAACGTATTGGTCCTTTATTTGTCCTACGCTGAAGCTGACTGGGGATAAGGTACATAGCATAAATAGCTATGATCGTGATGTACCATCATAAAACTAAACTCAAATTGCTCAAAATTTGTGAAGCCCAAATCCGAGCTACGGGGCGACAGCCACTGTTTATTTTATTATATCCTTCCTTCTCTTACTTCCATCATATAGTTTTCATCCTGTATTTTTTCACCCAGCGCGTGGAGGCTGGCAGTACCACACTGAAGCTTTCCGATCATAAGTCACAGCGGTGAACTTTATCAACTCTACCATCCCTCCACGCTTCTGTCGGTTCTGTCGCTTCTGTCGCTTCTGTCGCAGGCCGTCATGATACCGTAAAACACACACACACACACACACACACACACACACACACACACTCGCGCCTCACGATCTACGTTAGGGCAGTTGAGCGGAAGAGGCTCAAGCTTGCGTGTATTTGAGTAGGCCTAGTGGAGGCGATGTGATGCTGAAAATGCTCCCGACGCTGCAGCCATGTAAGCAAAGGCTTTGGCTGGCTAGCATTACACAGCGCTTCAATCATGGTCGGGCTTATGCCGCGGGTGAGCACATATGCAGAGCTACGCAGCTAACCGCTTTTTTTCATTTCACTCATAGTAACTAAAGTTTGGGCAAATATTCTACTAATAAAAATATGGGGTCTGTTTGCTCCTCAGGTAAATTTTCATTTAGTAACCTCCGGAAGTGCCATGTTCGATACTGTCAAGAAATTATCCCACGCATCTTGGTATTACCAGTATGCAGACGTCAAGCTATCCCATCAAGAAAAAAATTAAGGGTGTGAAAACGACAAAAACTTGAGGATCTTGCTGGGCCTCAGTTTTGGTAGACGCTCGTGCTGATATTGAAATGTAGCCCTTTACTAGCTCTCTATATCCATAGTAGTAACTCTCTGTTAAACCTAGGCGTTGTTGCGGGAACTGCTAAACCTCAAGGTGTCTGGAGTGCCTAACCGGAGGGCGATTTGTCCTTAACTTTAGGACGAAGGTCCTCGAATTCTTTTCTATAACCAAGTGAAAATGTAATCCCATACAAAGAGGTCAGCTGTCTTAGCAGTCATATCAGACTGAGGCAAGTGCGTATGTCGCACTTAATTTTTTATATTTGCCCTAATAACCGGGGTCTTAAGGACAAAATCACTCGGAATTTGATAATTTTGCATCTTATTTCGTCCTCTTTTTAAAGACAAAAATTGTTGGGGCAAATGGAGGAAACGCTCTTTGAGGGGCTCGTGACCGCGCGCATAGCCAATGATTTCATTGTCTGTATAATTCGATAACTAATAAAAGACGGACTAGCAACTCAAAATGAGTACGATGGTCCATACGCCTCTTCGTGTTGGCTCAAGACGAACGGGAGGCCTACAAGGAGGACGAGGAACTGCCGCAGCATGTAATGCAGCGGTTTGTACCCCATATAAAGAACATCCTGGTGGCGTACAGTGTGGTACGCGGGCTAAAGTAGATTTATAGTAGGAGAGATCGAGACTCAGTTTGTTATTTCGCAGAGAAACCGGCGAGGGTTTATTTTCCTAACCCACAAGCGACAGGGTCACCAGATCGGGAGCCTGTCCATACTGAAAGACTACTCAGCTGGCAACAAATGCTCTGTCCAAATCAATCGTGCAGCTTTTTCGAAACTGTATTATTCTATACCAAAATAGATCACAAAACTCGTCCTGTGTTTCCTCTTTCTATGGGCGGAAGTAGCAGCTTAACCCGATAATTCCTCTTGAAGTTGTACACATTTGCTGTCTATGTTCTTATGCATTGCACATTTTGGGTGCTTTAAAATGGAAGGTTGGCACAAATACCTCGCGATTCATCACATGGACACAACAGTGGCTCTCGCCACGCTGCAGCCACCACCAGCGCAGCTCAGCAACGGTTGACTTTTTTACTGACCGTATTCTGCTTTGACCGAATCTTATGAACGGAACATAGTTTTGGAGTTGTTCTGCGTGACCTGATCTCTGAACGGAAGAATCATATTCAAGCTGAAAGTAAAATGGATTCTATAAGTAACTTAAGGATCTATTTCTATTGGGGCTTGCGCCTGTAGACGAAGCGAATGGGCACAAGCGGATTAACCCCCGTCAGACTGAGCCCTCGCACTCAGCGTAGATATGGCACGCCAGCACACATCAACTCGACCTAAGCAAAAGCGAGCCAACAATCATAAAGTGAGGACTGGCACCGGCCACGGCGCCGAGTGTCAGCATACTACGTTACTTCCTGATGCAATCAGTTACACCTCCACCTCTGACGACATCACCGCTGACTGCAACACACAATTCCCGTCTACACAGAGCCAACCCGCCTTGCGCGTCAAGAAAACACGCGGCTCGAAGACAGTCAAGATCTACAAGGGATTCAGATACACAAAGTCTTGGGCGTCTACAAAAAACAAAGTGTACCGGTGCAGCACCTATCGTACTTCGCGCTGCGGTGGAGTGTTAAAAATAACACCCCATTGTGAATGGAGCGTGGTAGGCGACCTCAACTGCCGTGATGATGAGATAGTGAACGGGTCATTAAGGAATGAGACCGTTGCTATGAAGAAGATGACCGACCACCTCGCTACGGAGGACCCTGGCATGCCGGAGGAAGTTATTTGGGAGCGCTTCTGTGCTGAGTTCTTATGACCCAATCGCGAAGAGTTGATTGAAGGTTTAACCGAGGAGCAAGTTAAAAGCCGAATCCGCCGAGTTCGCCGCCGTTATTATGGTGGAGACATTCACGGTGTAGTCGAGGCACCACCGTGCTCCAAGGTCAAGGACTTAGCGATCCCGTTCTTTCGCTTCCATCTAGTGACCGCCCACCCTGAGTTGAATGCTCCGCCCAACCGTATTTTGGGGTGGGCTCATCCTGCCCTAAAGGAACTCCTACTGTACAACAGTGTTTCTCTCTTTATCGACGGCACTTTCAGATGTGTGCCTTGAGGATTCTACCAGTGTTTGATCGTTATGGTGGACGATCTGGCTCGCAATATGTACACCCCGGTGTATTTCGTGCTGTGTACATCCAAGAATGAGACGATGTACGAGGATATCTTGCACCTGATACACCGTGACACCCCCGAAAAGATGACTCCTGCTGAAATTGTTTGTGGTTTCAAGTTCAGCTTGATTTCATCGGTTCAAACTCAGTTCCCCAATGCCGAAGTGATGGACTGTTTCTTTCATTTTAAACAAGCAATTCGCAAGCGACTGAAAAAGGAACGCCTAACGGAGGATAAGATTTCAATAGCTATGGCGCCTGGCGTACTCGACACCCTCACTGCTATCGATCCTGACTTCGTTGACCCAAAAGGCATTGCATGGGTCAAACAAGAGATTAAACGGAAGTGTTGTGAAAAAGGATGCGTGTACTCCTCGAAAGAATGGTGTAATATCTGGCGATACTTCCGTAAAACCTGGCTAGAGCGGTATTTCATCACTGAGTGGAATATATTTGGCATCACTAACTCCGTGGTAGCACAAACCAATAACCCCTTGGAGAGGTTAAACCGCGAAATGAATGCAGCGTTCAAGCCCCACCCCAATCTACGCCAGTTTGTTTCGACGATTGGGCGAATGTCAAGTGCGTACGCAAGAAAGCAGACCAACATCACACAAGGACTTCGACGAAAGAAACAGCGTCCACCTCGTATTTCACTTCCGCCGGTATCACACTTGATGGACTTTGAAGTGCCACCTGAGTCGGACAACGATGATGCCAACCTTGACGAGACTGACGCGTCCCTTGAGTCACTATCTAGTGATATGGAGGGCGACTTAAGTCTGCGAGGGGATTCATCGTTGGACGAAGAGCCTACGGGCAATGCTGCTGCAGCTGCAGCTGCGGAAGGTTCGGAACAGGAGATCGTAGAGGCCGCCAATCATTACGACTTCAGCCTGAACTGATCAAACGTCCGACGAGGAGAACAGTTCAGAAGAGGAGTATTGGTGCGTACCACAAGCAGCAACGCTGGGTTTAACTGCATAACTGCACACATAGGATTGGATCAGTAGTGCATTTGGTATAATACACATAAATAAATACACATACTCATCTTACAATCGAATGTTTGCACTGACATACTGACATGATGATTTGGTCAGAAAAATCATCCGGGCATAAGGTCCGGTCAGGGCGTAATACGGACTGTAAAAAATTCTACGCTCAGCGACATATCGTGAACATCAAGCTCTACATCTCACTGCGACCAGCAATAAAGACGTTATGTAGACAAAGTTCCCGCGTAGGTCACAACAAGGCAGTCGGAATGCCACCACACATAATGCCCGCTAATGTCCCAAAGCCCATACCGCTGAACCCCATTTCAGTTTATTATGTGAGTGAGGTTTTCACCAAAGCACGACTGGTTTAGTTTGACAGGTATATTCTTCAATAGGATGGGTACATTGCTAGTATTGGAAGTAAGTAGTGCTACTAAACTGGCAAAGGCTACAAAATTGGCAACTTACCTTATGTGACCCCTACGGCGACGTTTACTCCTTCTGACAACCACATACGTGATGAGCAATTTAACTGCAGTTGAAAGGTAGAACATTCAACCAAAGTCCAGATGTGCCAGATTCAACCGTTCGACTAATCTGATGAAAACGAATGTATCTTGTCCACCAAACATTTTGATTATTGCAGTAGAAATAAAGATAGAAGTCAGCTCACGGAGAAGATACCGCGTGGAGATGGAGCCGAGCATCAATTCCTACGACATTTCCTGGGACGACAGCATCACATTAGACATTAATGGCGCTTGTTTGGAAGACGACATGTTTTTGAATGGCTCTGAATTGGAGGACGGTCTCTTTGAGGAGGTCTTTGGCAGTGATGACAGTGGTGGGGGCGACAATCAATGAAGTGCTTCATAGCGCCGCTATTGCTGTTCATTTGTCGTTCTCGTCTTCTTACGCACTACTGAAGTCGTAATTTGTCAGTGCACCGTGTTTGAAGTGGTGCTCACATCGCATTCGAACGTTAACGGCGTTAACTCTACACCATAGTTGTTTGTTTGTTTTGAATTCATCCAAGGTACTAGTACGAGTATATTGTATTATCAAACATGCGTTGTTTTGCTTGATGCCACCATTTCACATAGCCAATCGCTACGGTAGTAGATGTAGAATGCGAGTATTAACATTAGGACACCGAACTACATTCTATCTACACTAATGACTAACTCCCGAGGAAGTTGGAAAGTTATGCCTATGACGGCGATATACTCAGCAATGACCACTGACGTAGATATTGCTTCTGTTTGATGCTGTTGATGTCTTTAGCTGCGTTTCCAGTATATTTTGGATTTCTTCGATGCTCTGCTGAGCCATAAATCGAATGATGTTTTAGTGTTGGGCCTGTGATTGTGAAATAACATGGATGACCTAAAGTGGCTGATACAGACTCGGTTCAACCAAGATAGAAATATTGAGGATGCTGCCGCGTGAGCATGTGCTAGCAGCAGGTTGTGACGTAGGATAACGCAAAGCCGCCCATTATGAAGGCGATATAGCTATCCAAACGATTTCGTTTGCCGGCCTCCCTTATCCACCTTCTCCATAATATCTGGGTGGTATAATTCCAAGATCAGCTATAAGTAAAGTCAACTGTGTCTAAAATACGAAGTCGCCGCTTGACTACCTCTCGAGTTTAATCACCGGAAGACTGTCCGGTATTTTTCAATGATTGCCGCATCAACCCTGAATTACTACAAGATTGTATGTCAATTATTGAACATTTCGGAAAATACCGGTAATCTATCCGATGAGTGCATAATCAGCTTGAAACCGGTAAATTCCAGGTAATTAACAATGATTTCAGACAACGTTCTATCTCTCGTAGCATAGAAATGCTAGTGATGCATTTCTGTATTTGTAGGGGTGTCGGCGATGGCTGAGAGCGTCTGCAGCCGCACATGAAACTCATTAAAAGTGAGTGCACTCATGAGGAAAAATACTACATCAATTTGAGGACAACGCCCTTATTTACGTCTTTTCCGAGACGATTGCGGGGTAGATCGAGATATTCCGGTAGATGCTAGCCCAGAGGATATTCGCCGAATTGCGTTAGTGGATCTAATTCCGTATGTGAACGAGCAGCGAAAAATCTCTACTTTACCGGAAGAGATGAATGCATTTGATGTCATTACTGAAAAACTTCAGCGCGACGACGTTACAGTCGCAGCTATCCGTGACATTGTCGATATTGTGCTGGATTAATATGATGGTATGGAGTAATGTCTGGCGGCCGACGCAAATAGTATCGAGTTTCCACTTATTGAAAGTGGTCTTGCTAATATTCAAGCTGGTTTAGATACAACTTTGCAGCGAAATGAAAAAGAGGTGTTAAGTCGTCTCCTAGTCACCTCGCAAGCTGACTCTCAAACAACACCTTACACCGCGACCATAACGCTGTCAAAGCGTAAACGTGCTGCCGATGAGCTCGATGAGAAGATTAGTAAGAAAGTTCTCAAGCGCAGTAGACCACAGTCAATGTTTATCGAAGTGAGTTGGATTCCACCTATGTCGGTAGCTGCGGAACGCTTTTTTTTTCTACAGTCAAGAGTACTGTGGGCTACTTGCGCAAAAGCATGAGTCAAGAAACTCTAGAAGTCATCATGTTCTTAAAACTCAACTGGGATTTAGTCACGCTTGTGGACGTATCTAAAGCGATTGAGCAGTCCAAAAGCAGCGGTGATGCTTGTGGAGTGTAGATCAAAACAATATATTGCAATATACACCTCTTAGATTGTTAAGATTGCAATAATTGATTGTTTGAGATCCGAGACTACAATCAATATACAATCTATATTTCCATAGCCCTGCTGTCATAGACCGTAGATGAAACGTTAAATTGCAAAAATTTCTCAGTACGGCGGCTTTGTCGCTTCTAACGATGGCGAATGAGGACAGTATGAATAGAGAGTATACCGGAAGGGAGTTTTACGTGCGAATGTGGCCCAAAACGTTCTTCTCTGTAAAAAAAAAAGGGAAAAAGAAAAAAAGTTTTTTTTTCCGTTTTCGTAGCGCAAAGATACAAGCTCTTCGAAGCAAGCCCCGATACTTCAGGATCAGCGAGGCTACCGCTGAATGCACTACACTCCCCATTGGCTCACAACATTAGAAAATTAGTTTAAAAAAAGGCTTTGCCGTCCGCTTAGTCGATATTACAAGCTGTACTGTAGAATTCGAAATTTCAAAAATAACTATCGATTTCACGATTTGATTTATTTCCTCACTTTGCTTGCATGTATTTGATCAGCGCACTACTGCATGGAGCTACTCAAATTGACAGGTATTTTGCAGTATTGAAAATCTAAACTGTTAGAATTATTTGATATTTGTGTTTTACGCTGACGATGGGCTTGGAGTTGTAATTCTGCTAATCTGGCACGTCCTTCGAACATGCAAACTGGCGCGCAAAACAATGTAGTCCCAGCAAAGTCTAGGACGATCTAGTCGGTGTATCCTCCATGCTGTCAGTAATTGAGGAGATCGCTAAGAGCAATGGCACTTTGGTGGTCTACTTTTCTATAATTCCACCGTCGAACTGGGGCAAAACGAAACATTCACCTGCATCAGAGAGGATTATACAGTGCGGGAGGTACCAGGGTCCAACCATAGTAGACATTTCTCTTTCACGTGAAATCATCAACAAGTATCTTCTGGCTGTATTCGTAGCGATCCTTTACAATGTCGAATATGCTAATAAAAACACTCACAAGAGTATTTGGACATCCCTTGTATGCTCTTTATATGTATATCTACCTTGGAGGATACAGAAGTAGTATTGGAAGAGTTTATACGACCAAAGACCTCTAGATATTCCTATTCGCGGCTAGCATCAATTAGCAGCGTTAGTTTCGGACGTGGATGTCTGGTGCATAAAGCCAAATGATGTACTGATGGATATTTCATTCCGATGTGTTCGCGTAGGAAAAAACAAGTCATGTGAGGTAAAATGTAGGCTCAGAGAAGTCCGTATTAAATATCAGATACACAGGTATTTGAATTCTTCAATCTGAAATAAAAACGGCTATTGAACATGTATAGTGATAATTTTGTAGGGTCGAATGCAACACACAGAGAACTACCGAAGCCAATACCGGCTCATAATAATAACGGATACTTTAATGGCTGCGAGCTATTAGGTCTGCAAGGTTTACCCGTATGTATAACCACATTTTCACCGATCAGTATTAGGAGCGATTCGGAATG
>NW_008648989.1:2449220-2451118 GCF_000247585.1 Phytophthora nicotianae INRA-310 | reverse complement strand
CGTGCTACAGCGGACGTGGATCGCGTGGAAGACGCAGTCGATATGATGGTAAAAGCGAAGAATGGAGCTGACTACGATCGAGGACTTCGATACATGTACTACATTTTGGACGGTTTCGATGACCTTCCAAAGCCCAAGCATCCCCCTCCTTGACTATTTCATTCGCAATTGGGATTCCTGAAAGGAGATGTGGACTCTGTACAAGTGGGGGAACATAGCCCATCTCAGCAACAACACCAACAATCGGTACGTATAGTTTGATGGATTATTTTACAAACTAAGCTAGTTTTATTCATTTATCTTATGTTGCTGTTTTTAGCCTCGAATCCGCGTGGGGTGCCCTGAAAGAAATTCTGAAACCAGAAATGGAGCTAGACGAGTGTGTGGAAACCTTGCATTTCCTTCGGTCGACAGCTGAGTTGGAATATTCATCGCAGTTCAACGTTTTGGGATCACGTCGGTACCGGGGAGCGGATGAGATGCAGCTTCATTTTGCGGCTATTGTGAGCCCCTACGTGTTTGAAATAATTCGGACGGAATACGACCTTTTCAAGAGCGGCACGCTTTCGTATGAAGCTCGGTGGATCCAGGACGAGTTAGTTCATTTGAAATCCTCAAAGACCAAGCAAGAGTACTCCGTGAATATATTGGTACTTTTAAAGCTAACTTTGATTCTGGCTTTTCTTACTAAACTTTGATTTTTTTTATATTTTTGACCAGACGTATGTGTGTTCATGTTTCTTTTGAGGACTATGCTACTTCCCTGTCGTCATACAATGTCGGACGAGATGGAGTTAGGATTAACCCTGACAAGGTCCGTGTAATCCAAGAGTGGCCTCAACCGATGACTAAGCGCGAGATGCAATCGTTCTTAGGTACTGTCACCTATGTCCAACGCTTCTGCAAGAACTTTGCGGATGACGCAGGACCCTTATTTGAGATGTTGAAGACACGGAACTCAAAGCTAACGTGGACCACTGATCTAGAAGGCCACTTCGAGCGTTTGAAAGCAAAGGTTGGGCAAACACCAATACTAGCTCTACCGGATTTCAGCAAAGACTTCTATTTACGAATGAATGCATCAGATTTTGCCATGGGTGGCGTGCTGTTCCAAAAGGAAGTCCAGAATGAGGTTGAATTCGAACAACCAATTGCATTTGGTGGTCGTAAGTACAAAGCGGCTGAATTGAACTATTCTATCAGAGAAAAGGAGCTGCTGGCAATTTTGTTTGGACTTCGCCAATGGCGAGTGTACTTGCTGGACAGACCTTTCATCGTAGAAACAGACCACAAAAGCTTGGAGACTGTGTTCAAGCAGAAATCGATTTCACGTCGAATAGCCAGGTGGTACGACGAGCTAGCCGAATATCAAGTTGAAATTCGCTATATCAAAGGAGCAACAAACGATGTAGCTGATAGCATTTCTCGACGGCCTGACTTCCAAGTAGGGGAGAAATCGGTAACACTAGCTGCCATTTCAACCCGAAAGCAGTTGCAGGAGCGTGTAGCTACCTCACTGTCGTCAACAGTGAAAGAAGCTATGAAGAGATACAACGAAGACGCAACCACAGCTGCTTTGCTTCGTGTATTGGATACATCTCAAACTAAGTCTACTGATTCCACTGGAGATAACGATGGAGCACTACCACGGCAGATTGAATGGTACTCAATGCACGACGGGAAACTATACTTTCGAGCAGGTCATCACGTGGAACCACGACTTGTACTGCCGCGTTGTAAGGAACTACTGGATAACGTTCTCGCACAATTTCACGACAGTCCTGTATATGGACACCCTGGCATCGACAGAACTTGCCGACTAGTGGAATCCCATTACTATTGGACTCACATGGTGCGTGATATTGCTAAGTATGTTAAAGGTTGTGAAGTGTGTATGC
>NW_008648989.1:2447189-2448429 GCF_000247585.1 Phytophthora nicotianae INRA-310 | reverse complement strand
ACTATCAGCTGCGACTACCCCCAGGTGTGCGGATTCACCCGATATTCCATACCAGCATAATGAAACCTTACATTACTGCGGAATATCGAAGGCAAAATCAAAAATTGTTTAAGGTTCGTCTCGCGGATGGTACCGAGGGAGAACTTGTCGAAGATATTCTCAACCACAAGCGATCTCGCAAGCAAACGCTGCACAAAGTCAAATGGCTTGGGCAATCCCGTACTACTTGGGAACCTGCTACATCTCTTACCTCAATAACAGGGCACATCGACTGCTATCATGAACGTCGCCAGGAACATCGCTGAGAGGAGGGAATGTCACGGAATCTTCAAGATGAAGGCTGAAATCGATGCTGGAACTGCTTCTTCAAGTACAAGCGCGTAAATAACGCCTTGAACACAGCATCTGTGATTTGCTGTTGGCTGTGCAGTTTGTATGCGTGTTCAAGTTGAAGACTACGTTCAAGTTGCACATTCAGCATTACATGTTTGTATAAGAAACACAAGAGCAACTGAGCGAATAGCTCTAACTAGCTTTAGCGCAGACTAGTTAGTGAAGCTTCTAAATTCAATCAGATCTCATTTTGCCTGCTAACTAGCAAACCAACTGACAGAGTACTGCGAAGGCATCTGAGTCCGTCACTAACCCGACTTCTGCTAAGTGCTATCATATCATAGCGTGACGACGCTATTGTGACAATAACGGAGGTGGATCCACCGTCATGGAAGTCAACATCTATCGTGCTCCTTACACGAAAACACAAAGTCCAGAAGAAATTCGTTATTGCCTTCCCAAAGCAATATGTTACGAAGTGCATCGCAGGGATTAAACTTTACAGACAATCGTTCGCGGGCGATCGCAAATCGGGCAGAATTGGAGTGTGTATCAAGAAGATGGGAGCATTTGCAGAGAAAGACTTGATGGCAATGCGAGACTGGCATGACGAATTCCCAAAGTTGTCTGCATTAAAGGATCTGGCAGAGTGGATAAGAGTGTCTAGATTCGTAAGAATATCTTTGCCTAGTCCAATTAGCAACTGCGCAACGGTGAACATGGAAGCCTCCGCAAAAAATGGAGACGGTAGACATTGAAAGGACTATTGATACAAAGTTCGGAGCAGTGGGAGTGCCCGACCTAGCCTACTTCAGAAGATCCGAGTGGCTTGATGATTCATGTTTGAAGTTGGTGTTAAGTCACCTCATGGATCAAGATCGCGATGACCAAGGGCAAAGTCGTATCG
>NW_008648989.1:2441236-2443169 GCF_000247585.1 Phytophthora nicotianae INRA-310 | reverse complement strand
GCGTTTTCGCTATCTGTTATTCACTAGCATGGGTGGCTTTTGCAGAAGTCCAGAAGTAGACATGCGTGAAGACTGATGATTCAATACATACGTGTACTATTTGCTGCAGTGCTCCATTATTACCGTCAATTGCATTAGCATACAAATGCTCTGGATTTGTAGTAGGGTGACTGGTTTATTGTCGTTATACTGGCATAGCTACAACTATCGAAGCCGAGTAAAAGGAGTAGTAAACTGGCTGCACATGGACTTTTATGGGGCTTATCGAAGCAGGAAGTAACCTTGTACAAGTGGACACCATCCATTGTTGCCAGAAGACGCGATGGCATCCAGTTGCAGCAAATATGTGACGGGTTGCTTACACGGTATGCATGTCGAAATCCACGAAGTCATCGGTACATTCGCTCGACCTTCGAACGACACAACTCAGTATCTCTACAAACCACGTCGAATGTAGAGAAATGATATCATACTTAGATGGAGTAAATTACGGCGACACAATCAAATCCCCATTAGTTGGTGATGGTTGGTGCTAGTTGAGTTTTTAATTGGGGATGGATTACACGTCTACGCAAAACAGTTGGGGGATGTAACAAGAGCCTATTATCAGCGGAAAATCACATTCAACTAAATCATCTCCGACTTCGTGCCCATCCATTTGAAGGCCTTGACAATAGCGCTCTTTACCTGCAGCTCCCTTGCCGGTGGGTGCTCAGTGTGGTCGACGAGTGGCTCGATGCGCAGGCGACGACCGTCGTCTGGAGTGGAGGCCGTCACATTAAGCGTCAGGAGGACGATCAGAGCGACGCCCTTGAGAAAACTAGCGAAGATCATTCCGCGTCGAAGAACCGAAGCAAGCTGCTTGGTGGTGAACAGGAAAATGATAGAATGAGCAATGGGCGGCGCAGTCACTTGAGGCACGTGATCCCAGTGGAGATCAACCTCCTGGACAAGAGAATTCGAAGGATGTGGCGCTGTCTTGTGGATGGTAACTATAGCCGCGGATTACGGAGATTACTCTGCTCGTGCTTTACAACACACCAACACGTTTCAGCCAAGGGAATCCGCAGACCAATCTGTACACACTGACACACTGCAACACAGCCTCCTGGGCTGTAGTGTTGTATATACACCACTACAGCCCAGGATGCTGTGAAGTGCACTGCTGTTTCGCTCACAGTTTCATCGGAAGCGTTAACCGTTGATTGAACGGCGTTCAGGATCTTCTCGAGGATCGTATATGTATCCACGACTGGGATTCCATCTGGTATCTCGATGACGACACTAATACAATCATCGCCACCCCGGCAATCTTCGCCACCCCGGCTAGTACCTTTTGGTAATACGTATGGGTTCTTACCTAAAAGAGGCACCCCTTTTCTCTAACGTGCATCAAGTGCATGCCGTGAACAATGGCAGCGATGGATGCAGCTTCGAGCTTGCGTCCACGCTGTTTAAAGTCACCATCCAATGCCATGTAACGAATCTCTAGAATATAATCACAAACAAAGCTTATTCCATTTCAGATGTCTGTAGTTTAATCCCCCACGTCGAGTTCGACAAACGTGATGTCGAGATTTGAACGGATTGCGGGTTTCATGAATTACGTTTTATGTCTTCGAACTTCAGAAATACCCTACTACTATTCTTGAATAGAAGTAGTACCACAATATTAGTAAATACCTCGATAAAGCATGTGGTGTTGCGTTCACTATTGTAATCGCGTGATACGATATCAATTTAAAGTTAAAAGAGGTCTTTCGCCCTTTGGTGTTGTAAACGTGATCTTATCATCAAGAATGGACAAAGTTCCACCGATTACGCCCACACAACTATCAATGAAGCCATCAATGATTTTAATAGCGATGAAATTGTTTCTTGTTAGCGCAGAGTGGCAGTGACGATAGTGTCAGTTTTCTAGAGTAGAAGCCAT
>NW_008648989.1:2436516-2440181 GCF_000247585.1 Phytophthora nicotianae INRA-310 | reverse complement strand
TTTATCTACTTTTGGGTAATTTGCTCGCGGAGCTGTAGCCTTTGGATGCTTGAATGATCTCACGTGCAATCTTCTTCTCTTCCTTGAGTTGTTGCAGTTTCTCTCTCTGACGAGCATTCTGGAGTGCGTCGTGGCGCTTCATTTGCACGCGACGACGCAGCTCTTCCTCCTCGCGCTGCTTCCTTCTCTCGACCTCCTCAGCCAGTTTGAACTCCTGGTCGATTATAAACAACTTGGACTTCTGCTTGTCCAGATCCACAATTCTACCACGCTGATCAATCAGTCCAAGCTCATTCAAGTGGCTCTGCAGTGGGCGACTCTCAAAGTGGTGGCGTAAGTTCCGGTCCAACAGCGCGTTGTACTGCGGCAGGCGATCCTGGTGCACGCCAGACAAGTTGAAGCCGTTCTCGCGCTGACGGAGATACTCCTCGCTCCTCTTCTTCGACATCGTCATCCTTCTTGTGCGCTTCAGGTTTCGCTGCTGAATGATGCGTTCACGTCGCTCAGCCTTCTGCGTGATAAGACCTAACACGTGTCCGAAAATACCCATTTAACGTTCACTTCACTGTTGGAATAGCTGCAACCGACACTGCCATCCAATACGAGGCGTTCAGACGTTCCCACGGCTTCCAGCTATTAATTAGACGCTCGTTTGTAGACTGATGGACCTCGAAACGTACAGAGAAGTCAGCTTTTAGTTTGTTCAGTATCTCGGTGATACTCTGCACAAAGGCGATGTTGTTGGCCGCCGTAGCTCCATAAACTTGATGATCCGATGGCTCCGCTTCTTGAAGCAAGGTCTGCATTGCTAGCATTAGTTCCCGAGTAAGATACAGCGTCCGGAATGTCGTGTCATCTGTTCCAATATTCACACACGCGAACGCTACCACGTCGCCAGGGAACATGAATCGATTCGGTCCAACCAGCGGCATAATCTTGACAACTTTCGCGTCCCAGCACAAATGATTCGGAATTTCGGACGCTTTGCCATCTCCGTCGATTGTGGCATGTTCACCTTCTTCATGAGCCTGTAGGTCTTGAGTGAGTCGCTCTTGTTCCACCACCTCAACGTGCTCGTTACATTCCTGGGAGGGGACAAAGTCCATCCGTAGGATATCCCGCTCCACATACTTCTTGAGCTGAGTAAAATCTTTAGCGAAACCCGTACATTTAGATGAGATTTGCGATGAGTTGCGTGTCGTACAGCCTGCTTCGCGTTGAAGTAGCTGAAAGTGATCCCAGAATGGGGATCTTTTCGACGGATAAGACACGATCTGCGTACTTTCCACCAAGACGCAGTCTAGAACACGAAGTTGCTCATCGTAGTGTGACACCTCCAATCCACTCAAGCACAGCACAGCACCTACTTTCCAGATATTCTTGCTGCCGCGACGGAAGACAAACGAGGACGATGCCGAGCGCTTCAAGGGGCTATTGCTTTTCTTCTTCGACATACTGACTTCCATCCCAGACACACGAATACTCATCAAGTGACAACTTTGGTCGGTCACAAAGACGTGCTCGACATACCGAGTTTCTTGTGGCTTAATCTCGGGGTCAAGCAGCGAAACGTCTGCTTGTTTCTTTGTCGCGCTGGATACCTCCTGATTTTCTCGAGTCGCAACTAGCACGACACAGACACAAACGTCGATTGTTGGTCTTCTTTCGTTCCTGCGGCCATTAATTCCATCTTCAAAATTGGCTCGATAGTTTGTTGTCGCTTGCTGGACGTCAACGCACACTCGTTGCTGTTTAATTTGGCTATTTGCTGAGGAATCTTCGTGAATATCTTCAAAACCACTATGCTTTGTCGAACTCAATCGCAAGGACGCATCTTGGCCACGTCCGCCGTCGAGTTTCCAATTGACAGTCAAGCTGCTGGCGTAATACTCGACTCCTTCTCTTAATCCACCAGAAAGCAAGTCCTCGTTAGGCCGCCAGATTGTTAAAATACCACAGCCTATCCCCTGATCTTTAGAAGGATTATGTGTGCATTCCACGTCCACTTTAATAAATGGAATCGGTAACGGCACATCGATCTGATCATCTCCAGACCATTCGTCTCTGTCCTCGTGTTGATGCTTTTTCCGCATGACGGCTTGTGCATACTCGGATCGGAGTTGAAAGTACAGCGGGAGCTGTTCTTCGCACAGAATTCGCGGTCCTAACGTCCATTCTTTTGCCTGAAGATGGAGTACTGGGGATATGCGAGTCACTCGAATTCGTACCGATCGCACCATCCCGCCACCGACCTCTAAACTCTTCAAAGGGACGCTCTTTAACAATGTAAACGAGAGTTGTGGCTGTCGTTTTCGGTGTCGTGAGTTGACGGGAGTAACGTAGTGTAGTTTCTCCACTCCTAAGCGCGTGTCAAATCTCACACGACGCGTGCTGTTGTAGCGTAATTGCAGATATGGCCATTGCGTTAGATCCTCATTAGCCAGCAAGGGGTTTCTCCACTTCGATTCACAAACAATAGCGCAGTCAAGTGGATCAATTCCCTCCGTTGAATTCTGCAGCAATGCATTCCACGTCGCGAGTTTTGAGCCAACGAGACTTGATTTCGCATGAAGTTTCCACAATACAGAGGCTAGAGGAGCATCAGGCACAGCGTACACGGAATACCAACCGTCTGTAAGAACCAGAGCCATGTTCCAACAAGCCGGGAGCTGCTGATCCACAGCGTTGTTGATATCAACAGAAAAGGGCAGTACGGCAGCAACGCACAGAACCATACAGCTTAACGAACTTGCGTCTCGTTGGAGAATTTTCTTCACAATGGAGCGTTGCGCATCATTCAAGTCTCGTTGATACCGGTGAGTCATCTGTTTCAGAACTTGATCCTTCGTCAGATAATTCGCCAACAAAAGACGAGGGAAGGATCTCTCCATTGCAGCCAATTTCCACACAATCCACCGATAATGATTCGAAAACCACACAAATGTCGCCCCAGTCTTCTTCAGAATATGATTCCCCGCTTTGAGTTGGCGGTAGAGTTCACGAGGCCCAATGAAGAGTGCAGTGTCATAGGACTCGTCTGAGGAGAGGATCAAGGTGCCATCTTGTCCGAAACAAACCTTGAGGGCATTTTCTGCTGTGATAGAGTTTAGCACTTGAAGACGAGGCACCTCGTTGTCTCCCTCATTGACGTCGAGACTAATTAGCGTTGTCAGCGAGATTTTCATAGATTCCTGGTAAATGAAAGGTTGAGCTTCAGTGTCGATCACTTTCTGTTTCTTGCTTCTTGGTGCTGTAAAATGGTCCATATGTTGAAGGCTTTTGCGGTCGTTGAAGCTTATTCTTTTGCTGGCAGCAGGCGGGTGGAATCGCTTTTTCCCGGTCATTTTGGAGCGCACAATCGCTGGTTTTAGAGCTTTGTTGATCTTCTTTTGCTGCAGAGCAACGTGATTGAGAGATAGTCTTGAGTTGAGATACATCGAGCTCGTTGAGGACCGCAATATTTTTGATGCTTCTAGTGCAGCAGTCTTCCGGATCAGAACATTTTCAGGATGGACGTTTTCCTTATCACCACAGTCAAGTCTTTGGTGGTGGATATCAGTGAGCGGATACGCTGAATCTGATAAACGGCGTGGTGGCAAGGATGACCCTCGGTTACGACTTGAATGAGCAAGGTCGTTGGACGTAGTAGTACTTTGGTGTGCTAT
>NW_008648989.1:2430327-2435671 GCF_000247585.1 Phytophthora nicotianae INRA-310 | reverse complement strand
GTGAAATGGTTTTTCTCTTCCATTTTTGGCTATTGACCAATAGGCATGGGCAAAAAAATACAGCAATCTGACAACACGGTACACACCTCTGGAACCCCCGCCTGGTTACGCAAGATGCGCCGTGTTAATACAGAAACTCACGGTAGCGAAAGGAGGATGGTTTTTTTTTTCTTGGGTCGTATTCAGACATGACCTGGGTTTGCCTAAATTTAAACCAGGCGGTCACAGCCCAGTATTCGCTTCATTTGCTAGTTTTATACACTTATGGGCGAAAGAAGTGTAAGGAGTAACTATTCCCTTGTCGTAGATTACCTGTGGCACCCACTGCTATCCGTTAGCCATACTTAAAAGGGTAGCTTTGAATGGTATGCGGAGTTAGCGTCATTTTTCGATTTAACGCCCATCCAGCAGTCAGTGTCGTCATTGGAATGTACGTCAAGCTCAAATGAGGAGTCTGATAGCTCTTTCGATTGATAGATTGGCTTGCTTTGGCGACAGAGCGCTCAATAATACTGGAATTATCGCAGAGTGCATGGACGATCAGAATTCAGGTCATGTCCGAATACGATCCAAAAACAGAAAAACCCGAAGAGGACGGTTCTGCTCCAACTAAACATACCCGAAGAGGACGGTTCTACTCCAACTAAACATACCCGAAGCGCTCTCGTAGCGCTAGTACCACTTTTGTGCTGCTGTATACCTTTTTGTGGTTGGAAATCCCCACTCCAATATTCAATAACGGCAAAAGAAAGAAAATGCTGATTTTTAGGTATAACGAAAACAAACGTGCTAATCTAAATCAGTACGAATCGACATGTTGCTTGTTCTAGAGTCACTCCGGCTTACTTGGGCAGCAAAGCCATCTTAGAAGTGATCTTCACTGTACAGCGGTGCCTTTTTCGTCTTGAACTTCTTGTGTAACTTGCTGAGTGCAGCCTGGTATCTTTCTAGTACGTCCGCATTTATGGACGCCATATATCCAGGCTCCTTGGCTCTCTTAAGGTCAATATCAAATTTTTTAGCCAGCGAATTGATTCTCTCGAGAGGGGCAGCTCGTTCTTCTGTATCAGCGGTAGTGTCGTAGGCGTGGTGGGTCCTCAGCAGCCGCTGGCTTGGGCCACTGGGCAAAGCCCCCTTGGAGATAGAAGCCACATCAGAGTCCGATAGAGCATCGCTAGCAGCGAGCATAGCGGCCGCAATCACCAGGAGGACTTGAGATAGACGCATGTTATGCTGATTCGTCGTGGGCTTTGGAGCTGAAGAGAAAAATGTGAAGTGAGACCTGAACCGAAGTTGGTGGAATAGCGTCCATCGTGTGGTCTCGTGGTGACTAAAGGAATGCAAGTTGTATCGTAGACTTTGAATCGGACTCGCTCTATCAACACTGCTCCAGCAGCACAACTGTACTGTTCTGTATTCATGTGATAGCGTATACTTTGTGGAGATCCAGGGATAGATCCAGATGGCGTGACCACGCGTGAATAATCCCAGATGTTGTTGCAGTCGAATCCTGTTTGCGGTCTGCGACATACAGCGCTACAAGTACAAATGTACGAAGTTGTACATGCAGTATCAATACTGCTCCAGCAGAACAAATAATACTACTACTCCGTTTCATATTACTTGTCCTCTTCAACTTTCAGCCTGTTTCAAAATGCTTGTCCCTCAACTACACTTATTTTAATTATGGTGTGATGATTATCCATGCCGAGACAGTAGGGTCAGAGCACGGAATGTTCAAATGAAGTCTTCCCTCCCGGCGAAGCTTGTGCAAGCTTGTAGGTGATCTCACCACCTTCCCTTATGCACGACTCCATTGCGCACTGCAACTCTAAGTGGCGGAGGCCAACCTCCTTTATTGCCCCGCGTCGAGGTTTGCCAGCATCCGAGCGGCCAGTATCTCGGAAACGGCCTGCTGGCGCTCTCGTGGTGTCAGTTCTCGTTTTGTGCGCTGGTTAGTCTCAATGGCGGTCAGTGGTTAGTTTCGGAATACTCCAGATATGAGCTAGGATGGGCGACGTCTGTGCTGTTTGCCACTATTTTGGCTCGAAATGTACTCGAGTTGTCACCACGGATCGAATATTGGTTGATAGCTGAAGTTCTGCAAATCGCACCGACTCCAGCTTGCATTTAAGGCCAATCCGAGGTATTATCGCGTTTTATTGACGAATCCCGAGCCAGTCTAGCAACAGGGGACAAGTAATATGAAATGGAGTAGTATTCTGTACTCATTTGATGTCGTATACTTTGTTCAGATCCTGGGATAGATCCAGATGGCATGACCACACCGATTAATCCCTGATGTGATTGTGGTCAAATCCCGTTTGCGGTCTGCGACATACAGCGCTACATGTACAACTGCACGAAGTAGAACCCCTGTCAAATTTGTCCAACGAAAAAAAGGAAAAAAACTACCGTAAAGTCGGTTCCAGTGCGACAATGCGACATACAAGCTTCGGTATCTCTCCTACAGGCAAATCTGGACGATAAGAGACTACACCGTGGCAGATCAAAGTGAACTGCACAATGTTAGAGTGTCCTCAACCAGACAATATTCCAGCGTATTCAAGCCAGTACTGTTCCGGAACTCAGATCCTCAACATTTCTCGATGTGTAGTCGACACGTTTGCCGACTCTGGTGCATCAGATTTCTTAGGAGTAATGTGGTCTACAGGTGGGGACTCCACTACGACCCCACACATTCGACTGAGAGATCATTCGTGGACGGAGCCTACCACCGGTGCTTCCTATAGTGTCTATGCTGTTCATATGGTTTCTAGTGTTGGCGATCCGACTTGGAACCAGTGTCCTGCTAAGGATGGCTACTCTTCGTAGTCGTCCCGAGCCACAAGAGAAGCGAGTTCACCGACGCTGAGATAGCTCCAATGACGAGACCTACAGGGAGTGCGTGGCTGACGACGTGGCTAAAAGACGAGTTCGAAGTGGAAGACTTAGGATTCGAAGAAGTTCTATTGATTCCAGTTATTCTAGTGGTGGTTGCTTCTATGGGGATTGGCTGGTTCTGCTGGAAATGGAGCTCGTTGCTCAAGAGAGAACAGGCTTCTTCTTGCGATTTTGACGTGGTTTCTCCAAATTACTTGGATGTCGTTACTCACGAACAAGCTCTTCGACGGACGGTGACGACTACGAGCTACGGTCCGTCCATTTCTAGTCATCCTGATGACTACGAAAGTGCTGGTTCCAACCAAACGTTAAAGATATTGCTGCATAGTCAACATCTTCACGGAAATCGAATCCCGTACGACAGTCTGGTTTTCCAGACGGAGTTATCCAAAGGAGCGCCAGGAGAAGTCTGGATCTGCCGCTACGGAGGCCAAGAAGTGGCAGTGAAGAAGTTACTGCATATTAGAGACCAGAAGGCAGAAGACGTGCAGATTTTCGCTGAAGAGATCGAGTTGACGGCCAGTTTAATTCATCCGCATATTGTCAAGTTCATTGGGGTGGCTTGGAATAGTCTCAGCAACTTGTCAATGGTGTTGGAATATGTTCCAAGAGGGAATCTGAGGGACTATTTACATACAAACTCCGACATATTATCGTGGGCGAGAGATCGGATTTTTATGGCCATTGCAGTGGCTGAAGCGCTGGAAAATCTGCACTCTTGAACCCCCGCAATCATCCGTCGGGATCTCAAGTCGAATTACATTCTATTGACAAAAAGTCTTGATCCTAAACTCATCGACTTTGGAGTAAGTCGAGGTATGATGGATCTCACCATGACAGCAGGTGTCGGTACTCCATACTGGACGGCACCAGAGAATATGGAGGGTGATCGATACACTGACAAGGCAGATATCTACTCGTTCGGTGTTGTATTGTCAGAGCTTGACACGGGACGGATTCCCCATTTTGACGCAGTGGAAGACGACGGAACCAGATTAATGCCGTTCCAAATCTTACAGGAAGTCATGACTGGTACATTGCGACCGAGCTTCTCCGTGGATTGTCCAACTAGGATACAGAGGATCGGCGTAGCATGTTTGTCGTTCGAACCTTCGGATCGACCGACGGCACAGGAGCTGATCCAGTTGCTTGAAGGAAAATATAGTGAAACATTCTAGTCAAGATTTATTGTGAATAAAGGGTGAATTTTAAACCTGAAAAGATACTAAGACAATGGAAGGAGGTGGGTTGCTAAGTAGCGCTGATATGGGTGTCAAAAGTCGCTGATCATAAGTCTAAGGTCTGGCTGAGACCACACAGTGGACATGGCCGAGCACGACACGATATCTCTGCGGAGTTTGACTCCCATTCCTTCTTCATCCTCCAGCTCGTCGTTCGTTTTCGACGCCACCAATTCCGACATTGCGCGGCAGCTTCTCATCCGTCATCAAGCTGGTGATGTGGCCGAACAAGTCAACCTCACGTCGATTCCTACCGCTGTACTAGATCGACTGACTCCGCTCAATATTGACTTCGATGGTCTTTCTGGTCTCGTTCAATGTGCTGTGCTGTGGGATACCGGCTTTGCCATTTCACCCATATAATAATCCCATTCAGATCTGGACCATGCAGAACTATTCTATGGCAGATCTAGCGGTGCCTAAATCTGACGTCTCCTTTGTGGACTGCACGTATCTCAATTGTTCGCAACCGAATGAGGAGATAGCACACTACGCGCAGTACTGTACCGGGTGGAAGATGCTCAGCGTGTCTCGCTGTGTGACCGATGACTTCGAATACCTGGGAGCGGATACGTATCTAGGGATGATGTGGTCTATTGGTGGTGACCCGAACATGACTCCGCCCATTCGACTGAGAGACCACACGTGGACAAAAGACATTGCTGAATATGTGGCAACGTCACCTTCTCCGTCTACGTGGTGCACACAGTGCCACATGAGCTTGATCGGGCCTGGAACGAGTGCCCTCTTAACAATGGATTTGGATCACTGACAGGGCCTTTCCACACTAAATGTAGGGTCGACACCCCTTATTCTGGAGTATGAAATAATTTTGTTGATTGAATCGCCAGTCAAACCACTAATAAAACAATAAAATAATAGCGGTATTCAAGCAACATCAGCTCAGTTTTTGTTTTGGCGACACTGCCGGTGTACCATTTTTAGCCAATCAAAGTCGCAATTAGTTGACTACCTTTCAAACTTCTTGCAGCAGCAGCAGCTCATTTGGACTAGAATCGAGTATTTACCCCCCCCCCCCCATTCTAGGATGTCTCACTGCTCCAAGCGTAAACAACTGCTATGCCACGTGCAAGACGTCCTCGTGACGAGGGAGGCTTCACCCTATTACGAGATATGCTGAGCGACTGCAACAAGGTTACATACAAGTTGCTACATGTAGCCACTTGATTACGACAATG
>NW_008648989.1:2427536-2430090 GCF_000247585.1 Phytophthora nicotianae INRA-310 | reverse complement strand
AAGTATAGTTAATCTAAGTTTAAGCAAACTACGCTTCCTCATACACATGCGCTAACGTGTAAGCCGAAGTAGTGGGCACACAGTGAGCCCATTACACCGACGAAGACTCTGATGAAGACGATCTGGACGAGTTTTGGGAGCACAAGTATGAGAACACCCAGGGCACTTGTTATGCCACACGGCCGTCTTACTATCAAAAGCGATAAAAATCACTGGCACAAGCTACTTTACAATCGCGAGCACACGTCTGATACGGACTTTTTAAAGGACTTTCGAATGAAGCGCTCAGCATTTTTCGGGATAGTTGCCACACTAAAAAAATCCTCACGTTTCTTCGTGTGCATTGCAGAAGAACTTGGTAGCATTACAAGGGCATGGTAGCAGCGTTTTTCACATGGAATCCCCTCGAATGCGCTACAAGCACCTGACGAGGTCAACATGCTCGCTGCGCATGCCACGTGGACAGGACGCTTGCAGCCTGGTCGCTGGCATTCACGAATAGCACTCCTTCCGCTCAACGTGTTGACTTTCTAGCAGCCTTTCCAGCAGCATGTATTCTTTAATGGCACAACATGGTTTGACAAATCCGTATTAGCTGTGCCGTCAGCACTTTGTAGTCCGTCCCACGACCGTCTACCTGACGAGTTCGTATGGAATACGGACACAGGCCGGAGAACCAACCCATGGACGGAAATCTGTCCATGAGTACGTCTGCAACGCATGTGGCACGTACAGACTTCCCCCACCTGGCAGATCCAGAGTGGGAAGCTCTGCAAAGAATGTCTACAGTCATTGGAGAGGCAGCCGTAGCAACAATCCTACGAACCCTGTTGCCGACAGAGCAACACGATGTTGCTCTGGTGAAGGCGCAGCGAGATGCTGCTGCTGCTGTGAAAATCTGCAACATTCTAAAAAAAGTTAGAGCCAAAAATAAATAAAATAACTACCAATAATTAGGACCAACCTGCATATGGTTTCGCGTTTTTTATCCCTTGTGCGTAACGCGCCGAATGGCAAGGATATTTCTCTTAAGAAATGGCGCGGTCCTCGATCGAAGGGCAACATACTTGAGAGGCGAGTAAAGGCTGGATCGAACTTTGCCATCATTAAAATTAAGCACTTCGTAGTTACGCAAAGTTTGCGTTTTTTTCTCATTTCTGGAACATATTCAAGAGGCCTAGACACCACAGCTAATAGATTATAAAAAAGAAAAATAGAAAATAAAAAGCCCAAACCTCTTTCTAAGGTCGTGTTTGACTTTAAATGACCAAATCGCGTAATTAACGCTCTGTGCAGTGGGGCTGCCGTTGCTTAGCGTCAGAGGAAGACGGTTAACTCAAAGAGTAAAGGGGTTAACTCAACATCTTATTAAAGGTTAATAGGCCTTAATATCCGAAGGCACCTACTAAAAACAACCTTAATAAAAGGTGGTTACTCTTTGTGTTCTAAATCCAAAACTGTTTATTTATCTTTTATTGCGGCAAGCCGCCTATGGGGTAAATGTATGCGGTTAACTATCTAACATAGTAAAACCTAATCAAATGCATATTCTGTGGCCCTCAGCCTATGTACTGAGGCCACCGTTAACTCTACGAGTCATGTACTGAGAGTCTGTTAACTCTTCGGGTACTCCGTACCCATGTGTGGAACACACTAGGTGTAACCCCGTTACACTCCGGCTGAAATTGCTGTGTAGGCATCAACAAAGCAAGTACAGCACCAATAATCGTAGCCAACCAATTGATTGTAACACCACAGTGTTAAATAGAGGTAGATAGCCTGCTTGTCGGTTGCAGGATCATACTTAAAATGGTTGGAGACGATGATGACGACGACTTATGGCTTCAACAGGCTGTATGAGCTCTATTGAAGGCTAATCATAAAGAAACACTACGTCTAATACCAGCTACATTTCCTTCTCAAGACGTTAGAGGTGACTTTACCTCATCACAAGCTAAAAAAAACTTCGGCTCCCAGAGCCCATTACGGAAACTGCATTCCAAATGCTCCATCTTTCGCTACGGTCTTCCGACCCCTCTTCGCCGTCACATAGTGGCAACATGTCGGGATGCGACAGCCCGCGCTCCCCACAGGCCACCCCTCTGACGAGAAGGCTGCTCGACAGCGGCTCCGTGTACAACAGTACAACGACGAGCACCGGCGACGTCATGTCCCCGGCTCGGTGAGCCAACGTCCAAGTGGGAGCGAAGCTCAACGTTCTCCTGAGCCACCAGGGGCGCCCACGCAGCGGCGCACCCGACATGGCGAGCTAGAATCCGGTGACGTCGCCACTGGCGAGATGGCTAGAAGCCCTGCACGGTCGGAGACCTTCCAGAGGCCTTCAAGGCCAGCATCGAGCTCTCGCGACGTTCGGACGCCCAATCCGTTCCCCAACCGTTCTTGGCCGGCTTCAAACGATCTGTACAACGCGCCACCACTCTTCTCAAAGTATGAGGATGAGCTCACTGAGCCCGGTGTCATTTCCAATGACCTTGACGGCGCCCAGAGCCGTCAGATCGCAGCGGAGTTTCACGCTCGGCCTAACCGGCCTGTG
>NW_008648989.1:2425079-2425758 GCF_000247585.1 Phytophthora nicotianae INRA-310 | reverse complement strand
CGAGGATTCACAAGGCCGTTCACATAGAACGGGGTGAAGCCTGTGGAGGCATGTACCGCATTATTCAATGCAAACTCAACGAGTGGGAGCATCGTGCTCCAGCGTTTCGGCGCTTCAGCGCATACGCTTCGGAGGATGTCCTCCACAACGCGGTTAACGCGTTCAGTTTGACCATCGGTCTGTGGATGATCCGCTGTGAACATGTCCGAACGGGTGCCAAGTACCTTAAACAAGGACGTCCAGAACTTCGCGGCGAACCGCGGGTCTCTACCCGAGACAATTGCCTCAGGCAAGCCGTGTTGGCGAAAGACTCTGTCCTGAAACAGCAAAGCGGTACCCTCACCATCGACGGTATCCGGCACTGTCGTTAAGTGAGCCATCTTGCTCAACCGATCTACAAAGACCACGATACCAATGTTTCCCGCCTTATCTTTCGGAAGGCCAAACACAAAGTCCACACTGATGGACTGCCAACATCCCCTGGGGACCGGTAAACTCGCCAATGGCGCCGCCGCGTTCGGCGTGGACTTCGTCCGTTGACACGTCTCACACGTGCGTACATAGGTGCCTACCCATTTGTCCAACTTGGACCACCAGTACATCCAGTTCATAGGTCTTCTCACGACCTAGGTGCCCACCAACGGGCGTATCCTGTAGAGAATACGATACTTGAGGTCCT
>NW_008648989.1:2405720-2407311 GCF_000247585.1 Phytophthora nicotianae INRA-310 | reverse complement strand
GCCGTGTCAAAGTCCTGTTCAAACACCAGCAGCTCATCGAACGTCTCGCGCCAGGTCCCGCCATCGCAGTCGGGCTGCATTGGTGAGTGCCAGGCAGTGCGGAATTGGCGCGCTGAGTGGACCACATCAAGTTTACCATCACTCTCGATACCCAAGGGCAATGTAGCCAAGTGTACCTTGAAGGGGCGTAAAGCAAAGATGCCGCAGCCTGTGCTGAACTTGGAGCTGAGCGCAGCAAGTAAGGATGGGGTAGCTAAGAGAGGCGAGGAGACCAAGTTCGACCACGTGATGGCTCTTCAAGAAGAGCCCGTGCAGGTGAGCTGCAGTGGTTTGGAATTTGGAATTTTGCGGTGAGAGTTATAGAGGCGTGGGTACACTGGTTTGTGTAGATCACGTTCCTGCTGCCAGACGACTCGACAGTGTCAGGGGAGGTACGCCTTAAATGCTTTCTTGTGTTCAAGGCGCGCTGGTTACTAACGTTGTATGATTTACAGTTTAAGAAGGGTCACACCGTACTCGGAATCATCTTCACACATCTGCCGCTCGTACGTGTCCAACTTCGCCTTGGAGATAGAAACCTGCTTCCCAGATCCCGTGCAGAACAAACTTGCCACCAGTCCCGTACCAGCTTCACCACCACGGCCAGCATCGGCGACCTCCGGGCCACGGCTAATGCCACCAGCGGTCCAGTCAATCTTCAACCCAGAGCCAGGTTGCATCGAGTTGCTGGCCGTCAGGGTGCTAGACTGTGTCAATCGATCGTCTTGTGTCTGTGACGCTGGGAAAGGAGGAGTTTCTGAGTGTTGGGATCCATCTTTTTCGACACGACGTCGCTTACGACTCGGACTGCGGCTTTGGCCTCGGATAGGGGCCTCATGTCTGCTTCGTGTGCGCTGGCTTCTAGTCTGCTGCGAATCCTCCAGCGACAATCGCGCCACCTTCTCATCCTGGAACATGAGTATCTATGAGCAAGGTCGTTGGACGTAGTAGTACTTTGGTGTGCTATGCTGTCACAAGGGTCACCACGCTCAACTATCTTCCTCTCAGACAAACCACTCTTCCCCAGTCCTCGCAACGTCGACACATATGTAGCTTCCTCTTCCTACAACATAGTAATTGAATGCCAACAAGAACTTAGAACTGCAGGCACTGGAGATGCAACTCGACAATACGGGGCAACACTTCTAGTTATTTCACTGCGTATACCCTGTGAGTAACATGGATAAAGCAGCACAAAATTTGCCTGGAAGTATGAACCTACACAAGCAATCGCTAAGGCGCACGAACCAATTGAGATTTTTTTTTCACGGCAACACTATGCATGATATTGTCGACAGCGTTGGCGTTACACAAAGTCGAATGTCTAATATCGATTAAATGACGGCAGAGGTCGGCTCACTGCACGAAGTTGCCCTCTCATCGACCGCACGCACAGACTCAATTCAGCTTACTTGTCTTTCTGGACTTGATGCTTCACCTTCTTCAGGTTCTCGATAACTTTGTCGATGATTGGTTGCTTGTTTGCTTTATGGAAAACGTCGCATTGTTCACTGGAATATATTACTGCACCCAAGATAATTACATTAACCAT
>NW_008648989.1:2401420-2405620 GCF_000247585.1 Phytophthora nicotianae INRA-310 | reverse complement strand
TAACGTTGTATGATTTACAGTTTAAGAAGGGTCACACCGTAGCTGTGCTGAAGGTTTTCCTCGAAGACGAGTACGATTTAAAGCAAGAGGAAACGGTGAGAATTGTCTGATACTTGCTGTGGAATATGTGATCTGCTGGTTAATCTTTTATGCAGCAATTGTGTCTGGATGGCACTATACTTTTGGACCCGTTCTCCCTGACGGATTTCCCGTGCGTCTTGGAAGCGTCAGCGATCGATATCCAAGTACGAATTACTTGCGCGGATGCCAAGAGTAGAAAATGAATCAAGCAGATGCTGGAACGCGATTAGACACTCTTGTATCCCGCCGTCCCGTAAGCATTTAATAACATACCTAATAGCAACTGAGTGCAACCAGATCGACAATGCTAAGGATTTTTTTTGGGGTTGTACTAATGGTTAAACTTACCAGAAATTTTGAACTTAACAATCATTTATTTACACGGCCCCGCCGATTCATTTCCAGATTTTCTTTGAAACTAGCAACATGGAATCGCCCCTGCTCCTCTTGAGCTCCTGTGCTGTCGCGTGGCTACTGGCCACCGTATTGACGGCCCTTCACCGCAAGCTGCGGATTGCTCGTGGCCTGGCATCATTAGACGGTCCGCCTGGTGTCTTTCTACTCGGGTGCATGCCTGCGTACGCCAAGAACGTCAACCGTATCTACCATTTCTTGGTGAGTATCCTCGCCTTCAGTTGCTTACAGACTAACCCGTCATGTACGTTTATCGCAGGAGGATTTGTTGAAGCAGTATGGAGGACGCATGAAGATGCCGTGGCACGTGTTCTTCGACGGCGCCATCTACGTAAGCAATATATCGTTTGGAGTGATTGAGTGGTAGGGAATACTAACAACCACTGGGTATTCGTGTACAGATCACGGATCCGATGGACGTACAGCACATTTTGGCTACGAACTTGAACAACTATGTGAAGCCACAAGCATTACTGGACGCATTTCAAGAGATCTTTGGAGATTCATTCATAGCTATGAACCACCACCCGCAGGCGCCTGACGGAGGAGCTGGTTGGCGTTTACAGCGCAAGGTGGCGGCCAAGGTGTTTACCACTGCCAACTTCCGTGTGTTTACCGAGCAAGTATTCGCACGTCACGCTGAGGAAACGCTTGCCCTTGCCCAGGCCGAATCCAAGGGAGAAAGCTTCTGCTGCGATTTGCAGACGTTGAGTACGAGGTTCACCCTGCATTCCATCTTCGACGTCGCTTTCGGTTTGCCGCTTAGTGAGGTTAAGAATGCAGACAGCTTCGCAGCACACCTGGACCTTGCCAATGAACACTGTGCGCAGCGATTGTTCGTGAAGCAGCACTACAAATTGTTTCGTTGGATTATGCCTAGCGAACGTAAGTTACGGCAATGTGTCCGCGGTATATATGCCGTGTCTGACGCTATTCTGCTGCATCGTCTGGGAGAGTCTGAAGACAAGATTCAAGCGCGATCGGATCTATTGTCGTTATTTATTTGCAAGGCTCGAGAATTGGCTGCAACCAGCCAGGAGGAGCGTGATGAGTCTGAGACGTCTTGTCTACTGGGTCCTAAGATTCTCCGCTCTATTATCGTGACGTTCATCGTCGCTGGTCGAGACACGACGGCCGCGTGCATCACATACTGCTTTTACGCCATCGCAAGACACCCACAAGTCCAAAAACGAATCGTCGAGGAGCTGGAGAGTTTGAAACGAAGTACTGACTCAAGCTCCACACCATTCACGTTCGAGAACGTGAAAAACATGAGATATCTCGACGCTGTTGTGCACGAGGCCTTGCGACTGTATCCACCGGTGCCGTATAACCTCAAATGTGCTGTAAAAGACGACTATCTGCCTGATGACACTTTCGTACCTGCTGGAGTCGAGATCGTCTACAGTCCGTGGTATATGGGTCGCAATAGCGCGATTTGGGGTGACGATCCGTTAGAGTTCCGTCCGGAACGTTGGTTAGAGTTGACCAAGCATCCCAGTGCGTACGAGTTTCCAGCCTTTCAAGCAGGCCCGCGTTTATGTCTCGGTATGAACATGGCCGTGCTGGAAGCCAAGTTCTTCCTCGCCACCACACTGCACCGTTACCACATCACAATTGCACCTGGTGAGACGCAGGAGCGTGGCTACGTGCTGAAATCGACCCTAGTTATGAAGGGAGGTCTACCGCTGCAGATGACACCACGCGCTCGGCATTCACTATCCGCTTAGTGCTCCACCAGAGCTCGCAATCGGGTACGCGAACTCGTGTACACCCGCTACTACATGTAGTTTATCAAGTCGTCAACAAAGTCTCGACGCTCTAAATGGTAGTAACCATACTAAGGTTGCTCGCTTGATTTGGCTGATTTAAGCGGCAAGTATCGTTCAGATCCGCTTGAAATACAATGCTCACAGTTAATAATACAGCAATTGAGGATCAACTGTTGAGCAAAGGACATAATACAGTGCTGTAGCAACGACTGCACCGGGTTGTCCGTATCATAAAGAGCTAATGGTCTTTGATCGCGAACGCTCGCAAGAAGACTAGCCACACATTTTCTCTTCGTGGGAGTGTTGAAGTGTAAGCTCGCAACAACTTAACATCTGCCGTGCATGTGTGCGGGACAATTTCGTGAGCTAAAGAAGAAGCGCCACTACTCTGTCGCTTCTTAAAGCAGTATAAACTAGCCCAGAAGGCAACCTTAACGCAGATTACCAAATATTTCAGGAGAAGTACCTCGTGAAAAACTAACCGGTAGAAAAATTCTACTACCATCCGGGATTGACGCCTCGAATAAAGATTAGGACTTGTGCTGCATGTCAAAAATTGTTGGACTGTCTGACTTCAAGGAGAGTGGTTAATTGGAACCGTTCTTTTCTTTTTTATAGTATGTTTCCCAGAGTACCAGAACATGCTGTTGCCAATTGTTCCACTATCATCTTGGTAGAGCCAACAGAATCAAAAGTTCTACTAGCAATACATTCATCAACATTAAAACACGTGACTGAATCTCTGATATCTATATCTTGTAGCTTTCGTTAGGAAAAAGATGTGTACTTCCATATGTACCTGAGTTTTGAAAGATATTTATTGATAATGTACCCTTCATTTGTTCAGATTTACCCAGATTGCCAAGAACTACTACGCAGTACAGTTCTGTCAACAATAGAAAACACTCGCTAAAAGATTTGTCTTGGCGTATGATGCACAGTTTCGTGAAAATTCGAGTTAAAAAACAATTCGTAATTGCTATCTTGAAGAATAAGTTTTGTAGAATGGTGAAGCTAATATTTCGCACTTCAACTGTTTTTTTCCAATAAATCTCGATCACTATGGCAAATAACCAAGTACGATCCGACGAAAACGTAAAGCTCCCAGGTCAGAACTTTCACCGGAATATGTTACCGATACGACATCTCCTTAATATGTCTGCCTATTTCCACCTTCGCAGCACTATCAGCCTGCAACCTCTTCCCTACTACCGGCATTTGCAGCTATTGGATGAAGTATGAACCAGTGTCTGTAGTGTACAGCGGAGTTAAACTGGCATTCATACCAGGCTATTCGAAATGTATGTTCTATGAAAAATTCAATGTCTAATCGATAAAATACGATACTACATATTGTGAATACTACTGTAGTATCTGAGTATTACTGCTGCGAATCAGTTGCACTCAAATCGACACAGTTGCCTAATCGCCGGAACTTTACAGTGTAGTGGCTGAGTGCAGATATCCTTGCAAGACCGAATTGCTGGCATATGTGATCAAAACAATGGTGATTCATGCAACATAATGGTAGATACACTTTAAATGGACATTTATTGTTGCGTACAAGACACTCAGTCTATGTGAATGTTCGAGCAATCTCGAGCTGTTCACCGAAAGCTTACACTCCCTGCTTGTGGTTCTGGGATTGGTTCTGCTCGCCCTCGTTCTGGGACTCCTCGCCCTGCTTTTGCTCTCCCTGCTTCTGCGACTGTTCTCCCTGCTTTTGGGACTTGTCACCGTCGTCCTTCTTGTCCTTCTTAGACTTGTCGTCATCCTTCTTAGACTTGTCGTCCTTCTTAGACTTGTCATCGTCCTTCTTAGACTTATCACCGTCCTTCTTAGACTTGTCGTCATCCTTCTTGGACTTGTCGTCATCCTTCTTGGACTTGTCACCGTCCTTCTTGGACTTGTCACCGTCCTTCTTGGACTTGTC
>NW_008648989.1:2383636-2401320 GCF_000247585.1 Phytophthora nicotianae INRA-310 | reverse complement strand
ACTTGTCACCGTCCTTCTTGGACTTGTCACCGTCCTTCTTGGACTTGTCGTCATCCTTCTTGGACTTGTCGTCATCCTTCTTGGACTTGTCACCGCCCTTCTTGGCCTTCTCGGCCTCCTTCTGCTTCTTTTTTTCCTCCTTCTCCTTCTTTTCCTTCTCCTTCTTCTCCTTCTTCTCCTTTTTCTCCTTTTCTTTCTTTTCCTTATCTTCTTTCTTCTTACCGTCGTCCTTGCTCTTTTGCTTGCCGTCGTCCTGCTTCTCCTGTTTGCCATCGTTTTGGCTGGTGTTACCGTCGTTCTGCGAGGTGCTCGGCGTGTTTTGGTTCTGATCACCCTGCTGGCTGCCACGGAGGCCACCGCCGGCGCCAAGCTGGCGAACGACCTGCAGCTCAGCCACGTTGTTGGTCGTCAAGCCCGTGGCGGCGTTGGCGGGGATAGCGGTCGAGGCGACGACCACAGCGGCGAAGGCGATGATGTACGAAAGCTTCATGGTACTTGGTTGGTAAAGTTGGGGACTTCTTCTGGAGTGAGGAGGTGTGCTTGGCTCGGCAAATTGCTGAATGAGCTCTTCCGTCAGCTTGAGCAAGGGTGCAGTAGACTTTTGCCACTTGCTTGTGCTCGAACAGCACATGTGTTCGAACAGCACACGATCCCATCTTCAATATGATCCTGCTTGCCGCGTTGTGTACACAACTTCACAACTTGTTTAGCTTGACCCACCACAACTTGTTGAACTCGTGACCTGAGAACTTTTTTTTGCTGACAGAGGGTGCAGCTTAACTCGTAGGATGTGCTCATCTTTGTTACTTAGTAGTTACTGCTGCGCCCAAATGAGATGGAGGGGGTGAAAGAGTGCAAATCAAACGGAGAGCCCATGGAGGTGAGCTGGTGGGAGCGCGCGTAGCCGCAGCAAACCCTTACGGGGTGCCGGTGAAGCAGGGCCGTGCGATATTTGCAGAGGGAGGGCCCAGCACCGAGCTCCGCAGCGAGCCGAGCACTGGACTCTCCAGAGAGAATCTTTTAATTGCAGGAGCGCAGCGACTGCACTTGCGACGCGCAGCGGAGCAAATCCTAAAGATCAAAATGACATCCGTCCTCTGTGGATTTAGATTGTGAGGGTGACGAGAAAGTGTATTGGGTATAGTAAAGTCGACGATTCCCAGTTGGGCGCAGCAGCAAGTGCCTTGTTACTTACAAGTCGAACCCACGAGGTCAACAAGACGAGGCGCAGCTGGTACAGTACTGGTAAAACCTAAGTGAACCTTGAGAAACCTGATATCCTGTAAAACATGATGTTATTTTGGCACTGCGTTGGTTTCCAGAGATTAAGTACGAAATTTGGAGGGCATACTCGCATTCGAGCGTTTATATAGGCTTGAGCTACGAAGTCCCAGTGAAAACTGGTGTCATAGTCACCGACCGTAACATGTGTGGTTTGGAATGTCTCGATGGACGTAGAGCAGGTAAAGAATATAAGCAACACAAACTTAAAAACTCGTCCGGACTAAATTTTAGTCTGGGGTTCAAAGACTAGAGTTCAGTTTTGGCTATTAAAGTTCATTGCATGTCCAACAAGCAGGGTTCAAAAATTCAAACATATATGCCTGAAGCCTGTATGAAGGCCGTTTGAAACTTAAAAAAGGGAGTGACATTGACCATAGTTAAACTAAGTCATTCAGTGAGTAATGACCTGCGTGAAGTTCCCCCTCTTCAAAATGCACTGCAAAGTCGGAGAGCTGAATTCTCAATTTGCTCTTCATGCGTTTTAGTACGCTGAAGGCGGCTTTCAATATGGTACGTGGAATTGGAACGCTGGTTGAGATGGCAGAAAAGGTTTGATAGTTTCTGAACGACGGCATATGTCCGAGTATTATTAAATGTATGGTCATGACGAGCTGAAGCAAATGGGAGAATGAACTCTCGGAAAAAGCTGCGAATAGTAGATACGTTTCCAAACCATTCAACGTGAGTTTTGGAACTCATGGTCCACAAATACATAGGCTGCAGATTTTGTGCGAGCGATAAGTATAGATCATACATTTTGAAACCATATTTTTTCTACAAGCATCTATGAAAAACTCATTCAGGTAGTAAGCCCATTTTCTGTGCACAGTGCCTTTATTTTTGATCCCTGCCAACATAGCAAGATTAGTAATTAACAAGAAAATGCAGCAATACATCTAATCTTATCGTTCGAATTAAATAACTGATCACCGTTGCTCTCAAAATCACCACGTTGCGATTGTCGGAGACAGTTTAACATGAATTCGAGATAATTTATTGCAATATCAGTTCGACATGGAGTCTACTAGTTGAGGCCTGCATTTGTGCCTTTACGGAGAAGCTGAGGGGGCTAAATGTACCACATTTCGAAAAGTATGAGTCCCTATTATGAGGCCAGAAGAGACTTACATACTGTACCTCACAAATAAATGCTTATCAGAAAAACAGCAGTTCGGTGATTTTGGCGTGTTTTCATTCTGTTTGGAAGATTCTCCTTAACACAAAAAAGCAAATTTTACATCTTTGAAATATTATATTTAGGTTGAGATGAAAGTGGCAACTTACAACCGCCTAAGCATTTGCTAAGTAATCCTCTCGTCTTCATGGAGAAGGTTTTGCCCCATGTGGCTGAGAGTACAAGAGGCGCAAACACAGACAAACCGTGCTCAAGCTCAAATCTGAATTGTTATTTAATTGCAAACCGTTCTCTTAGATTGGCATAAAGAAACGATTTCTAAGCTGGAAAAATGAAACAATCGATCCCTCCTAATGGAAAGTCCAACGTAGATCATGTTTAAGTAATTCAGTGGATTGAGAAACCTGTGTCGGCTATAAACGAGACCAAAACGAAAGTCGTAAGGTGGAGTACATGCTCAAAATACTTGGCCAAGGCCCGCGTAAAGCAGACACAGAACTCGTTCAAGAGCGCATCGTCCGACTTAAGGACAACGGTCTGTATAGTGCGCTGCTTCAGAACCAACACGTGGAAGATTTAAGCTGAGAGAAAACTTACATTCTCAATATATCAGTTCATTTACTGCATTGAGAAAGTATGTATTCGCTCACATCTCCCGTGATGTCGTCCCGGTTGATTTTTGAGTAATGAGAAATTTGTTTGTTTTGCTACCAAATCTTAACACAAATATAGCAATTTCACGAAATATTCTGGTTAAGAAGTGGAATTCATTTATGAGGTACGGTACTTAAATGCGTTTGGATAATTCAATTTGGTATATTTTTGTGCCTCTACCGTCTGAAGTTAGCGCGTACGGCGGAGATTATTTTCAGTTCCCGCTACTCTAAGCCGGCGTACTTCCTCACCTCAGTTATATATGTATTGGCACCTTGTATGACCTTTTGACCGCAGCAATAGCTTGTTTATTCAAGGAGACTTAGTAACACGACATATTGCTATCTGATTAAGTAGTTGTCCACCTGTCATATCAGGTAGGAAAAGTTTTATTGTAGATGTCTGACTTCCATTAAAAACTACCTGTAACCAGGTGAACAGAAGCCCAGACCATAGCTCTTACTCCCTAGTGAAAACAATACAATTTGAAGTAATTCTGCATCCTGGTATAAAGCCGTGCTGAGCACGAAGAAGCTTTGAAATTTCGAGCTATGGCGTGTTACGTAGATAATCTACGGTAGATTGCGCTTACGTATTGCAGGTGAGTTGAATTCAAAATTATATTCAGAGCATTTATCTTTACAGCGATGTGCTATTGCATGACGGCAATCTACAATTCTGTATAACTTTAGAGTGGGCCCAATTCGTGGACAAGAAGTCAGCTTACTACATCTTTCTTTTCTTTTAGTTGCTCTCTTTCTGTTCCTATCCACTGTGAAGAGGTTAACACGTTGCTGTCGGCTTTGGTTACGTACATTCTTTTTTTGATCTGTTTCTAAGTAAACTGTGTTGAAGGTTCGTATCTGTGGCAAACTAGCAGTTTGCCAAACTACTACACTGAAAGAAATGGCAACCACCAGAAGTTGATAAAACTGCCTTTAGAAGGCACACTTCCGATTGGGACTTCGGCAATTACGAATCTCCCAACCAAAATCAAGGTTTTGCTTAGATGAGGTCGGATGAGAATAACCCAAGTCAGTCACCAAACATCGTTTCACTTATTGAAGCCTTCATAATCTGTTCTTTGAAATTTATTTCGGGATCCGATTTTCCTCGCCTAACTCATATATAAAGATACTCTTGCTGCTCTTCACCAAATGTATTCGTAAATTTAATATATTTATAACCATTCGAAAAAACACCTCTTCGTAATTAAATGGTCAGATTGCCTAAAATTCAACATTATTGTACAAATACTAAGAGTCCTTGATTACGTACATGTTTTGATAAATAACTCTAATTACTTGATTCGAGGCCGGATTGCCAGCCAATGAAAGACTCTAAAATTGTATTCAATAGTTTTGATTGGTCAGTTATAAGATACCATATAAGACAAGGACGGACCCCATAGTGAAATAAAGCCAGTTGAAGCGGACTGGTCAAGCATTCGTGGTGTGCTTTTTTAATCGGATCCATTGTGTTTTATAGATGTTTCAGAAATTGACAGACAAATCGACAAAATCAGCAGCTTTTCATTGGTAGTACCAATTTGGTGCCCTTGGAGTCGGTTTGCTTATCAACAAGAAATACAAGTAAAACTTGAAAAGGCTATTTGGGCCAGCCCCGATTGAAATTTTCCCTTTTGCCTGCTTCGCTTTTGAATCGTCCACGTGAGTGCTGACCCTGTCGGCGACGGTCCCATCTTCGTGCAACATGCAACAACAAGTAGTGATGATGATATCACGTTTGGCGCGGCGGCCAGTTTAAGTTTTTGAAATCGCGAGGTTAGCAATCCGCAGCGGTAAACGGCGTTCGCATATGCCTCTCAGTTGAACCCTCATGATGCCTCATCTCTGTTATGGATTACTGGCATCCGCAACTCAATCCGGCATCGGTAGCCTCCAGCAGCAGGGCCGCCGAAAATAGCATGGCCAAAACAATACTTCCTCCGTCCGAAAATATAAGCGGGTCCATACCAAAAAATTATTATTAATCTTAATATCGCGCGTTGGGACCTATGTATTGGTTAAAAACGAAGAGCACAACAAGACGGTTCGAACCGCGGTCCTCCCGCGATATTTGGTGGTCTTAATGAAAAGTAACAGTCTACCAAGTACACCAGGTACACACCATTCCAGCTTTAACCCTTCGCCAGCACCTCAACATGACCACCAGTGCTCCAATGAATACGCGTAAACGCAAGAATCTAACTCCGAGTGAACGGGCGGAAGTCATTGCCTTCCTACTGAAAGTCAGCATCGAACTAGAGCCTCCGATAGGTGCTATTGCGGCGTTCTCGACTAAATATGAGTCCAGTGACGACCAGATCGCCCGTCTGTGACGCCGGGCCCTTCAAGACATCAAGAGCGGCAATGCCATTAACTACGACAGTGGCAGGAAGGGCAAGAGCGGCCGGAAGACGCGGTTAACGGAGGAGTTCCGCCACGACCTCAGCCACGCTATCGAACTTACGCCATTTGAGGAACGAACTGACATTCGCACTTTAGCGAGTTCCCTTGGTATTGCCAAGTCGAGTCTTCACGATTACTTTCTTGCTGGTGCATTTCGACGTCACACCACGCGGCTAAAGCCGTTATTGTCGGATCAACATCGGGCTGATCGACTCAAGTTCGCCTACGGATTTGTACATCGGGGTCCACGCAATACGCGAGTGTTCGACAGCTTCATGAACTACGTTCACTTAGATGAAAAATGGTTTTATCTGAAGAAGGAGAACCAGGGATTCTATCTGGGAACGCACGAGGAACCTCCCCATCTTACTGTCAAAAACAAAAACTACATCGTCAAGGTCATGTTCCTAGTTGCTGTTGCGCGCCCGCGGTGGGACAGTAAGCGTCACCGGATTTGGGACGGCAAGATTGGCCTATGGCCATTCGTTGTGTACGAGCCGGCCGAACGATCAAGTAAAAACCGACCGGCCGGCACACTGGAGCTAAAGACCTACAATGTCGACAAGGACGTGTACCGCCAGGCATTGTGCCGGATGGTCATACCGAGCGTCAAAGCGGTTTGGCCATCGGGCAAGCGCGTGTTTCTTCAGCATGACAATGCTAAGCCACACGTGGCTGCGGACGATCCCGAAGTGGTTGCTGCTTGTAGTGATGGTGGGTGGGATATGAGCATTAAACCACCTCCAGCCAATTCTCCTGATTTCAACGTCAACGACCTCGGGTTCTTCACGTCAATCCAATCGCTACAGCACAAGAAGAAGGCAAGAACAATTGAAGACCTGGTCAACAACGTCGAGGAAGCCTATAGCCAGCTTGAGTATAGCACTATTGACAAAGTGTTTGTCACGCTACAGTCTGTGCTACAGGCGTCCATGAACGTCGATGGCTGTAATAAGTATCAGCTTCCGCATCTATCAAAAGAGCAGTTGCGCATGAACAACGGTCTCCTTCCACCTTCATTGACCTGCAACGACAATATTTACGACAAGGCTACGATACTTTTAAGTTCGATTGAACAGGATAAAGTAGATAATGTCCGAACTTAACCCTTATATTACCGGACGGTACCAATGCTGGGGACCCGCTTATATTTTCGGACGGAGGAAGTAGTTGCCAAAAATATTTGAATGGCAAGCTCTTCGACTACCGCATTGCATAATCTATTTCATGAAAACTTCGATTAATTATAATGTATGTGCCACACGCACAATACATAATGAAGCTCGAGACACCAACCGTTGGCAGGTGGAGGAGTGTCAAAGCACCGAGGGCACCGTCCTGGAGGGCCTCCAGGACGGTGGAGGCTATCTGCCATATTCCGACGGATGCTACCAAATCGTGGACAAGCTTCTAAAGCGAATCGAGGACGGCAAAATGTTTCTTGATGCCCATGCAAGCAGCGAGAATAACTTCAGTAGTTCTGACGTCGCTATTTAGTGACTGCAGCAGAGCTTTCGTGGAATGGTGGCCAAATGCATTCTTTGTGGTTGAGGACTCAGACCACGCATTATTCTGGCAGGAAAAGGCAGCATTGTGACACGAACACGCGGGTTACCGCTCCAATTACAGGCCCCACTGTAAAGGAAGGACATCCTGCTACAATGTTTGGAACCTACCCACTATCATATTGCATCCTTTTGCACCAAGTCCCCACAGTATATAAGAAACTCGCCCGGTTCAAGCGTTACACTCCGCGACAAGATATATCACCCACCCGTATTTTAGTCCGTAACTCGCTGAGTTTTACGAGTTATCTGTTGAGATTTCGACAGGCTGCTTTTCCTAGTTATAGACGACCGAGGTTTGTGCTAACGCCTGCGATTTCGCAGAGCGAGGGGAAGCTCACATACAGTTTTCTTTCGGCAACGTCGCGACAGGTTAGATCACCCAGCCATAGCATACAAAATTCAAGTCAAAAAGAATGATGGTCAAAACTAACAAATGGGTGGTGCGAAGAGTGTAGTGGACCTGGAAACTTGTGCTCTGTGAGAGCAGGAATCCACTCCAGTATTTGAAATCATCAAGACCACTAGGAAGTCCAAAAAGCCTCGGCTGTCACAGCACGAGAAAGGCAGAATCGAGGAGCTGAGAGAAGGCGGGCTCAGCACTCGTGTCGTTGCCCAGAAGACAGGACGCTGCACCCACACGGTCCGGCGAATCACCGCGCCCGCCCAGCCTCGCGCCGACCCCGCCCGTCCGGGGTCACCACCAGCATTGTCGGACCGGGACACCCGTCGTCTCGTCCGCGCCGCCTCCAGAGGCGATTCCTCGGCCGCACAGCTCAAGGCCGACCTCAACTTTCCCGTCTCGGTGCGCACCATCCAGCCCACCTTAGCTAAGGTGGACCGGTTGGTGTACACCAAGATGGTAAACACGCTGCCGCTCACACTTAAGGACTATGGTATGGATTTTATCTACCAACAGGACAACGCTAGTATTCACGTGTCTAAGCGAACGATGGAGTTTTATTCTGAGCAAGAAATTCAAGTGCTAAATTGGTCCTCCAAGTCTCCGGATCTCAATCCGATTAAGAACTTGTGGTCAATTCTAAGTAGAAGGGTGTATGCGAATGGCAGACAATTTGACAGCGTGCAAGATTTAAAGGTAGCGCTGTTTGACGCGTGGGATAACATTCCTCAAGCTCTGCTAGTGTCTCTGGTTGAGTCGATGCCACGCAGATGCGTGGAAGTCCTAGCTAAAAACGGTAACAAGACACACTATTGAAGTGACCATCATTCTTTTTGACTTGAATTTTGTATGCTATGGCTGGGTGATCTAACCTGTCGCGACGTTGCCGAAAGAAAACTGTATGTGAGCTTCCCCTCGCTCTGCGAAATCGCAGGCGTTAGCACAAACCTCGGTCGTCTATAACTAGGAAAAGCAGCCTGTCGAAATCTCAACAGATAACTCGTAAAACTCAGCGAGTTACGGACTAAAATACGAGTGGGTGATATATCTTGTCGCGGAGTGTAACAGCTTACATTTATCCACATCAGCATAGGAGCCGAAACAAGTCGGGTAGACGTAAAACTGCGTGTTCGACTCAAGAGCAATGATCACAGAAGCTTGCAATATGCCTTTCGTCAACGTAACCTTCTAGTCTCAAACGAGGGAAAGTCAACATGAGTTCTTTGCCGTAACCCGCCAGAAAGTGACTTCAACGCGTTCCAGATATATCTCTTCGTGTCACGCTGGTGCTGAATTTGAAGAGGAAAATATAAGACTGCACTGTTTCGTGTGTTTTCGAGGAATAAGTCAAAAGCCAAACTCTATCGAAGCAATCGTGTTTAAGAGCTATATGTGTGAGCATTGTGGTTTGCTATGCTCGCAGCGACGCCATCTCAGCAACCAAGGTCGGTACTGCTCTGATAATTCGGATAGAGCGAAGACAAAGGCAATTCGCGCAAAAGCAGATGCCCGGGCACTGCAAAGAGTGTGGCCGGTCTTTTAAGATGCAAAACATAACCAACCCGCCATCCCAAGCGCTTAAGCAATGAAGAGGCTCTTTCCTACGACTACAAGAAGGATGCGGTTAGCGCTGAAGTGAATGGCGAGCACCAGGCTAAGTAAAGCGGAGACCCTGAGTGACGCGAGTGTCGAGGCTTCAAGCGAGGAGGAGAACGAGGAAACGAGTGAAGAAGAGAGTGAGGCGAGTGAAGAAGAGAGCGAGGACGAGAGCGAAAGCGAGTAGGACCCACATCGTAAGGAAAAATATAGTTGGTAGTACACTTTCAATTTCAATTTAATTTTTTCTTGTAATTTGTTCAATGCATTCGTCCAGACTGTCGGTGAAAGCGATCCAGACTATCGACATAAGCGATCGAGACTGACAGCTTAAGGGATCCGGACTGTCAAACATATTATATTATTGGCAAATATACTAGGTACTCCCAACTAGCAAAGTTAGTGTTTGGGGGTTGATGTAGCTGCTGAGAGTATAGCTCCGTGTCATACTTGTCGATGCTTCATCTACAAATTGTAGGCGTGATGACTGAGGCTGGTTCTTAACCGAAGGTACGAGACGCTTTGGGCGCTCTGATTGGTCGATTGGTATCTAGAGGGTTTGGGCTCTGGGAGACGAAGAGATAATTGGTCTCTTGAGGGTTTGGGCTCTGGAAGACGAAAAGATAATAAGGCCCTGGTTCGTCCGTCTGGGGCTGGATTTCTGTGCCCTATCCGCAGTGGTTGCCCTCGATGTCCGGGGATACTCTCTTCAAGCGCATACCCTGTCAAATCGATTTTTGCAGCCCTCGCAGCCAATCTTGTGGCCACTCGAGAGAAGCGAACACGGAGCTGAAGTACTGCTGGCGTAGGCACACCGTTGCCGCCGCCAATCATTCTCGGCAACATGACCGAAGCGCTCAAGAGCTGCAGGCCAACCATATAGGCGGTCTTGCGTGTGCTACCCGTTGTGTAAGTGTTCATTTCCCTTTTTGAAGGCTGTCACGGACGACCTTCTGTCACCGGCGTCATCGCTAGAGGAGTATGCGATCCCGTTAACTCAGTCTTTCTCATTCCCACAGGGCGCTGCAGGCTCTAGACCCGAGACTCGCCCTCAATCCACCCGGACGTTTGCACCAGAGTCGTCTGATCGCATCATGAACGTGTGGGCTTCTGACCCCTCCGCCCAGACACCGCTTCCACTCGGTCTGCGTCCGGCGCCACCTAAACGTGGCCGCCCGGCAAAAGATGCCACGCCTCTTTGGACAGATGCAGCAATGCAAGAGCTGTCCACCATTCGGTAAGACATTTGAATTTGCAGCTAAATAACTTAAACAGTCTAACGAATACTGATGGAACAGCTGCAAAGCCAAACTTCCACAAGGCTAGAAACTCGGTCGAGATAGGTGCAGCTTGGATTCTGGTGGCCAATATACTGAGCAAAAGCCAAAGCAGAACATACACTGTCTCGCAGTGTAAAGAGAAGGTGACTAGCATTTAGTTGCTTGGTGACAACTTAATATTGTAGTAATATGTTTTTGTTTGTGCTTGTATTAGATTAAGTGGCTGCGCTGCAAGTGGGCTTTGTATCGAGAAGGCCGCTCCGAGACGGGTAATGTGCCAAGAGCACAAGATCCTCCTTGTCTCGAATTAATGATGGAGCACTGGGCTCCTCGTGAAGGGATGCAGAATACGGCGCTCTGCGACGCAGGGACAACGCACTCGGATGAGGGCGACAGCAGTAGAGCCGAAGGGGAGACTAGCAGCACGCGAACCAGCAAGCGTAAGCAAACGACGGGAGAGTCAATCGAGTCAGATATTGTATATTAATGGGTTAAGTCGGCGTCGTAATCTAATTTATTGTCAATGGATATACATGTAGGCACTTGCTGACAACCTAGATCCGATACGTTCCAAGTTTTTTTTTGTCGCTATACGAACCTGGTCTCATGTCATAGTCTAGGAAACGCAAAGTGCTTGCATACTTATCGCTGGATATCCATCCTTACAGTACCATCCTTCATACTCTTCAGGTCGAGGTATTTCGAAAAGCGATCCATCAACAGCCCCGCACACGTACTGAAATCCCTTGACCGACGCAAAGTCGTCCATAATGTTATCCCATTCAGATTGACTAGACGGTAACTTGATGAACTGGCCAGACTGCTTGCAAACAATTCGGAGTAGGGCGTTAATCGATATCACTGCACATGGCTTCGAGATACCTAAAGCCATTCCTGCCTCCTTGATCGTTCCCGAAGAGGCGAGATAGAGCAGTAGAAGTGCCATCTTTTTTTCAAAGGAGTGCTCATAGCCGTTTAAGAGATTAACGCTTGCATAAGGACGAAAGATTGCAAAAATCCGCATGAAATTTACTTGCGAGCACCGAAGATGATCGCAATACCAACCGACACAAGGAAAAGTCTCTTCAAAAAGACGTGTTTATTGACTAATTAGATCCATCCCTTTCAATTGTCAGTTCAGTGGTAAGTTTTCAACCAGCATGGCAAGCCAAGACGACGACGAAGCAGTCCTAATGCTCTCTGTTATGGCGGTAATAGCGACAGCCAAAACATTACCGAAGCCTCGCGGACCAGTTGTTCACCGTGACGAGAAGCCTGACTGGGACATGTATGCGTCCCGCCTTCTCCTAGAGGGGCAGTTTGAGCGCTGCTCTCGCATGCGAAAGCGCTCATTCGAGAGATTGCTACTGCTATTAGGGTCCTATCTGTGGGTCCCCGACCGGAATCAATCGAAGCGAAGGACGGGTGTGGAGCCACTCTCACCTGCTCACATGCTACAAATGGCGATTCGGTGGCTGGCTGGGGGTAGCCACCATGACGTTAGGGAAGTGGTAAAGTCCTCCGACTCACACTTCAATCATATAGTTCACAAAGTGATGGACGCTCTACTTTGTGTCCCCCAACTTCGTCTACAGTTTCCGGAGTCTACTGAAGAACTGTCATCTGCAGCAATGGCATTTGAGCGAATATCTTCTCAAGGAATCATTAAAGGCTGTGTGGCTGCAATTGACGGGTACGCCGTTTTTTAAATACTAATTTTCAGACTGTTTTTGACAAGTTCTTTCTTATATACAGGTGGCTGTGCTCGATAAAAAAAACCCGAGTGAAAACGAAGCTTCCAATCTTCGGGCATTTTATTCGGGTCATTACAGTCGAATTGGTGTAAATGTACAGGCAGCCTGTGATGCAAATTCCCGCTTTATTGCAGCAAATGTGAGCAACGCTGGGGGAGCGAATGACGCCACGGCATATCTCTCTTGGAAATTACGTGGCAGCCTATAGCGGCTACTTCTTGGCTATTTTGCTGTAGGTGACAACGCGTATATCAACACATCGTTTCTACTCACGCTGTTTACAAGAAACCAAATTGAGAGTCGAAGCCATGATGCCTACAACTTTTATGTATCGCAACTGCGTATTCGTATCGAAATGGCCTTTGGATTGTTGGTCAACAAGTTCCAGATATTTCGGCGTCCGCTGCAAGTGAAGTTAAAAAATGTTAAGAAGGTAATAACGGTGAGTATGCTATTGCATAATTTTTGTATAGACGAGCGACTTGATACGGATCACGAGGAATTAAGTTTGTACGAACCCAGTACCGAAGTAATTGTAGACAATCGAGCAAGTGACGACCACTGCAGAGACAACATGCTTCGAACGGAACTGCGGAATCACATTCAGAATCAAGGACTGCGTCGTCCACTTAACTAAACAAAGGAATATGAATGCTACGTCTACTTTATTTTTTTCCTAACTGGCAGCGTCTCCTCAAATGTAAGCAGTTGGCTGCGAATGCGCACCTTTTGAGCTTCATAGAATATGATGTCTTCTTCGTTCTCATCCGGCTCTTGTTTAAGAAGCGACAGCATTTTAATAACCTCAGCCATCTGTCTAAGTAGTTCTCCTTGTTGCCGGAGACACGATTCCTTTTTCTCATGGGTCCTCTCCAAGAAGTAGTTGTGGAGTGTCTTAGAAATTTTAGATAACGTTTCATCGCTTTTTGAAGTTGAAACCGCTTTACGTTTTCCTTTTGAAGGGGTTTGAGCGGCATCTTTCTCAATGGTTGTCAAATAGTTTGTTGAATATACTTGGGTCTGTGACGGAGGGTGCCAGAGAATCGTATGAAGCTGACTCAGGGAATGGCACAACCATTTCGTGTAGTACAGGCTTGATCGCAAGCCAATAATGAAGGTACAGTACTGTGAGGTCACCTTTGCAGAAGAGAAAAAATCACTTTCGTTTGTCCCTATACATAATAGAAGATGTTAGAATAGTGTTTATACACCGCGAAAAAGTATATGAAGAACAAGTTAAAAAAATATTTAGCATTACCGTACCCGATTGCTGCGAGTTGGCAAAACACTTCCGGTTGTCTCAGACTATATCTCCCCATATTTTTTGTAGCTTGTCTGCCCTGTGCTCCTGTTGGTACATTGAAGGATTCAGCCCTTCAAAGCGGGTGTCTTCATGCGCAAGTCTACCGAATGCAGGCTTATCCGAGCGAAAAGCGTCACCTACTTGTCTCTAGTCTAGTGACACATAACGACGAACTCACACAGCGTATTGCTATACAAACGCTAGTGCGGATTGCTATACAAGCCCCTAATGTAGGACCGTTAAGAATATGTCTCCCTCATTTTGGCCCACTTGATGCAACAGCGTCCGATATCTGATCCTCCAAGGTTTTTCTTATGTGCACTGACTCAACACCCACTATCCCTACTGGTCTGCACTGAAGCGCACATACAAAGGGTATTTGCATGAGCAGCTCCGATCTGTCAAATCAACTGGCCAGCCTTTTTTTTGGTCTGTTCGTCACGCTCCATTCTGGCGGCGTTCACACCGAGCTGCACAGCAACGTCCACAACGGCCACAGTTTGTTTTGGCCTTACGTAGATTCAAGATGCTGTCTTTGCATAGTCGTCGAAGGCATCGATAGACGAGTTCTCGACAAGGAAGTTTTGTGGACAAAATGTTGTAGCACGTCATCGAAGTCTGTTTCTAGGTTTGGCTTTCTCTTGAAACCGAACAGACGACACACTTTCCATCGGCAACGAAGTTGCAGTTTGCCCAACAGGGATCTCATAAGCATGCGCTCTCTCAGCGTGGAGGTATATTTTAACTTGGTGCTGAGCATTTCCACTGAATTAATTGTAGTTGCCCAGCCGATTGGTGTGCGGAAACAATGTCATTCAGCCACTGGTGATGGAGGCAACGACCCACTGCTTAATTTTCAGATCTACAAGCCACCGCCGCATATCAGAAGGCTTATTAGCATGGAATTCCGAGGCACTTATAGCACAATGCATATCGAATATGTCAGCTACTACCAGATTACGTTTGACAGGTTGAATATAGCGAGATCGTTCATGAACCTTGGCGATAACGTGATAAAAGTACATCAAGACATCCAACTCGCAATCCTCAAACACGGATATCTTGGCATTGTACTGAGTTCCACCCGCATCTCCAAGCGCATAGCGCACTATCATTCGACTTCCCAAGACACGAGCGTATATAGCACCTAGAAAAGTGAGGGCTGACGTGTAATGACGATCCTCTTGCTGCGATGCAAAAAAACGCGCAATCAAGTGAAAGCAACGAGTATGATCGGAGACTCGACAATACAAAGACCAGGTAATCACTTATCTAGGAAAAACGTAGGAGTTTTGGCATCCGACGTAGGTGCATTTTCAATTGGTTTATACAATTTCATCCAATTAGACAGGAGCGCTGCGAGATCGCTTTTGGGCAGCTTGCCGAGCGAGTCGTAGTGTTGTTCCGAGAGATAACTCTGATACTCTGCGCTTTCGAGTCGAAGCGAGAAGCGGTAAGTTCTGCATACCTACTCTAAACACTTTTCTGCTACTTGTTCTGACATGTCGACTGTGATTTGGCACCCACCCTGCAAGGCCGCCTCGCAAATACGTTGCATCAAGTTTCTCCAGTTCGAATATGTTTTGCGCATCGAGTCACGAGGTAGGTCGTGCGCGCCAATACGGCGCAGTGGTGGATATCCTCTTGCTTGATCACCAAACCACCAAAGGTGCCATGCAGCATGCGCTCCAACCTTGGGAAACTCAAAACTTTCAGGAAGCATGTGAAACTTGCCCCCATAATAGTGCGCTGCAGTAGTTGTGTCTCCTGGTACTTGTGCGCTGGGCACAGTATGGCGCACGTGGGCCAACCCAGCACGTTCTAGTAGGCTCTCTATAGTTGCTTCCAGTAAGTCTCGGGTGATGTTTCCTGCAGCAACCCCTTTTTTCTCGATGAATGTGCTCATTCCATCTAAAAGGACTGGAGGAAGGTTGTCAATTGACTGCTGCACTCCCTCCAGTTGTTTGTACAACTCCACAAGCGGTGGAATTCCAGTGGGGGTCATCCATGGTGACTCACAGGTGACCATATTGGCTGAGAGATTGGCCATCATTTCCTTGTTCCGAAATAGAGGTGTTGTCAATAGGGGGGGGGGGGGGTGTCGATGGCAGCTCCGCTCGGAAGTAACTCGAGTGCTTTACCAGTGATGCTACACAGAGCTTCAGTATATCACGAAGTCCACTAACTTTTTGTAGTTCTGGATACATTGCCTGTACGCATGCACCAACAGCAGGATCATCATTGTCTTTGAAGTGGGGTGGGAGTGAGGCAAACTGAGGTCGATTGAGCGGTAGACCAGCTACTACGCGACCAAGGAATTGGTCTCCCGCAGTTTCATATCTGATGTAACGATCCTGCACTCCACCCAACGACCATCCGACCCGCAGACACACACTGGCAATTGAGGGACCACCCGTACAACCACTGCAAGCAAACGTTGCAACACCGTTACGAATGGAATGGGTTTCATAGTGGTTCCGGTGTTTTTGATCAGCAATAAGCTTGCGAAGGGCGCTACCGAATCTTGCCTTCTGCTCTGAACCAGGAAAGAGAGGCCCTGGCGCTTGTGTAGGCCGGCATGCCAGATACAACGCCAAAGCCGTAATCCAGCATGTATCAGGGCTAAATACATTTCCGTACATGTGTCGTGGGTCCTTAGGTCCAGTACCCTCTTGGTTGGTTTTAGACTTGTGCATAATGCACCCGATGCTGTCGTCATGCCAGCTTAGATGCTCAGTGCACAGCCTCTGCACTGACTCAGATCGACACATTAGATTCCATTGCGTTGTGAGAAACATGTGCGCAAATCCACCATCATCACGGGTTATTGTAGCTTTACACAGCTCTCGATACAACGAGAACGGCAGTGGGTCCTTGCCTGACTCCTTCGGAGACCCCGACTGAAGGCGCGTTGCTTCCATGCGCTTCAGCCCTGAGAAGAAGGTTGCCATGCTCTTCTCAATAGGTAGAGGGACTTCCCGACGACGATAAAGATCCTTTATCGCACTCCGATATCCACTCAAAGTTGCCACACTAACCGTCTTCCTCTTCTCCAACAGGAAGGACTCAAAATCACGCGCCGTAAACACTCCAACATCAATCTCTCCATCAGCAGTAAAGTACTGCGATCCGCTCTCGCCTTTCGAAGCCCGAATCCATTTTGAAATTGAGGCCAAACTTCCTTTGTATGCTCTGTACGTCTTCGACGAAACGCACGCATTGCGAATGTCTTGGACAGTAATCTCGCGACAACCAACTACTACATCAGCACCAGCCAAGCCTCTGCTGCTGGTCGTCGGGCCAACGCCGCCGAGCCACTGCTGCTGGTCGTCGCGACCAGAGAAGCCGAGGTGCTTGCTGTCTTGGAGCGTGTCTGGATTGGGTGCTTTTGTGCGAGTGTTTTCGGCCAATCCTTTACAGTGCGATTGTCTGGCTACGAAACACCGTCCACATCACTAAAATGATTTTGCATACAAATCGCAAGACAAAAGCTGTGTGCCACTGATAATATCAGCGATTTGGTCGCCGAATTCCCTACGATAGCATACAAAGTGCCATACACAGCCTACATTTCAACGACAATCCACTTGATTCAACTGTGTAACGCTTTAAAATGAAAAATGAAGCTGCGTGGACTACGATCACGTCGCTTCAGGAGGGTTTCCGTAGTAAAACGATCAAAGAAAATATTGCTGTTGGTACCTCCCCCAACAGCTATCCGTCCACGTGAATCCATGTCACACAAAAATGAATTCGTGGTGCTGTTTTTTTTTTTTTTTTTTTTTTTTTACCAATGCAGGCATTTGCGCAGGCTTCAGGCCATTAGCTGGCGCGCGATATGCTTTTGCTTGAATGTCAGATTTCTGGAAGGGGATCTTTACCCCTCACTTCATGACAACCAACTTCGTAAATGTTCATCAAACTGCTGCTACTGCAAATCAGCATCGTGCATTTCAATTGACATTTGAGCGGTTTAACGCACGCAGTCGCGCACGTTGCTGAAGTACACGGCACAACCCGGTCTCGCATGTTATGAAGTGAGGAATCAGTACATATTGTACGAGTTGTGATGTTCCTGACAGTGGAGGTGTGTATCTTCGCATGCTTCATGTCCTATAGAATGCGATGCCCTTCAAGCTCTGCCACTTGGTGGCGCAGCATAGCCCAAGATAGTGGATAGCAGGCCTCTTCTATCTAGGCAGCACAGCCTAAAATCCTATCCGTTCTTCCTCTAGGATTTTTCATGCCTATTTCGCTAGTCGATATAGGATTATATTTAATATTGGTTTCAGTATTGGA
>NW_008648989.1:2380262-2382011 GCF_000247585.1 Phytophthora nicotianae INRA-310 | reverse complement strand
ATTTAAAAAGGATCCTAAAGCGGATCCAATCATGGAGTTCGGCGGCGCGATGTTCCCGACGATGTCGCCGCGAATAAGTGAGCTCTACGGGGCCAGTAACGGTGCGTTCCGTGTAGGAGAGGCGGATGCTTACGCTCAGGACCTAGACGAGCTCGAGCGTGAAGAGCGAGCGCTGGAAAATATGGTTCAGGAGCTGGTGAACCGAAAAGCCGCAGTTCCTATTGGCGCCAAATTTCACCGTGAAGGCACCGGCAACGTGGCGCAGCAGGTGGCGACAGGTGCTGACAGTTTTAGAGACAGCGATGTGCCTCTGGGTCCGGATACTCAGTTCGTACGGTCGAGCTCGTCTGAAGAAGAGCTTGAAGAAGAAATGGACGAAGACGAAATGATGGACGAGGACGACTCCGAAGAGGAGACGACAGGTAGGGCGACCATTGTGCGGGTAGAAAGACAGCAGAGAGACGAAGACCCGTTCACCCGGGGTATCGATTCAGGAGATGACTCAATGGAGATGGAGGAGGAGCTGCTACCTCCAAGCGACTGGCATTAACATATTGCAAACAGTATCCATGGGCTGTAGCTTGCTGCTGCATCACGTTCTTATTAACGGAAGCATTCTAGTTTTTAAAAGGCTGGCTTATCATATCACTAGACGTTGGTGAAGTTGTTTTGCTTCCACACTAGGTAAAAAAAGGCTGTACTTTTGTTTGTTGCTCTATTGTGAATTCCGTCCAAATTTGCCGATTTGGGTCTGTTTGAGGGACAATCGCCCTCATACAAATCCAAGTAGAAAGTGTTTTGTTACCACATATCATGATCTTATTTCGTACTTAAACGGGTCAGTATACGGTATACGCTGGGCGATTTTGGGGCCATGGAAATTTTGGGTAGAGCTCATAATACTTCCTTTTTGAAATGATGTTGAGCGCATAATTTTTAATTCATTACCGTTTTTGACAATTATATTAGAATAAAACTAAAACTATTGTATATTGTCAATATTTCATTTTCAACCATGAGGGAGGTCGAAGCAGGGCAAGAGGACGCTAGTGCGACGGCCTCGACCTCAGCGGGCGAGACCGCGCTGTCGGAGATGAATGCAGCGTTTGCTAGCTGTCTGTCGCTTGTATGTCCACCCATCCAGTACCCTCCGCACTGCCGGTTTAATCCGGTTCGCGACGCGGCTGACACGGCGGAGATCGAGGCGCGTCTGGAGGAGTTTTTCCTACACGCGAAGCAGCTAGAGCAGCTGTTCCTGAACGACACGGCAGATAGCTTGTCCTCTATTAGTCTAGAGACGTCCACTGCAGAGTCAGACGCAGAAGTTGCGGGTGGACGCCAGCAGCAGAGCGAGCTGGAGCTGGAGATTCTCAACCTCGAGGCGGAGCTGGCGGAGAAGAACGACCTGATCGAGAAATACACGGACGTGGTGCGCGGTTGGGAGGGCAAATTCAAGAGATTGGACCATCGAATGTCGCCGGACAGGGAGTAAAGAGCGGAAATTTTAACAGACGAATCCAATTGGAAAGCTAGCTGCATGTTCATGTCGTATCTAACCCAAACATGCATAGAGAAGCAGGCAATAGAGAGCTTACTGAAGCGGCTCCCAGGCCTTGAGCAGTACAGCGGTCTGCTCTGGACTGCGGACGGCGATGCGCACGAACGTTGGGAGGTTGTAGCCGGGCTTGCCGCTACGCACAGGGACGCCGTGCTCCTTGGCCAGCTTGCAGGCCTCTTCGCTCGTGGCGA
>NW_008648989.1:2377442-2378162 GCF_000247585.1 Phytophthora nicotianae INRA-310 | reverse complement strand
AAGGAGCTCGGTTTGGACCGCGGCAGACCGTGGCTCTGGCTCTGTGGTGCGGCGTACGAGGAGTTCATCATCATGTCCTGTCGGATGGAGGTCTTAGCCGAGTCCCATACGGCGGGGGCGGAGGAAGAAGAGGAAGCCATCGGGTCCCTTTAGCTGCTTGAGTAGGCGCTAGGGGGCAAAGTGACGTAGCCAAACAAACACGAAAAAAACAAGGTCCCTCGCAACAGTGACTTCTTTGAATTTAGAATAGTGACTAGCTGAGTTTTTTCTGCTCTGCCACTAGCAGGTCCAAGTCGCAGGCCAGCCGGATCTTCCGACAGTCCACTTCTGCGTCAACGTGTAGCATCTCCGCCGAAAGCGGATGCCATCTTGGCGATAACAGCCTCTCCGTTCTGTCTAGTGCCACAAATAGCAGCCAAGAGAGCGAAAAATTCAACGCAATGCGATCTCCCAAGGCCGATGCGGCCACCGAATTGACGCCGCTGATCGGCGGGCCTACTGGCTCGCGCTCCAACTCAAACTCTGGTGCGCCGCTGCTATCTCCGAGTTATGCGGCATCGTCTCCATCGTCCTCGGCGTTCTCGCCCTTCAGACCTAGTGAGGAACCCGAGGACCAGAAAGAATCTCCACCACGTTCAGGCAATCTGTCGGCGTTGCTATCCGATCACGAAGATGACGAGCCCCAGAGCGACGATGATGAGGCTACTGAGAGTCAATACG
>NW_008648989.1:2374699-2377342 GCF_000247585.1 Phytophthora nicotianae INRA-310 | reverse complement strand
GGCAATCTGTCGGCGTTGCTATCCGATCACGAAGATGACGAGCCCCAGAGCGACGATGATGAGGCTACTGAGAGTCAATACGCCTACTTTGCATCCCCAGCCAAGGTGCTTGGCTCGGCTTGTGTTAAAGGCGACTATTTCCAAGCCCAAAGTGCAGTGGAGATGGCCATCAGCAAGGCCGTTCAAGCTGCCGAGAGACAGGAGCAGATGCAGGAGGAGAAAAGAACTGAGAGAGCCATCGCTGAAGCCTTGAAGCGACGTGTAGCGGAGAGTGTATTCCGTCTGTTAACGGTGCATGAAGCTCGACATCAGATGAACGCGCTGCACCTCGCAGTACTGTATGAACACCCGACGGTGGTGGCTTATCTGGTATCTGTGGCTAAGAAATATCTGCCAAGAGAACATGATATTACGATGAAGATGAAGAGACATATTCATTTACGACAATCAAATGGACACGGCAGCCCGGAGTGTGCGTCGGATAAAGAAGAATTAGAGCTCATGGAGGAAGAAACGAACAGTAATGCGAGCACGGAGACACAGGAACGGGAGCACGAGGAGAGTGGGTGTGGCACATTGCAGGATTTCCTAGACAGTCGATGTGGAGACTCCAAACACCGCGCGACAGCTTTGATGTTGTGTACGTCCGTAGCGTGTGCTACTACGTTGATTGACGCTGGAGCGTCATTAGATGCGATGAACTCGTCGGGGATGACGGCGATGCATTACGCAGCCAGCACAGGCAACGCTGCGTTCGTGAGTTTGTTGGTGTACCGTGGAGCAGACGTGAACCAGACTGACAGTCGTGGTGCTACTGCATTGCATTGGGCTGTGTTTGAAGGGTTCCAGTACACTGCGATGTTGCTGGTCGGATACGGGGCGAACCAGAAGATCTGCGACTCTGAGAAGCAGACGCCTCTTATGATCGCTAGTGCTTTAGGAGACGCCTTCCTAGCTAAGCAGCTAGTCGTGGAAGGAGCGCCTGTGAACGCCAAGGACAAGCACGGCAGAACGGCGATGGATATTGCACGACAAGGTGCTCACTTTGACACTGCGAGCGCTTTAAAAGCTGGTGCGTCGGATCGATTGGTGGCCTGGGCGTCGCGTAAGGGCGCGTCTGTGCTCTTCTTTTTTGGAATGGTGTTGACGACTGCAACGCTGTCACTCATCTTTGCAGTCCCGTGTCTGCCACCCCAGAGTCTGACGCAAACGATGCAGTACCAGACAGTAGGGCTGGCATTTCTGACGTTCACGTGTGTCATGTACGCGTACGTGTGCATCAAGGACCCGGGATATGTGCCTCGCTCCACACGCCCCGCTTACGAAGTCTTGGCAAGGGAAGACAACACTGTACCGTGTCCGACGTGCGTCACACGGAAGCCCCAGCGTTCGAAACATTGCTCGGCCTGTCGACGCTGCGTGTATCGCTTCGATCACCACTGTCCATGGATTAACAACTGTGTGGGCATTGGCAATCACCGCAGTTTCCTCATCTTCCTGGTTACACTTTCAGGCTTCTGCTTTGCTATCGGCTTTATATCACTGAGCATTCTACTCGGTCATCTGCCGTTGCATCCACCTGCTTCTAGCGTTGAAGACACTGCACCGTGGCCGTGGCAATGGCTGCAACCACCTGACTGGGCACGCTCGGAGTCATCGACGTTGTTGCTGCACGGTATCCACGGCTTCTTGCTGGTCTGTGCGACGGTCTTCGGCTTGCCAACGGCCACGTTGCTGATGATCCAGCTACGCAACGTGAGTCGTAATTTGACAACCAACGAAGTGTTCAACAAGGACAAATATCCGTATTTGAAGACGCCACTGGACGAGTTCTACAACCCGTTTGACGGCGGCTGCGCTCACAACTTTGCTGAGGTGTGTCGCGGCGATATCCCACCCAACGACGAGGACGAAGGCGAGCTCGAAAACAGCAGGAGCTCCGCATTGCAGGAACACGACGTTAGCTCTGTGAGCGGAAGATAAAGCTGTGGCAACTGGAGCTTGTGACTCGATTTTCCCCCAATTTTGACTCGCCGCGATCTACATTGGCCTGGTACGTGACGTGTACTAAGAGAGCAAGCTTGCAAAAGCCTAATTAAAACAAAGTACTTAGTAAGTAAGAAGTTTCCAAGTTGAGTCGGCTGTCAATGCCAGTTGCTTGGAGGTGGCAGCTCCTCCTCCATCTCCATTGAGTCATCTCCTGAATCGATATCCCGGGTGAACGGGTCTTCGTCTCTCTGCTGTCTTTCTACCCGCACAATGGTCGCCCTACCTGTCGTCTCCTCTTCGGAGTCGTCCTCGTCCATCATTTCGTCTTCGTCCATTTCTTCTTCAAGCTCTTCTTCAGACGAACTCGACCGTACGAGCTGAGTATCCGGATCCAGAGGCACATCACTGTCTCTGAAACTGTCAGCACCTGTCGCCACCTGCTGCGCCACGTTGCCGGTGCCTTCACGGTGAAATTTGGCGCCAATAGGAACTGCGGCTTTTCGGTTCACCAGCTCCTGAACCATATTTTCCAGCGCTCGCTCTTCACGCTCGAGCTCGTCTAGGTCCTGAGCGTAAGCATCCGCCTCTCCTACACGGAACGCACCGTTACTGGCCCCGTAGAGCTCACTTATTCGCGGCGACATCGTCGGGAAC
>NW_008648989.1:2370273-2373969 GCF_000247585.1 Phytophthora nicotianae INRA-310 | reverse complement strand
ACGGCTATGTCAAGTTCAGACCCCAACTGTACTTGGCCATTACGTGTGAAGACCTTGACGGCGCTCCTGGAGTTTAACACGATCATGTAGTTGACAACTTCACCGCCCGCCATCATACCAAAGCCAAAACCTCCCGAAGTTAAGAAGCTGGGCGCTGACCATCCTCCGGTCGTACGAGAGATGGCAAAACCTGTTCCAATCTTGCCTGAGAGCAAGAAACCCACCTTGTACATGGTCACAAACACCAGGCCATAGGCTTCCGCCAATAACTCATGCGGAATTGACTGGTCCTTTAGCAGCTTCGGGGACAGGAACGTCTCGACTACTTGGGCTGCATTGGCCATCTCCTTCTTGAGCTTGGTTGTAGCCTTCACGCTCATAGTATGACCATTACCTGGCAGATGTGAGCGCATAGACTCCATGACCGCCAGCGAGTTGGAGCGATCTCGAAGCGCCGCTGCTGCCTCTTCCGCTGTCAACTGCGGTGCGGTCTCTGACGTCGCCCGACTCAGCAGCGCGTCGTCCGCTGTGTCAGCTCTGGCCAGCGTCGCTCGCTGCTGATCCTCCTGCTGCTTCTGCTGCAGGATCAGAGCCTTGGTGGATGGCTTGCGCATGGGGTGCGGAGGCTTCTGCGACGAGTGGCTGCTGCCGATGGAAGACGACGAACTGAAGGAGCTCGGTTTGGACCGCGGCAGACCGTGGCTCTGGCTCTGTGGTGCGGCGTACGAGGAGTTCATCATCATGTCCTGTCGGATGGAGGTCTTGGAGTGCCCAGACGTCCGCTCGAGGTGCAAGCAGAGCTGAGAGCTGCTTTCCTGAGCTATGACTCGCTCTTTTTCTGAGCATAGGGTGATGGAAATAGACAGTCGATGGATTTCCAGGGATTTCAGCCAATTAAAGTGCAGTACAGAATTAAAACTGGTGTTATCTTTCCAGCACACTTGATTATGGGGGCCTTTCCCAACTTTGACTTGGGTGACCAGCTACTACTAGCACATGTACATACGCTCGTGAAACTTGCTCTCGCAGTTTTCAACCACGTTGGCCAGGGATGCAGAGCAACTTTACGTTGCTAGACAGAAGAAAGCTATTATCGTCGAACTCAACGATGGCACATATCCTACGTGCGTCCTTGCATTGCATCGCTTGGCTGCAGTATCCGGATGAAATATTGCTTCTCATTTTTTTCGTGTTTTTTTTCTCGTGCTTATTTCGTGTACTTAACGGCCACCCCACCACTGCGCAACGCTCGTAGCTTCGATCGTGCTAATCTCTTCGAAACTAGATTTCACGAGACCACGAGGCCACACGGCAGCACGACGTCCTCCTGCTGCTTCATCTGCCTGTCTTCCATTCGCAACGACCCCGATCATAGAGAAGAACTTGTCGATCCCTTTCCTTCATACCTGCATCTGCTCAATCAGCCTGGCAAACTGCTTCGCAGCGAGAAGAGCGACGCTTTAAGTGGACTCTCCTTGCTTTGTTCACTTGTTAGCTTAGCTCCAGTGCGTGCGGTGCTCAGCGTCGTTAGCCGCATTTCCCCACTTGACAGTGCCCACCAGCAGGACCGTGGCCGGGATCAGCACCAGGCCGTTCTCCTTGATCTTACGGATGGTCTTGTACGGCATCGTCGTGATGAGGCTGCGCACCGGGTGCACCTCGTACGGCGACAGGTGACGCGTGGTGCGGCCGAACTCGGGGCCGAACTTGGCCCAGAACTTGGTGAGGTTCACGCTAGGCGGCATCGTTTCTATAGCTGAGCTGCTGAGGTCGTTCCTGACGCTACGCTTCCGCTTGTGCTTCTGGTGGTGCTTTGGTGCGGGGGACGCAGGGTTCGAGCGGCTAGCAGGAAAAACCTCTTGCTAAATGTAAGTGGGGAGTAAAACCTCGTGACACACACGGAACATCAAATGTACACAATATTCACATCAGCTTTACACAGCCAAACATTAAATACACACCAGTGGAACACGATGTAGCCATGGGGCATTTTCAGTATCAGATTTTCCGCGACTGTAGTAATCGCCTAGGCGAAGTGATCTACACGCATTGACTTCCCTCTCTGCAAGCTGTTGCCACCGCAATTCGATCATTCTGTGCAATGACGTGGTTGTGTGGGTTAACTCAGTTGGCTGCTGCCATGATCATACCGACAGCCCGCAAGCTGCAAACAGCCAGCGATGCAATATCCACTCGCTTCAGATCAAGTTCAGTGGCGCCTCCTCAATCAGAAACCGCCGACAGTACTTGGTGTCACCAATCGTCGGCAGTTGGACGTACGGTTGCCTACTGAACTACGTATCCATGAGCCGTTGCTGTAGCGGGGAGGTTTCAAATAAAACTCACAAGCAACAACAGAGTATCTTCTGGTTTTGCTGTACAAACCCAAGCTGTGCGAGAGTTTGCTCGACGCTCTTTGCCTAAACCAGATTCCCTTCATAAACATCCCACCCAAAGCAACTGCTCTGGTGCAATTGTCTCGGGAAATGGCGGGATTTTATGTTGATTTTCTAACCCACTACCTCTATCACCAAATACTAAACACGATATTCCTCATACCTTTCCACCAATATCTTCATCTCACTAAACGGTTAACCTCTCATAAACCATATGTCATGTTTTACTGGTCTCTAGCCGGTTAAAACCTGGTGACCGCCTTTCAGTCACATCCTTCAGACTTATCATTCGCCGATTTCCTTTACAGGACTCAGATCAAACAGCAAAATGGCGTTCCGCAGACATTTCTTCCTCCTGGTGGCCGCTCTGGCAGCAGCAGCCGTTGCATCAGGCGAGCAGAGCGCACACCACCATGCACGGCATCACAAGAAAGCGGTGAGCGAGGACGTTCCCACTCAGCAGTCCTCGTCCAGCAGCCAGGACGTGTGGGTCGGTAGCGGAAGCGGCAGCCTCGTAGACGTACCTGACGTGGGAGAGGAGCCCAGCTGGAGTGGCAGTGACGACAGTGAGGAGTCCGACGACGGCTCCGAGCTGGAAGAGTCCGAGAGCGGCGAGGAGAGCGAGAGCGGCGAGGACGAAAGCGACGAATCAGAAAGTGACGAGTCTGAGTCTGATTCTTCTTATGAAGACGAAGAAGAGCAAGAAGAGGTTGAGAAGCCGGCGAAGAAGAGCAAGAAACACAAGAAAGAGGCAGTAGACGAGAATGTCGAAGTCGTAGACGTCACAGTGTCCGGCTCTGGCTCATACGACGACGTAGAAGTCGTGATCGTTGAGGCTTCGGCTTCTGGCTCGTTCGACGGCTCTGTGGAGTTTGAGGACTCCGCGTCAGGATCATTTGATGGCTCCGTGGAGTTTGAAGACGAAGAGGAGGAAGAAGAAAGCGAGAGTTACTCTGACGACGGTAGCGACGATGTAGAACAGGAGGAAGGCAGTGACAGCGAAGAAGACGAAGGCAGTGAGAGCGACTCGGATGAAGGCAGTGAAAGCGAGGAGCAGGAAGCTAAGCACAAGCATAAGAAGCACCACAAGGGCTGGTTCAGCGACGCTATCGACCAGGTGGCCAACGCCACGGAGGATGCCTATGAACACGTAAAGAACGGCACGAAAGACGCGTACGAGCACGTCAAGAACGGTACGAAGGACGCTTACCATGACATCAAAGACTTCTTCAACGGCTCAGACTCAGACTCAGCCTCGGGTTCCAACGCGGAGTGGGTGGATGTGCACGACTTGGATGAA
>NW_008648989.1:2361354-2369428 GCF_000247585.1 Phytophthora nicotianae INRA-310 | reverse complement strand
TTGTCCACCATATTTTCGGACACTTGCAGTGTTAGACAGTCTGACTCCCCCCTCCTCTAGAGTCTGGCAAATTCTGGGGGTAGCTCAATGATAACGCTCTTCATCGGGGAAAGTTGACGTTTACAATACAACTGACGTTAGCAAAATAGGAACCTCAAGTACGACTTTAAGTATTCGTCAAAAAACTTGGCATTGCAAATGTACGCATGGAAATATTCAGCCGACGATTCCAACGAGATCAAGGACACATTTGAGGCTCGAGTCGTCCGGCGCTCCGATGACGTACGCTGAGTTCGTAGACCGTCGTGCTGTATCGCATAGTGACCGCGGCCATGCACGAATCCACCGGAGCTCTCTCTTTTGGCCATGGTCACCTAGAAAATAGCTGTGTCCTACATGTTTGAACAGTGCATGCCAAACCACCTGGCGCGCAGTGGATTGATGGAATGGCAGCATGATGGGAAGGGCTCGCATACATTGGCACCGCACTACGGTATCCACTCAGAAAAGTGAACCTACATTTTTTTTTTCAGAAATGATCTTGAAAATCCATTTTGCTCTGATGTGTTAAAACCGCAGTGTCCAACAGTAAAAATTACCCATCGTCTCAGCTACTGAAACGAGCCAAACGTACCGCCACCTTCGACTCTTATCATTTTTCAATTCACCCTCACGTGAATAAGCCTCTTCCCACACGTTACACAAATACTCAGAACCATGTCGACTGCCATGTCGACGTTCTTCCTGCTCATGGTGAGCCAATTGTCCATGCTGGCTAACGCTACAGACTCGGCCAGCGACACGGTCGAGTCTCTCTTCGACTCCACGGACGGCATCAAGGTCGGTGGGAGTGTTCTGGCCATCGCTGCGATTGCAGTCGGCGCCGTAATGGTGGCCATGGGCTATCGTCTCTTCCGAGCGACGCTCTTCGCTGTCGGCTTCGTGGCCGGCGGCGTAGCAGTCGCAATGGTCGTTGAGCACGTCTTCGACGACAAGTCGTGGGTTATCACGGCGTCCTGGATCGCCTTCGTAGTGGGCGGTTTGATTTGTGGCAGTATCGTCATGTCACTCTACTCGCTCGGTATCTTCATTGCTGGCGCGGCGGCGGGTGTTGCGCTCGCCATGATGATCCACAACTCGGTGGGCTACAAGATCTACCCGGACCACCCTCAGGTGGTGCTTATCGTGCTGTGTATTGTGCTGGGTATTATCGCCGGCGTGTTGGCGCTACGACTCGAGAAGCCCGTGCTGATCACGGCTACAAGCCTCTTCGGTGCGGCTATCCTGGTCTGGGGCGTGGGCTACTTCGCTGGTGACTTCCCATCCACCAGCGACCTCAAGGACTACGCGTCGAGGGACATCAACGGCGACTGGGTCTACTCGATCCCGGACGCGTGGTGGGGTTACCTTGCCGGTATCCTAGTGCTGTTCGTGCTGGGTTTACTCATTCAGTTCCGCAAGACTGGCCGCGGCGGCGTGTACCACAAGTCACACGCCATGGGACGCACGGAAAACGTGCAGTACGTCGAGGCCGGCACCCCGCAGGAGCAAAACGTGCGCTACGGCAACCCGGTGAGCCACGTTTAAAGACAGCAACTACTTCAGTAGGATGTACACTAGGCGAGCGCCTTGACACGGTGTCAACGACATCGGCAACTTTCAGACAGACAACACAGACGTAACATTTTATCAGAAAACCACAGTTTTTCAATTCGTTTCCACATCCTAACATTGGCTTCAGGTTGCGAATTCTCAAATGTCCTCGATTCGTACAGTGAGAAATGAAACTTTTTTTTTTTATCTCGGTGACATTCGATGGTCTCCGTAATTCTCTCGGTGAAGGGTTAAATGCCGCATTTGCAACCACGAGCAAGACGCACAGATGGCTCTGCAGCGCCATTATCGCGGCATCGCATGGAGAGAGCTGGCCCTCTTTCCATCGGGGTAATGCCAGCTGCATTATCATTTAGCATTGCAGTGTCAATTTTCCACTGTGCAATGTGAATTTCACACTGGCAATCGCTTTGGCAGTCATTGAACTCTCCCAGCTGTTTGTACGGGCTATCAGCAGTGTGTTGTCGTCGCGTCCAGGAGCCACAACTTGATGAACTTGCCGTACAAGTGGCCCACAAGGCCGTCCAAGTCTAGTGTCATGTGGAAAAATGGTAGCTGAATTCTATCCGCATGTTGCCTAAAACCAGTGCACGCGCTGCATGTACAGCAGAAAATGCCGTGGCATTCCACAATTGTCACCGTTGCGCGAAAATGGCGCGTTCGTCGATTCTCTTTGTGCTGTTGCTCGGCCAAGTGGCTCTTATTGCGTCCTGTGTACAGGGTGCAACGAACAGCACGGTATCAACTTTGGAGGACTCGATCTTCGATTCGACAAAAGAAACAAATTTGGGCGGATCAATTCTTGCAGTGGTCGCTGTTCTCATCGGCGGCGGGGTGACAGTGTACGGCTACCGGTACATGTATGAGACCGTCTTCGCTATCGGCTTTGCTCTTGGATCCGTGGGAATCGCTGTGACTGCAGAGCGCATGCTCGTCGATAAGTCGTACTGGTCCCTCGGTTCGTGGCTTGCATTCATCTTTGGCGGCCTCTTATGCGGTGGCTTGGCCATGTGGGTCCACCCGAAGAGCAACTTCATCGCAGGTGTGGCAGGAGGCATCACACTCGCGGTTATCCTGACCAATTCTGCAGCATACTACATTTTCCCCAACCAGACCCAGGAATTATTCACAATTATGTGCGTAATCTTCGCGGTTATATTCGCTGCAGTGGACCTGAAGTATGGTAAGCCGGTGGAAATCGTGGGAATCAGCATCTTCGGCGCCGCCAGTTTTGCATGGGGTATCGGTTTTTTCGTTGGCGACTTCCCGTACCCGAACAACCTCAAGAAATACGCAACACAGAATGTGAATGGTGACCTGGAATACTCTATCCCGACTGTGTGGTGGGGCTACCTGGGTGGGATCGTGGTGATCTCAGTGTTTGGCATGTTTATACAGTTCCGGAAGACCAGCCGCACCATGGTTGACGACGAGTTCGCTGGCTTTGAACCCAATGGTTTCGGATACCCTATTGACGCGGTGCCGTATATGGAGAGCGAGAAGCAGCGGCCAACGATCCCTGTGTTGGATCCACCCGCAAGCACGGCACGAGAATCCGACTACTTGCCAACATCGTACCCAGCACACGAGTCCTTTTGCAGACTGTACTCACGCAACACAGAGGCTCAATCGATTAGCAAGATGAGGTCAAAATTCTTGGAGGCACGAGCGCAATCTATGGAGACGAAAACTCCGATGGACACTAGAAGTAGCATGCAGCCGACAACGACGAACTCTTCCAGAGGAATGATGCCAGAGGTGCAAGAGGAGGAGCTATAAAGAAAATAATAGGCCAAACACTATTGCAAAGCGCTAAACATTAATAAAGTAGCTTTTCGACATCACGTAGCTGTCAAAATGGATTTAGTGCCAGAAATAAAGGTTAAACCTTTCTTCTTTACAGTTTTGCAAACATTTTTTGCGTAAAAAATCGAAACCTGAATTTTGTCACTAAACCACTTGCGTTGTCAAAAACCAATGACATACTCTTCAGTACACACAACGCGGAAGAAGCACCGAAGTCTCTTTTGGTAGCCGCAACTCACGATCAATTGGAGTAGCTGCAGCTGAAATTGGTCATCTTGGCGTTATTCAGTTCCATGAAAGAGAGATGAGCAGCCCGCTGTGGCACGGGCGACTCCTGGTGACCACACAGCCGTGATGGAATATCTATTAAGTTTTGGTGGCTCGCTTTGGAATATGGTTGAAGCACACGTCGCGACAGTCGATAAGAAGAATTTCACCTTGGCGGATCGGATTTGTAACTTTAACCTCGATACTTAGTACTACTGCAGAAAAAGAACTGCTGATTCAGCTGGCATATCGAGAAGGAACCCCAAACACTATCAATATTTATACGAGAACGGACAGAATGACGCAAAACTAATCGGCGAGGCTTTTGTTAGCCCATCTAAAGAGGGTCATACTGAATCGATGGCATTTCTTCTGAATACCAAACGTGTTTCACTCAGCACATTTAAAGTAGCTTTTGAGGTTGCAATGAAATCACAAAACACGAAAAACATTGATGCAGTGAGACTCCTGTTTAGTATGGGTCGACCGTCTCACAATGCTGTTCGCGTTGTGTTTGAAACCACGTATACAAACTTGCGAATGTATCGAAACGGTCGATCATTGCTGTTTTGACGAAGCGTCCGGCGTGGCTCTTAGGAAGGGAACCTATTTTCGGTACAACGTTGAAAAGCTTGACATCGTGAAAATGCTGCACAATGGTTCCGTATCCCAGCTAAGGTGATAAGCCAAGCCTTTGTCTTCGCAGTCCAGTGATCCGGAAAACATAATAAGGCGAAAATATATATTGCATAAAAAATATTCGATTATTTTGTTTTTGTCAACAATTTTCTTCAGGTTTTTTTTTTTTACCATGTTTTCCTGTGGTACACAAAATGAAAATCTTTGGTCAGAGGCCACACTAGAAGAAAGACCGGGCTTCTGACCAAATCTGCTCAAACCCATACTTTCTGGTCGTACGAATGAAGCTCTCCTGCACGAATTCAGTCCGGAAACAGTTATTGTGCTTTGCATCCAGTGTGCTAAATTTTGAACGCCCACATAAAGTTTAGTCGTTTGAAAACCCATACTAAAATTTAGTCCAGACTAATTAGCTTGTCATTTCTTTATTTGCTGCATCGAAACATCGCAAAACACACATAATTAATTTAATACCGTTGGCTATGTCACGTCGACTTCACGTTTTCCTCTACCACGTAATAGTCCTTGATTATAGTATATTCAGTTGAATGCAAAATGTCTTCAAAATTTCGTAAATGGTTTGGCATTTGGGTTACACTAGTACTACATAGTATCAAGTTTACGTAGTACGAATCTCTGGAGCTACCGTAAAGTCCGGATTGAGCGAGACAAACGGATTGAGTGCAACGCGCGTAAAAACTAGAAAGGAACAGTTTACAAAACCCAGTACAATGGTACTTTTTACCACCAAAATGTGCCGGGTTTATTTTTTTAAATTGTTAGGCAAATATCTATTTACGACTGTCTCATTCAATCCGGACTTTACGGTAACTGAACTAAATGATATCATGAAAGTCAGGAAATCATGTTTCTCAAGGAATGTTTTACTGCACTAAGCTTCCGATCTAAGCCAAAACCAAATTTCCTACATGGCTACAGACACTAGTGCACTTCACGACTACGCCACCGGCTGAATACTTGTCCAAATGGCACTGATCAGATCAACCTCGTCACCTTCTCTGCCATCGAAACCACCCAACTGGTAGCCTTCCTTCGCAGTGTCCGTTCCAATCTTGTCCGTCCGTGTTCCGCCTTCAATAAAGTTCCCCTTATTGGTGGTGAACTTGATGTACTTGACGCGCGTGTGTCCTTTTTGTTTACCCGCGTGTGCCTCCATGACAGTGATATATTCACCTTCAGCTAACGCTAGGGGCTTTTTCAGCTCACCGCCATCACCGCCGTGGTATAAGGTACTCTCTTCCCCCGACGGACTCACGATGGTGAGGATGACAGCATCGACGCGCTCGGAAGCGCGGAGGTTGATTGACAGCACTTTTTGTCCAGATTTGACGAGGGCCGCGTCTGTGAAATCTTCACCATGGGGACCACCGAATTCTGGACCCACGTAAGTACCGGGTGGCAAAGTGATAACTTCATCCCCTTCATCTTCTTTTCGTCTTCCGTATCCTCGATACACTCTTCCTCTTGTGACCCAACCTCCTCCGCGCCCGCCTCCCCCGCGCCCACCTCCTCCGCGTCCACCACCACCACCTCCTCCCCCTCCTCCGCGTCCACCACCACCACCACCACCTCCTCCTCTCCCTCCTCTCCTTTCTTCCAATTCCGCCTCATCACTTGCAATGTCGACTCTGAGAGTCGTATAGTCGTTTGAATCGGACCTCAACGCGGTCTTGGCCGCGATTGTGACTCCATGGTTGAAAGAAAGCAAGGCGACCACAATGGCCAAAACGAGGTGCAACACGTGCATATCGTCGGTGGAACGAACGCAAAATCTCGAATGAGGAAGTAAGCTTACAATAATAAAGTGACGACCTATAATACCACATGTGGATTACCCTGCGCCACCCTCTAACGGTGGAGTGAGTGATGCAGATAACCGGTAGCATATCTGGATAGGGTATCTGCGAAAAAAGAATCATGAAACAGGTCGTGATACACAGAGCCATATGAACCCATCACTTTATTTACTTTTTGTAATGAGGTGTCTACAAATCTCCATATGAACCAAGACGAACTTGTTTTTGTAAGAGGAGGGTATCTACAAATCCCCGATTCATATTTATTTACTTGTACTTAAGTACTGTAGGTATATGCACGGAGATTCGGGGATTTTACTGCTCCCGCATGTTTACGTGGATTTTACTGTTCCCGTATGTATTTTTTTAATTTAAGATTACTCGACGCTTAATTAAAAAATAAACTGAGATTAAGCGTCGTGTAATCCTGGCCATGACGCAAGGTTGGTTTTTTTTTGCCGCAGCCTTTTTTTTCCGTCCGGATGGAGCCGTCAGTAGCATCCATTATCCGGACAATATCCGAATAACAGGCGCAATGACCGCTTGCTGGTGTGCCAATAAGTTACATGTATTATCGTCACGGAATTTTAACTCTAACTGTTGTCGCTACTTTCGTGATAGAGTGAGAAGGGCTGGGAAATGCGTGCCCAGCTATACATGGAGGCCTGCGAAGGTGGCAATAAATGAAGCAACATCACAACTTTGGCAAGAAGGGCTTCCATGTCAACCTGAAGCCAATATCCCGTGGCCTGCTGCATTCATTTATAGTCAGATCTGATTCGCATCACACTGTTGCGGCTTGCAGCACACGTAAAGATACATACATGTATAGCATTGCGGTGATTTACAAATTAAGTGCATAGCCCAAAATTCTGCTCTGTCTACGGGTAGTTAAATACATTCGACGTCATGGGCTGACTACTTTCAATGCGGCCATTACTATCAGGCATAACAGTGTGGTGAAGACAGTTTCTAGACGGTGTGTCTCCTTTCATCCCACGTGCTCGTACTGCAGTTGAATATATGTACCTCGAAGCACCATCGATGTCGAATCCAGGAACCGTATACCAGTATCCGATTTTGTGTGTCAACATAATTGTAAACATTTTATTGCCAGGCATTTTTTTTTGCCGATGGCGTTTGCAAATCAGCCAGGAAAAGAACGCCGATGCCCTCGGGCCCAGGTCTGAAAAATATATTCTCTGATTTGCAATACTTTTCTGAACTCTTTAATACGGTTTTGCCGAGGTAGAGAAAACTGCAGTCCATACTGTGGCCGCAGGCGATATTGCAATACTGTATTTTACAACGAATCGCAATACATATTGTGCCCCATTGCTAAATAAGAATATCAGTACACTGTCAACGGTAATTAGTCTTTCCGAGACTATTTTGTGCTTATGGTTTTCAAGTCTGATAACTGTATATAGTCTGACTCAGACTATTTATTGACTAAGACTATTTTTGAATTCATAAATAGTCTGACACACAAAAGTGAAAATGCTTTTGGGGGTACTCAAACCGTCGATATTCGCGTTGGAGATACAAGACACAAACGACTGGGCCAAATTCACGAATTGTAATACTTGTACTACATGTTATGATTTATGTTTCAGAATTGTTGATTACGACCTCGCCATTAAAATGCGCTCGGCGTTCGCTTATAATTTCTCGAAGATGAGGGTAAAGCTGATCAATAGACCATGTCCCGTCAATTCCAAGCGATAAACCGCACCGTATCATTGCCTTCTGAGCGTAAGACATTCCGTTCTTGTCTTTTTGAAGGTTTACGGCTTTGGTAGCATCAGCAGCAAGTTGCAGAAAGAACCTTTTACCTGGGTTTTGAAGCTTGCCGGACCACGAATCATCCTTTCGGATCTTGTTTTGCCAGCGGTTATCCCTGATAAACTCCAACTTTTTCTCGTTCCATT
>NW_008648989.1:2360013-2360519 GCF_000247585.1 Phytophthora nicotianae INRA-310 | reverse complement strand
TTTGAAGAGGCCCCACCAGAACCGTCGCATCCGGGACAAACCACAGACTGCCCAAAACCTTCATCACCAATAGGACGACCATAGAATAGATGCATGTGGCAGGAGCACGTTGGGCATCGGTGGACAGAACCTACAGATTCGCCGCAACCTCCACATGGAGCCGTAGACTTGATGGCAGGCATGATTGACGTGTTAGGCGGTAAAATGAGAGTGAGGGCAAAAGATAAAGAGGGAGTGCCGCACACGGGGGCCCTCTACCGTCCAGTCCTTCACCCCTACCACCGAAGCGGAGGTAACATCAGACACTCAGAATAATAATGATGGTCATATAAGTGCTTGCACTTGGTCGGCACTTCAAGAACCACTACAGCAAAAACAATTGTTTTCAAAGGTAAAATGTAACGGGTGACTCGAACCCATGTTGCTCTGAGCAACTGTTTGCACTCTTACCCACTCGGCCCAACTAAGACTAAGAAGGAACCCCAAACACTATCAATATTTATACG
>NW_008648989.1:2357074-2358948 GCF_000247585.1 Phytophthora nicotianae INRA-310 | reverse complement strand
GGTTTGAGGAACATTTAAGTGTAATCGATAAACAAAATGTCGTTTAAAAAGGGTATAATCCCGACGAGCGAAGCGAAGGTGGGAAAGACCTTAACGATTGCGACCTAGCAAAACTTACCGCCGCGTTGCGGCGCTCGGCTAGTGCCCTTATTTAGGACTTCGAGCTTCAGCAAACAATGTTACAAAATTAGCTGGGATTGCCAACACAAGATAATACAACATAGGCTAAAGCATGTAACTGACCATCAGGACTAGATACCAACGTGTTGGTTTTGATGTAAGTAGATGAAGGCGAATGCCGAAGTGAGTGTATTTCAGTTATCTATGGTATCTCCCCCAACACTCTCGAGCTCACGTTACTGTCACTCGATTGGTCAGTATCTCCTTGTTCCCTCTCATCAACCTGCTTACTCCCGACGTCCCCATCACTTGCTCTCATTATACTTGTCCATTCACAGTGCTGATAGGGACGTGCCGCGTCCTGCCGCCGTCGGATACTTCTCGCCATCATCAGATGAGTCCTTGCTGATACTCCCCACGCGTTCGCCATCATCCGTTGAGTCCTCTCCGTGGGTCAGCGAGCGCTCATCGTCATCATAGCCATCACCAAGATAGTCTGCGAGCACTCGTTGGCGCGCCATATCAACACTCCCACTCGCCACTAGTGCTTAGCAGCCTTGACGCGCACTCCACTAGCGCTCAGCAGATACTTGAGCCGTTTAGCTCCCAACGCCTTCGTGACCATGTCTGCGAGCTGGTCTTCAGTCGCCACATACTTGCCTTTGATGGTGCCTCGCGCCACATTCTCTCGGATGAAATGGTGCTTGATGTCGACATGCTTGGTACGCGCATTGTAGCCAGCGTTGCTCGCTAGAGCGATCGCTTCCTGGTTGTCCTCCCAGACCTCGGTGGCTCTCACTTGCTTGTGACCGAGATCTTTCAGCATGGCTCGAGCCTATAGCACCTCCTGCGTGCATAGCCCGAGAGCCATGCATTCGGCTTCCGCCGAGCTCAGCGCCACCGTGCGCTGGTATTTGGACTTGAAGATCACTGGCGTTCCGCTGATCGTCACCATGGTGCCTGAGACCGATCGCCGGTCATCGAGGTTGCTTCCCCAGTCCGCGTCCGTGTACGCCGTCAACTTGACGCCATTTGACGTGCCGCTGTAGACGATACCGAGCTCTCGAGTGCCCTTCAGGTATCGCAGCACGCGAATTGCAGCCTTCCAGTGCTGCTGTCCAGGATTCTCGAGAAATCGTGACAGCTGTGTCACGATGTACGCCACGTCCGGCCGAGTACACGTCGTGATGTAAAGTAGACATCCGATGACAGCTCGGTACGGCTTGCGCTGCATCTCCATCCGTTCGGCTTGAGTTGTCGGCGACTGAGCGCTTGTTAGCTTCAGTCCCGACTCGCACGGATTTACCACCACCTTGGCATCCTTCTGCTTGAACCGCTCTACCACGTCATCGATGTAGCGAGTCTGCTTGATCATGAGCGTTTTCGACGAGTAGTCGTGGTTGATCTTCATGCCAAGAATGAACTTGGCCTCACCTAGTTCCTTCGTCTTGAACGCGTTCTTCAGTGCCGTCTTGATGTCTTGGATCTCCTCGCGAGTCCTCGCCGCGATAATCATGTCGTCTACGTAGAGGCATACGTACACCAACGAGCCCTCGTTGGCTTTCACATTGACGCACTCGTCGGCTCCACAACTGCGAAACCCGATATTCATGAAGACTCGGTGGATGGTCTTGTGCCAAGCACTCGCTGCCTGCTTCAAACCATAGATGGCCTTGTTCAGTCTGCACACCATGTTCTCAGCGTTGGTGATTCCAAAGAGTACCTCCATGTACACGCGCTCCTCGAGGTCACTG
>NW_008648989.1:2352501-2353534 GCF_000247585.1 Phytophthora nicotianae INRA-310 | reverse complement strand
AATCTCCCGCCCATTTTTCCTCCCTCCGCCCACCGCTCATTTCGAAAGTTGGGCAGAAATGCTTAGAAGACAAGCAACTGATCAGGAGCGCCAAGCGATTTGGGAGACGCTGCGTCTTCGTAGCAACAGAGGAGTACTCGCCTACGGAGAAATTGCGCAAGCCGCGGAGGAGTTTGGCTTTCATCGCTCTGCTGTTTCGCGAATATGGAAGTGAGGCAGTGCCGCATTGGGGACATAGAACCATTTTTCGTCGATATGCACTACGTTGAGCATTGCGTCGAAAACGTAGCCACTTGGCGTGGGATGCAACCAGTTCACACAAAATCGGAGTCGTGCTAATCGATGAGCTGCAGTGAGCAGAGGACGTGTCTGCTTCAACGCCCGACGAATATACCCCTCTTTGATAAGCTGCTGGATAAGATAGCAGCTCACATCAGCGCCTGCTTGAATTTGTCGCTGATTTTCACGGTCATTCATGGGCAATTTGGGCGATGCGATTACAGATCGAGACGCGGTCCACCTTCTTCCTCCCTCGCTCATGCTTGTGTGACTTGACGTCAGCAGCCACACCTAGGTTCTACTTGCGCGTGTTGCTGTGTCACCGCAAAGGGCCTACTTCCTTTGTGGACCTTCGGACTGTAGATGGCGTCGTCTGTGGATCGTACAAGGACGCGGCGGTACGCTTGGGATATCTCGAGAACGACGAAGAGTGGAGAGCCTGTATGGAGGAAGCTGCGACATATGTGAAGAAGGTCGGCCAGAAAGTCTACGTGCTGACCGGGAAGGACGACATCCTGCTTGAAGAGCCGCCTGTACAGTTCTGTCAGAGTAAGCGCCACATCATGAAGGTGCTGTTTTTGTGCGCCGTAGCACTGCCCCGAGCGGACTGGGACGGAAAGATTGGTCTTTGGCCGGTGGTGGAGAGCTACATTACCCAGCGAAACAGCGTCAACCGTCCAACTGGGGTCGAAGAACTGCGCTCCGTATCGATCCGCCACTTCCGCAAGCTTCTACTCAGCCTTCTCCGCGCTAT
>NW_008648989.1:2341471-2349436 GCF_000247585.1 Phytophthora nicotianae INRA-310 | reverse complement strand
TTAATTCTATTGGCTGCTACACTTTATACAAACTTCTAGTAATGTCGGAAAAATGATCATATTCAACCATATAATGGGAAATATGGATACACGTACGGATTATTATGATTAAGGATCCATATTATGGATACCGTACACACTTACGGGACACACGTTTACACCTTCAGCACATACCGGCCAAATTCATAATTAATTAGACAAAATTTACCCAGTCTCGTATCTCCTTAGGCATAAAATACCAGAACATGATATTCTATGCTTAAGATGTATGAGACGCGGTAGGGCCACCATCGCGTGCTTCTGGCATGAAGCGGTGGCACTTCTGCCGCTGCTTTTAGTGGCAGCGGAGTACTGAGACCCCGTCGCCGAAGAGGCAGGGATCAGGAACCGGGACGGAGAGTGATACACCCTTCGGCTGCTACTAGTACCATTTCGACTGAGGCCGGGAGCTCAGGTGCTGAGATGACTTCGACTAAGACCTCGTCGACAGAGACCGAGAGTTCCGGCACAACTGAAAGCTCCTCGACCTCACAGTTTACTCCCTCTGTGTCGGACACGGGTGGATCTTCAACTTGTGGGGCACTGCCCCGGCCATGGGTGCCATCGCGCACAAAAACTCTCCAGTATGGTAAGCCCGTATTCTGGGATCCTAAGCCCGTATTCTGGGATCGTTTGTACGATTGCAATGCGTCGTCTTGCAGGTGACATGGTGAGACACGCCACTTTACTCACACTCCGACCTTGGGTCTATAGTGAATAGCGTTGGCCAAACTTTACGGCTGGTAAATACCACCCTGGTATTTACCGCGGTATTTACCGGGTTTTTACCACTGCCATAAATGTATAAACTCAAAACGGCGTAATTCGGACGTTTACCACTGTAGCGCTAAATCTTTACCTCGGGAAGGCCAATTCTCGGCTGCCAGAGGAGCGCAAGATGCACTTCTCTTCTCGTGTGCATTGGCATATGCAGTTTAGCCAGAGCGAGCATGATGAACCTGGAGCGAAAACTAGAGTCTCCTTCGCTCTCACTGGCTTGGGATTTCATTCATTCACGGAAACAGCACCAACTTCTCCATCCTTGAGTCGCTCTCTCAGGCAGCGCACTCTTGAAAGTCCGGGCTCTGCAGGACAGCACGTGGTCCGCGGAGTAGTGCCAGAGCAACACGCAGCCCTCATTGTGTGGGCTACCCACAACTTGCTGACCTTGAGCAGGTACCCTGATCGCTGATCGAACACATTGCAACAATGGCCTAAAATGTTGGATGCGGCTCCGTAATCTGTACAGGCAGGGTTTTTACCACTTTTGCCATAAACTGGTAAATACCAGTGGTATAATCTGCCCAAAACGGTATTTACCCTTTGTGGCTGGTAAATACCGGCCATATTGCCAATGAACGGGTTGTTTGCACGGCGTATTGCGCTTCGCTCGTCACCGACAAGATCCCCGACTCGGGGCCGAGTAGGGTTGTTTTGTGCATCGCACGAAAGGGCACAAAAGGTTTCGTGCAGTTTTGTGCACTCGCATTAAACATTTTACTACGTAAATAACCAAACTAACAAGGCATCTGCTTGGAAGGGCCTTGGATGACACTGCGAGTCGATCAGGACTTCCATTAGCAATCATATTCTACGTAACTTTGAGCAGCGAGCTCGCACCATCAGAGCTTCAACATGCGTTTGTAGTGTGAGCTTTGTATTTGGGTACAAAATATGGCCTGTATTACGCAATTAGTTTTACAAATTTGACCACACTCAGACCAATGCGCCTTACCCCCGAGAATGGATTGTACAGACTATCCCGTCGGTAGTAATCCTTAGACTTGGAATACTCCCTCAACAGCAATAAATTAGCGGCTCCTGTTGACCAGTTGTTTACAAACCCAAGATATTATTCCCTCTCACCCCTCAGTTGTAAAATGGAAACATTTGAAGTCAAATACAGCTATTCTGGGGTTCTTAACCATGGGAACAGTCATAACTGCACAGGACATCCGAAGGAATCTAGCAAAGACTTTTCGTACCTGTGGCCTTGCTTTTTCCAAGTTTTTTCGCGGAGCGTGCGCTGCAATTCTCGCAACCCCTCATCGATCTACCCGATACTGCCGCACCTGCACGAACGAAAAGCTTAGCGATCCACATGAGATGCTCTTTAATTGCTTCTGGATCGATGTCCTACTCAAGCTATGTACTACGCTCTATATCGACCTCGTCCAGGTTTTCTGTGCCGTTGTCAGAGCCATCTACATTCAATTCTTGGTCGCCAACTCCACAAAAGTCTTCATCTGTGGGATCTTCTGCAGTTGTGTTCTCAACCGGCGGGTTCAGAAGCTCGTCCATGGACACTGGATCCTTAGCATGCAGGCGCGATACCATCGTCGCAAGCGCAGCGGGCATTGCGTCACCTTCGCCTGGATCATTGTAGACGCAATCGTAGTAGTCTAGATGCCCGGTGTGTTCCAGCGAGGGACGATGAAATAAGCCAATCGTTCAATTACTGGGGCTGTGTATTGTTCCAAACTAAAGGTAAATTCAGGATAGGAATACCCTTAGACAGGAATACATTGGTGGCTACTGCTGAAGGGATCGTCTGTAACTATGACGTTGCGGGCTTCAAAGTAAGTTGCGAAGTGAGTTCATTAAAACAAATAGCTCCTCAGTCCTATTTCCTCGTTCTACTTGCCTCACAGGGAGCGTGCAGCACACTCCAGCTCCGCAGCACCAACCAATGGTGCTTGTTGAAGAAAACCGCTGATAATGCGGCGCACACGCAGTTGTATATGTAGTCCAGTGTTTACGCGGTCTTCCAGCGTCCGTAGATGTAGGTAGGACGTTGTCTGCACGCCGTCGGCGGCGTCAGCATGCGTCGCAGTCGTCTGGTACAATCCCCACAGTAACTCCTGTTTCGTGTCCATGTATCTCCTCCGAGCTATGCGCCGACCATTGCAGACCTTCGTTATTTCAATTCGCAAACGTTTTTTCAAGCCCTCTTCTCTTCACACTACCGCCGATGAGCGATTTTGAAGTGTTTAGCGTTTTATAAGGCACCGGTACGCAGTGAAACTATCCCATTTCAATGCAAAGAACGTTGTAATGCCACATATTAATCGAGTGTGTGGTGATTAATTGTGGGGGTGCTTGTGTACTGTTTTGAAGTCTAAAATGCATAATACGTTTGAGGTTCCTCAGGAAACTTTCCTGGGCTCACACAGGCATCAGAGTGACCAATTCTTGTTTTATAGCTGTGATGGGGGTCCTTGAAAGAGCATGTTTACAATAGGGCATTTAAGCTTGCACGCTGCAAAATGTTATGCACTAACGACTTTCACCCGACTCGGGCAGTTCGAAAAAGAAAAAAGGCGAGGCAAACCACACTCCTTCTCAATATAAAACCTGTAATGTTAATCTAGGAGACGCCGTACCGCCTTGATTAACGAACTTTACTACAAGCGCTCCAAATCCAAGTTCCCTGCAGACACTGGTGCGCTTTATGACTAAGCCACAGGCTGAATGCTTGTCCAAATGGCACTGATCAGATCAACCTCGTCACCTTCTCTGCCATCGAAACCACCCAACTGGTAGCCTTCCTTCGCAGTGTCCGTTCCAATCTTGTCCGTCCGTGTTCCGCCTTCAATAAAATTCCCCTTATTGGTGGTGAACTTGATGTACTTGACGCGCGTGTGTCCTTTTTGTTTACCCGCGTGTGCCTCCATGACAGTGATATATTCACCTTCAGCTAACGCTAGGGGCTTTTTCAGCTCACCACCATCACCGCCGTGGTATAAGGTACTCTCTTCCCCCGACGGACTCACGATGGTGAGGATGACAGCATCGACGCGCTCGGATGCGCGGAGGTTGATGGATAACACCTTTTGCCCAGACTTAACCATGGTGGCGTCTGTGAAATCTTCACCATGGGGACCACCGAATTCCGGACCCACGTAAGTACCGGGCGGCAAAGGGATAGCATCATCTCCACCTCCTCCATGTCCTGTCCGATACGCTCTTCCTCTTGCAATCGAACTGGTTCCGCGTCCACCTCCTCCTCCTCCGCGACCACCTCCTCCTCCTCCGCGACCTCCACCACCTCCTCCACGTCCACCACCACCTCCTCCCACTCCACCTTTTCTTTCTTCAAAATCTACGTCGTCACTTGCAATGGTGCCTCTGAGTGCCGGGTAGTCGTCTGAATTCGACGGCAACACAGTCTTGGTAGCGATTGTGACACCATGGTTGATAGAAAGCAAGGCGACCACAATGCCCAGCACGAGGTGCAGCACGCGCATTTCACTTCAATCGGTTGGTGGAGCGGACGCAAATTCCCGAATGAGGTAAAAGTCATTTACTGCAGAAAGTGACGACAGATGCAGATAACCGGTGCTACTTATCCAGTGGCTACGCTATTAATACCTACCAAAAATACGGAGGCAGCATATGGACCCATCATGTAATTCTTCAAAGTACCGATGTAAGAACTCGTCTTTAGTGAATCTATAAGATTTACAGCCGTAAAAAGTGTGCAGAGGATTATTAACAGTGTTTCATTGGCTAATCTTAGATGTAAACATTACATAATATGGACATGGCTGCACAAAATATAGTTCAGAGCGATACGATTGGCTATTTGTGAGATTTGATGCTTTACACTGGTTGCACGAATTCCGTGGTTGCAGGAAATGCATGGAATCCGGTACTAAAGAATTTTAGTACATGTAAGAGGAGGACATCTTCAAATCTCCGATTTGCCATGGCCATATGAAATTTAATCACTATAATTTTGTAAGTAGAGGCTATTTGCAAATCCCTGATTCATTTAGGTACACGGAGATGGGGAGATTCGGGATTCCCGAAATTGGTATGTCCAGTTGAGTTTTTGATCCATGTAGTCCCCAGATTTGGATGTGTCAGCAAGACTCTTGCTGCAAGGGTTCTATGATAGAACTTGTATCACGCTGCGAAAACTCAGATCAGGCTTTCCTGTGTGTAGTCCTATTGTGGTAGATCAATGAATATTTCGAAGTAAATAGTATATTTGCAATACATGATCTAGATTTTCGGAATATAAAGGGGGTAATTGAAGGTAATGTCGAACTTCTTGAGGTGTAGCACCTGTGTCACAGGCGCAGAATTGCATAATAACTGCATTATTTTATTTTCGAAGGTGAACACATTGGCTATTCTTCTTTTTTTACATTAGAGGTATCTCCACCGGTTGTAATACAAGTTACATAAGGCAAAACTCATATTACTCCGAAATAACTGATCCGAAAATGTGGGACGACTGCAATTCGCACATCCCACATACCTGAAGCAGATGTAAATCATATGCGCGAACGCTTGACCATCAAATTCACTACGGAGTAAGCCACTTACCCAGTCGCCATCCAGAGCCATATCAGTACTTCAGCTGAAGTCCATGGTTCCGCAGTCTCTATATATGACCATGTCCCAGGGTGATAACCCCATAGTCCCTGGGGGCTGTGACTGTGCAGCTCTGTAGTTATCAACACCAAGAAACAGGCTCGTCAAACTTTGTTGGATGATAAGGCCACATGGAAGCCAATCCGTTCCAAAATCAGATTCACCTAAACACTCCAAGTATGCTTACACCACGACTCACTTTTACTTGAAATATGTAGGATGAGTGAATCTAATAAAATAGGTACAGTCATCCCGCCTAATCCAGAACTGCGAACAGATGGCATGGACAAGCCGGATATGTAGAAAAGCAAAAGCATATGTACTTATACCATTGTATGTACATACCCTTTCGAGTGCCTCTCACTGAATTACGAGTACCTCAGCACAGGTCGCTTTATACGCTAAAACGTTTGGTTGCATTATAACAGTACTAGGGGATGTAGTACATGCTCACGGTGATGAGTATGCGTTCTCAACGAGTGTTCTGTGATCTACAATGACTAGTGGTGCTGAGATATCATCCGCAAGATAAAACGAAAAGGGCGTGCCTCTAATTATCGGTTACCTATCCGAGGCATCCTCCGTGGGCTCGTTTTTCAGAGGCGCCGTCTAAACCGCAACAAATATATATATCGTTACCTAACCTCCCCAGTTGTTCGCTAATCGACGTCACAGGTCCTGACAGAGTTGGTCAAAGGACAGCAGCCCGAACACACTTGTAAAGTCAGCTTTATAGTACGTCACCGGAGATCAAACTCGGTAATAGGGCTTCGCGTAAGCTGGGACAGCAAAAACAATGTCTCGCAATTATTATTAATAATAACTGGTATTCTTTTTTCAATCCATTTTGGCAAAATGAATGGTTCAAGATCCGGTATATCGGACCCGATTTGCTGAGGCCTCCGAACTAGAAAATAGGGATAAGGTAAGGTAGCTATTTCCGGCTCAAAAGGCCATTGTGAGCTCAGAATTGTAAGGCAGCGACCAGAATTGCCACCTTTGGACGAAAAATGATCGGTCCAAAATCATTCCTGAGGATTCCTCCAATCAACCACATGCCTTACAATTAAAGTACTTACCTGCCGTAGGCGAACATAATGCAATTTCTTTGGCGACCACGCTGCTGAATACCAATATTTTAGTGGATATTTACTCTTCTGTGACTTTTAAACTATAAAGCTAAACTATCGGAATGTAAAGGCCATGTTTTCGAGCAAGGAATCGTACCTAAGAGCAAATTCCTGGGACACTGACTCTAATCGGTAACACGATCAAGACCGATTTGATCCTACTGATTGGGCGAAAGACAAACGTTTCGTCCAGGAGCCAAACATACCGATTGGATGAAAACGCTTTGCGCACTTGCATGACTTTAAATAGAACTATCATGCGCTATACGAAAGCTGTCATGTGTACTGAAAATCTGGCACAGTAACTTTATTAGTATGCAAGCTCTACTTCAAGCTTGCCTGATCTACGATTGGTAGACTCGCGCGGTCCCAGGGACTAGCGATAGCTGCACCTGGACACACGTGCTCTTTGCATCAGGCAACATATTGACCATGCACACGTGCTGTATAAAGGTGTATACTTTATAATAATTTGTTCTTACCAGGCAAATTATAAATATTTTTCATTACGACATGTAATTTGAATTTTGGTCTGATTTACATTTCCACACGATATGACCGGCACTCAAAGCGCGCAACCCACTAGGGCGATTGCAGAGGTGCATGTGAATAATAATGTGTGCAGGGCACGGTAATATTTTGTACAGTAGTATGTTTGATCAGGTGTTAGTGCAATTTTTACTACTGAGTAATGTTGCCTGCTCCTCTCTCTCTCTCAGCTGACACAGTGAGAGTACATCCACTACGACCAGAACTAGGTTCTCATGTACTAGGGATAAAACCAACTTCTCGATTTACCCACAGCATTATTATTACGTGTAAAAGTACGGTGAAAAAAAAAGTTTTTGTAAAATAGCGCGGCCGGGATGTGGCCAGATTCTTTGAGGTGGTTGTCAGGGCAGCAATAGTAGAACCGTGAGGTACATACGATTGCATGAATGCGTGATTATTAAATGTAAAACTTGGATATGAAAATCTACTATTGAAGAACTCTACAATCGTGGATTTTAGCTGGAACACACTGTACTCGCTGTCATGCGCTTGATGTCTGCTGAGGATCGGGTACGACAGTAGTGACAATTGTGCAAGTTCATATTGCAATTGTGTGTTGCTTTGAAAACCGAAATTTGTTAACCACATTTTCAAATCGAGCAATTACTTTAAATCTGTAACACGATTTTTTGTATTTTGCGGCTACATTAGACGAGAACAACAAAAGTCCAGAGTACATGTAGACACGTACAATAAAGGCTGCGTACGGCCTTGCAACAAATTTATTTATTTGTTTTGGGCAATTACATCATCGTATATGACACGCTACAGCGCAGCGGAGTCTAAAGCGTCCGCGTAGCGGAAGCCCAAAGTGCTTGTTGGCGGCAGTGTTAGAAAATACACCTAACGTGATGCCCCCCCC
>NW_008648989.1:2339005-2340786 GCF_000247585.1 Phytophthora nicotianae INRA-310 | reverse complement strand
GAGGCTTCTGGATGGGGGAGACAAAGGCCGACAACTTGTCTCCACACCCGAAAACGCATATCACGAATGCCAGTATCATTGATTTGGAGCCCGGGAGCGGGGTGGATCGAATGCAGGCCATGATGCATCATGAAGATAAATACATAGCAGACATCGCTACGGCACCTGCATTGATTATATCGCACCATGAGGACGTGATACAGAGCTGTCTTGTTCAAGTTGAAGTCGATGACGTTATACCATTTCAACGTGACGAGGCCGTAAACGATGCCGTGCCGTATGCCTCTACCCATCCTATGATTATGTGGGCACATATGTCACATTAATGAGACGACGGATCTTGAAGATGAAGGAGCGACGAAGTTGTAGGAGGTGAATTATCCGAATTTCAGCCCCTACAGGTCTGGAAAGTGTGCTGCTGACGGATTTGAGATTGAACCGTGTGACGTCGGCACAGAATTTGTCAACTAGGCGATCTGTATGGAGTAGCCTGGAGATCTTCGAAAGCTCCGCAATATGGCTGAAGCTGAAGACGACGTCGTCTGTTTGCTACTGTAGAGCTTATAAGGACTCAAGTAAGCGTATCGTGTATGGAACGAGACTATCGACAAGCACCTCAAGAATATGGGGTTCAATGCAAAGGTGGCTGGCCCATGTGTATGCACGACAGGTGAAGATGACGACGAGTACATAGTGTCTCTCTACGTCAATGATATACTCATCACCGCGGAGGAGAAGTCTACAATTGCTTCGGTGAAGGCTGGAGTTGCGGAGAAGTTCAAGATCAAGGACCTAGGACGTGCACGATTGTGGTGTAGCAGGATCAGCGAAATTTGCAAGGTCGCTGGCTCCCTCTTCCCACCTGACCCAGACAGCCTAACGGAGGGATCCGTGATCTGGTGCTGAACTTCCTTACCTTGTGTACCCGACGGTATGGGCAGAATCTTGCTCTCCCAGTAACCGCTGAAGCGTTCACGGTGTGAAGGCTTGAACGTCTTGGTGATAAGTGGGGAATGGGGTGGAGCGGCGCGGAAACTCTTCGCTCTGCCGCCGTAGAAGATCAGATCCTAAGCGATTACTCGAGCTTGGGTCTAGCGGGCAGGATCTGGATCCGGCCGTGGGGTTGCTTTGGTTTGGGGTGTGTTGCCTTGTAGGTCTTCCAGTTCAACGTATTTGCCGCTTCCTTTTGGTGGATCTTGGGGTAGTCAAGCTCGAAGAATGTGCCCGGCCTTTAGTAAACACTGGGTGGCTAGATCCTGAACTTATATTAACCAGATATTAACAACCAACACTAGATCAACTAACCGTAGACTAGCTAACGCTACGGCGGCTTGTCGTCCTCCTCTCCGCCACAGGGAAGGCGCTTGGTCTCTCCACGGGTCTGATTCATGTGTAAGCCTGGTGGTCAAATCAATATCATCCCGAACACATATAGACGGCCATATGCTACTGACTCTACCTTGGCCCATCATAATAAACCACTCATCCTGCTTACTTCTCTTGATCGTCGTGGTGTAGACTTCTACTCCATGTTTTTTAAGCTTTGATCACCTTTGTTTTCCGAGATCGCCTTGCTTTCTCAATGCCGGTCGAGATCGCGATTTTGCCATCGAACCCTCTGGACCCAAATGCGCTGAACTTAGAACACGAGAACCTTGGTAGCACTCTCGCCGCCTCTCAACCTTGTCTGATCCGGATCCTGTCACTCTTTCGGAATATCGTCGTGTCGCCATCCATCACCTTGATCAACCAATCTGGAAAGCGTCCTTCATCATCCCCCC
>NW_008648989.1:2338273-2338844 GCF_000247585.1 Phytophthora nicotianae INRA-310 | reverse complement strand
TCGTATCAGTCAACAAGGGTAGGCAGAGTTGATCATCAAACAATTCGGAAAGTAGAATGCAAACTGTACCCCATTTCACTGGAAGCTGGAGTTGATCTTATCACGTCCGACGAACCTCAGACTGAAGAAGACAAAGCCAAGATTTGTTCGAAGCCGTACTGTTCGCTCGTGGGCAGCCTAATGTACCTAGCATGCCGTACACGGTCTGACATCTCGATCACGGTTGCTCAGTTGCGTCATTTTTTGGTGAACCTGGACAGAAACACTGGGATGTTGGTATCAGGGTGGTACGCTACCTGCCGAAGACCAAGCATGTGAGAATAACATACAACGGGCATCAAAGACCTTTAGCTCATCGCCTACTCAGATGCAGATTGGGCCGGCAACCGTGACGACCGACGCTCGGTGACTTGTCTGATACTCATGATGTGTCGTGCGGTGTCAAGTTTTGAGAAGGCTGTCGTACTGAGCATTACTGAGGCCGAGTACATGGTGCTCAGCGACTGCGTGAAGGAAGTGATGTGGATTTCAAGATCCGGTATATCGGACCCGATTTGCTGAGGCCTCCGAA
>NW_008648989.1:2335851-2336942 GCF_000247585.1 Phytophthora nicotianae INRA-310 | reverse complement strand
AGCCGCGGGCGAGGACTCGGCGGCTCCAGGAGCAACGGTAGTCGAGGACTCGGAAGCTTCAAAGGCAAATGCTTCAACTGTGGCCGAGTGGGTCACATGAAGCGGGACTGTCCTGATGGGACCCACGGTGACATCAACGAGGACTCGGTGTTCGCGGTGGGGAAGAATCGGTCGGCAGGGTGGCTGATCGACAGTGAAGCGACTGCTCACATGACGCCATACCGTGATGACATGCACGAGTATCAGGACGTGTCGGTGGGCATGTATGTTACCGTCGCTGACGGTAAGAAGATCAAGGTAACTGGTACCGGCTCGGTGCGGCTGACAGGACTCGACGGCAAGCGCATCAAGATGGCGGATGTACTCCACATACCTGGCCTTGACCGGCGACTACTCTCGGCCGGAAAGCTGGCAGAACGAGGCATGAACGTTGAGTTTCAGCGTGGGTCATGCATCATATGGAACAAGACGAGAGCGATCGCCTCTGGGAGGAAGAGTGGTAAAGCGTACGTGTTGGACTGCGAGCAAGACGCAGCATACTACACCGAGTACTCGAATGTCGGTGGTGAGTGGGAGCTTTGGCACGCACATATGGGACATCTTAACGAGGACTCGCTCACGAAGACCCAGCAAGCCACAATTGGAGTGCCAACGAGTACTTGGCACGTGGCCAAGATGCTGTGTGGTGGATGCATGAAGGGTAAGCAGACGGTGGCGAGATTTCCATCCCAGTCGCTAACTAGGACTCGGTGCCCACTGGAACTGGTCCATACTGATGTAATGGGGCCCATGAAGACGAAGTCGAACGGTGGCGCGAGGTATGTGCTGACTTTTGTGGACGACTACTCGCGGTACGTTGTGGCGTACTTTATGAGCAAGAAGAGCGAGGTCTCGTCCAAGTTCGAGTCGCTCTTGAAGATGTACGAGAATCAATGGGGAGGGCGCATGAAGTGCCTGCGCTCGGACAATGGCACAGAGTTTGTGAACAAGGCCATGGACAAAATCTGCCAGCAGAACGGCATCTTGCACCAGAAGACTGTCCCATACAGTCCCCAACAGAATGGCGTGGCGGAAAGGATGAACCGCACGAT
>NW_008648989.1:2331732-2332653 GCF_000247585.1 Phytophthora nicotianae INRA-310 | reverse complement strand
TTTTTTACGAATATTTAGTGATGTCTCGTGCCCTAACACTATTATCAAACGTTTTATTGTTTTTATATTCATTACTTGATGATTTTGCAGTGTGCAGTCTAAACCAATAAAAAAAATCGGTTGTAGTGTTGCTCAAACACCACTCCACCAAAGGAAATACTTCATATTCACTACTTTATATTTACTTGGTTTTGTTTACGTGATAGTATCGTTGTTTCATGCCACGTACTGTTGATGTAGAATTACTCCCAAATAGCAATGATATTAGCAGCTCACGCGCTTGAGTTTCAGCAAAGTGACATTATGTTCAACTACCGATATTGTCAATTCTATCTATCTCAATTATTCTGCCTCAGGTTATGTGTCCAAGTTTACAGTGCGTTTATCAGTTTGATATAAAATAAAGTATTTCCATCATAATTATCTAAAACTCGTCGGTCTCATCGCTCTCACAGCTATATATAAACTATATTGCATTGTAGCGTTTTAAAAATGTTATTATAATTACTTAACAATATATTAAGGCTGTTGCGCCTACCAAAACTTGCCTTTGTAGGCAACATATCGAAGGCCAAATGCCACATCAAAATATTAAATTTGAGGTAGACAATATGACAGTGGTATCCGATCAGATGGCATATTCAGATTAAAAACGATTGATAAATACAAAACCCAAGACAGTTTACAGTTGCACGATTTGAGGTATCGACGCTGGTTCATATCAGGCAATTTATTGAGACTGGAATCACGGTAAATAAGCTATCAACTTTGTAATGTCCGACATAATACGGGCATAAGTAAGTTTTGGCAGACACCCATTAGACAGGTGTTCGAGTCCATACGATTAATGGTGATTTTTGAAGTCCATTTATAACAATAGCCAACTGTAGTTCTGGTTCAAGCTCCTAGTTTACCTAGCGT
>NW_008648989.1:2330321-2331632 GCF_000247585.1 Phytophthora nicotianae INRA-310 | reverse complement strand
TTACCGAGGATGGATTTATGAGTTATGTAGTGTCCCTTTGTTATAAGTCTCGTATAGCATAACATCACAAGGCAGTGACGGTCGTTCGGAAGTCACTGCATTGGGAAGGGAGGATATGATGTATCACCAAGGGACACGTAACGGAACACCTAAGAGTTAACACATGAATACGATCATAATGTAAAAACTAAGTAGAGGATTGACAGTATTGATGGCTCAATTGAAAGGTGAGATCGATGGCTATCTGGCTATGGCTTTTGTTTAAAAAGGTCAAGCTTCCTTCTAACGCAAAACGTTTCTCGAAGATGAGGCTGTTTTTCCACTTCGACGAGAATCGGAAAAGCGGACACAAAACGAAACGCATGTTTCTAACATGTGTTAGTATACAAACTCTAAATGCAAATCACGTGCATGAAGGCCGATTCAGCGACCAGAATGCCCGCTAAAATGAGATTCTAGAAGCGCGTGACCGCTGGAGGACCTCGACACCGGACTCTTCACAACATACATGTCGAAGGTCTGACCAAAGTTTGATGGTGCAACTCCTTGCGAGTCTCCCAATTCGGTGGCTTGTTGAGTGATACCTTTACGCGGTCTTGGCCGGGTTGAAGTTGCGATCTTACCCTTGTTCTTCTTGTTTTTCTCCTGTTGCCTTCTCTCTTTCTCGAATTGCTTGAGGATAGCCGCCTGCTCTTGTATTTCTCGCTTCTCCTGTCCCTCTCGAGCCTTGATTACACGCTCCTCAACCTTTTGGCGACGCTGGGCTTCAAGAACCGCAGCCATCATTTTCGGACGCGTCATAAGTACACCACCGTCCATGAAGGTTCGCGTTCGCTTTGGAGGCTGAGGAGGGGGCGCAATTGTTGAGATCATCTGTATTCCTAGGAATGCTGCTGTCAGCTCGTCTTGATCTATCCCACTGCGTTTGAGTTTGCGCTGGTCCCTTGGTGTTAAGTCAGGCAGACTGCGAATGTAGCTCACATTCGGAAGCTCAGACACTACAGGTGCTCTCCCCACAACGCGCTGCAGCATTGTCTCCAAAGACAACGGAAAGACTCCTGTCCGTCGAAATGCAGCCAGGCAGTTTTTCGTAGTCACCACACCCTTCCAAGCCTTGGTTACCAAACCAGCGAGATCATGCTTGCTAGGCTGAGCTTGGTGGAACCTGAGCGGGAATTCCTCAACCTGCTTTCGTAGTTGCGTTTGAGAGCTGAGAAGACAGCATCATCAAGAGGCTGAGTGAAGTGACTTGTGTGAGATGGTAACACGAAAATCGTGATGGCATGTACACTTGCATACTCGAAAACGGGA
>NW_008648989.1:2322549-2328306 GCF_000247585.1 Phytophthora nicotianae INRA-310 | reverse complement strand
GTCGATGATGGCCTGGTTGAAGGGATGATGCTCCGCAAGCGTCAGTTCACGACGTGCGAAGCTTGTCAACTGGCGAAGCAGCGCGCTAAGCCGGCGAAGCAGCAGCTCGACCGCGGAGTCACGTAGAAGAATCAGCTGGTGTTCGCTGACCTACTATTTCAGCCAGCCAACTATAACTGCACAAGATACAAGGCTGTTCTGGTGCTGATGGACACGCATACGAGGTTTGTCACGGCTTATCCGGTGAAGTCCAAGACAGGAGATGAGATCAACGCGCTCATTCGGAAGTACGTGGTCTGGGCTGAGAGGCAGTCCAGTGGCCGTAAGGTGAAGTCGCTGTTCACGGATGGGGGAGGTGAGTTTGTTAACGCAGCAATTACGGCGTGGTACGAGCAGCACGGTATTGTGCACACCACGACGCCTCCGAACTCGTCACGGTTGAACATGGTTGAAAGGACACACCAGACTTTAGTTGGGATGATGAAGGCGATGGTGAAGGAGTCAGGATTACCGACTTCCTTCTGGGTAGACGCGCTGCATTACGCTGTCTACCTAAAGAACCGATCGTACTCGGCCCCAGTAGGGCGAACTCCGTACGAAGCAATGTGGGGGAGGAGACCAGATCTTCACCACGTGAGGAAGTTTGGTGCCCTCGCGTACGTCCATTCGAAGGTCGGGCCATCGCGCCATAAGTTTGCAGACAACTGTCGGGTGGGTTTTCTCCTTGGTTTCCGTGAAGACACGCTTGGATGCAAAGTATATTTCCCAACGGAGGGAACGGTATTGTACGGGGGACAAGTCACAGTGAACGAGCAGGTGATGTACAAGGACCGACGTGGACCTGAGTTCGAGAGAAATGTTTGCGAGTGGGCTCGCAAGACTTATCCGGATCTGACGAGTGCTGCACGCAGAGATTACGACCTACCGGTCGCAGGAGGGCGTGAAACTTGGCGGGTCGACGCATGATGTGGAGTACGACGAAGACGATGACGCAGATGAAGACGAGCAAGTGAACCACGCGCCGCAACCGCACCATGCTGCCTGGGTAGACCGGGAGCCTCCTCGGTTTAGCGATGACATTGTGTTTTCTGAGCCAAACTCGCGCAAGAATGAGGCAGAATCAAAACAAATGGGAGTCCGATAGACGACGATCGAGACGATGATGAGCTGGCGGAAAACGATGATGAAGATCCAGCCGTCGATGATGATGAGGAGGACGTTCCTGAACCGGAAAGTGAACCGGACGCTGATGAAGAAACAGGTATTGATGACGAGGAAGACGTCGGCGGCAGTAGTGATGAAGCCGACAGCATTGACGCCGCCAGTTACGAGGAGGTCATCGAGGCCGTGGATGAGCGCCTACCGGAACAAGTTTCGGGGAGCAGACGTCCTCGGGACGACGACGGCGACGAGATAAGTGACGAAGCGCAGAGGAAGCGCCTACGTACAGGGCTTGTTGCGGTTGCTGACGACGATGGAGACGATGCTGAAGCACTGCGGAAGTTTTACGTTTACGCAGCAATTGCAGTCGTCATCATGAAGCAAGAAGAGCCGGTGAGGCGACTTTGGCATGAGTCTGAAGTTCGATTGCCACGAAGCTTCAAGGAGGCGATGCGCTCGCCGCAGCGCAAGGAGTGGCTGGAAGGAATGGAGAAAGAGCTGGCTGCGATGCAAGACAAGGATGTGTTCGAGCTCGTAGCAGAGGACGAGATTCCACACGGAAAGAGCCTGCTCCAAACAATGTGGAGGTTCCAAGTGAAGACTGACAAAGATGGCAATGTGGTACGGTTCAGACCTCGACTGTGTACGAGGGGTGACAAACAACAGCCTGGTATTGACTTCGTGATCTCGGAAATATTCTCTCCAGTTGCTGGTATGGCAGCTTTTCGATTGTTCGTGGCGGTGTGCGTCTTGCTAGAGCTGGATGTGTTCCAGTGCGACGTCAACACAGCGTTCCTGAACGCAAAGTTGAAGATCACTCACTTCATAAAAGAAGATTGCAGGGTTTCCGCTCGAAAACGGAATGGTCTACAAGGTTAAGAACGCACTGTATGGACTGCATCAGAGTGGGCGAGAATGGTACGACGAGCTGCACGCATGGCTAGTGAAGAACGGCTGGAGTCGTTGTGCGTCAGAGCCATGTATGTACGTGTACAACCAGGAAGGAGTCTTTGCGCTGCTGCTCGTGTACGTCGATGACCTTATTTGTGGCACAAACGACGAGAAGTGGAAGGAGGGCTTCTTCAAGAAGCTCAACGCGAAGTACGGGATAAAGGACCAAGGCAGGCTGCATAACTATCTGGGAGTTGAAGTGGAGATCACTGGCGATGAGGTGTTCTTACACCAGACGAAGTATGCTGGAGATGTTGTGAAGCGGTTTGGATTTGAGTCGGCCAGGGGATGCCGCTCACCGATGGACCCTACGGTAATACTACGTGCGGCAGATCCAGAAGGCGTAGCCTGGTATTGTCTAAGCAGGTTTGTTACGAATCCGACGGTGCACCATGGCGGAGCACTCTAGAGGGTGCTGAAGTATATGGTGGCAACTACTGGTCATGGCATTTGCTTCAAGAAGCCGAAGAAGCCTATGGTATTGAAGGCTGCGAGGTCTAAGCTTTGCATCGAAGGGTTCTGTGACTCGGACTGGGGGAATTGCCCGGAGACCAGGAAGAGCCGTCACGGGGTACGCACTGTTGATTGCCGGTGGGCCAGTTGCATGGGCAGCTCGCAGGCAGACGATCGTCGCGCAGAGCACGGCCGAGGCGGAGTACGTGGCCGCGTGCGAGGCGTGCATGGAAGGGCAAGCGCTGGTGAACGTCTTAACAGAGATTATGCCTACCACCGAGGTGTGCTTCAATCTCGGTGTTGACAACCAAGCAGCTATTGCGCTGGCGTCAAACCCGACGTACAGCAGGAAGACAAGGCATATCGAACTGAGGTTCCATTATGTCCGGGAGAAAGTGGCTCAAGGAGCAGTGAAATTTGGAAGGTCGATGGCGTCGAGAACCCAGCGGACTTGATGACGAAGCCTCTGGGATACGCATGACTAGCCAAGCTCAAGCCACTCGTCGGTATGAAGCCCGACATTGGCCCAACGCCGCGTGAGCAGCGGCGGATGCGGTTCAAAGTTGCAGTTAACGAGCAAGAAGCTAACGCCAAGGTTGAAGGCATCTCCAAGTGAGTTCCACGCCGGCGTGGAGGGGGGCGTCTTAAAGTGCGGCATCGATTGATGGACAAGGGAATGTAAGTTCCGAGTCCGAGAGGTCTAGACTATAGGAGGTTTACGAGGAAAGCCACTGTGAAGTCTAGTGACAAGGGATGGTAGCGTAGCGTAGCTAGTTTTGCGGTCAGTGTCAGAGTTACCAAGACGTGCAGAAGTAATTGCGCAGGACGCGCTGAAAATCAAGCTTTACCTTTTTGCATCTTAACAGTTCTCGCTGTCACTTGAACGAAGAACGTTGGCTTTCGTGCCTTTAGAGGAGATCACGCTTGGTGTTTTCCGCCCTTGGGGACCGAATCCGGTCTCGTCGCAATTCCAAACTTGTGAAGCATCCAGATCTTTCATGGCATCGTGCAAGTTGTCATGATAGCCACGAATTCGCTACTCAGTGGACATTTCGAAGCGCTTGGCGTCAAGAATCTGGGATCGCTTTCGTGTAATGACCTCACTATGGTGCGCGACAAAACGAAGATACCACTTCTTCGATGGAAACGAGTCTGGAAGGCTCCCATGCTTCTCAATGGCCATACGCCTCGCGAGGATCCGTAGTTCGTTGTCTGACATGCGGAGACCGTGTTTCGACCGCAAGAGAAACACCTCGATGATGTCAGCTTCATCCTGCGTAGAAAGAATAGGCTGGCGTCCCTTGCAAGCGTCTACTGCCACTCTTCCGGTAGGATGTCGGTGGAGAAACGTTTTGGCAACGCCAAACGCGGCCCCGCTCTTGACAGCGACACACCTTCCTTGCGCATGTACCGCAGTGCCTTCTCGAACTTGCTTGCTCGATCTTGAGGTCGAACGGTTGCACGCTTGGACGGCATGGTAGCACTGGTACCGGCAGAATACTCGACTTCTGCTGGGCTTGGCGAGTTGGAAAATGAAAGCTTCTGAAGTGAGTTCTAGCTCAATTTGAGCGCGGCAAAAAGGACTTTTTCCGTCCTCTACCGATGTGTGCCGTGGGTGTGGCTTCGAACCGATTTCACGAGTGAGCTATTCGCGTCTAAAATTATCACTTCAAACAAAAAATGTATCGTAACGATTTAAGGGCTGTACCGAATTCTGTCCGTCAGTGATAGGGTTATGATCTGTTTCCCTGAACCACGCAACGTTAAACGCCATCTACAAAAAGCATCATTAATACATTTAAGGTTTAGTAATAGATCGAGTCCCACATACGATATCGAAGACTGACACGACCACCTTGAGGAAACCAGGTCGTGCGCAAGCTCAAAGCCGATAAACGTAAATGTGTGCGCTGTCGTGGCCGCGCTCGCCGAGAGAACTGAGGAGCACCAGGATGTGAAGAACTGCTGAAGGTACAGGAAGTCTCGCGCGCAAGCTACCAGCAACGCTTCGAGCGTCTTCTAAGCCAGGACGCAGTACCTAATTCAGAGACTCTACAGCTAACCAAGACTTTCAATGAAATTTTAACGTCAAACTAAATTATGTCGCGAATTTTTTTTCTGCCATCACCCAACAAACTAATACTTGTACGCTCCGATAGTATTCGTGTTCGGTACGATACCAGAAGTCGTAACGCGGAATATGTATTTTCGTGCCAATCGATGCTTTCGGACGTGTTTGAAAGTGATGAAGCCTCCGAGTTGGACGTTTTTCAGGAGCACGCATGCTTCAGCATACAAATCTGGACCACACATATGATATATAGCTGGTCGTAAGCCAGGGAGTACTATAGTACTATTAGAGGACTGCAAAAAGAACTACGAAATACAATAGTAGTTCCTTTTTTGCATAGGCAAACTACTGACGGCACCAGTGAAAAAGTTACATACTATCGGTCAGTGCTGAGTTTAATTCTAAATTACTTTCACTACAAAATAATAAAATGCTCATTAAAACATGTACGGCATCTTTGCGAAGTAAGACCACATGAGAGCATCAAATAAGACTGCTCAGGACCTGTCACAATTGCTTCGGTGAGAGCTTTATAAAGAGCAAGGGCAATCAGGTCGAACCACGAACATATACTCGAGGTGTATACCGTGCCTTGACAAACTTGACAAATCTGAAGAGATCACGAGACGAAGTCTCTGAACGATACTGTATGTCGACACCGAACGAACTTTGGGATCAGTACAATAATCTAGAAATTCATCTACCTATCAATGTACGAGACTGAAGTTACAGAAGTGTGTTTAGAGGAGCATCTTGGATTAGGCTGTATTGGCTCTAATTTAATAGATGATTTCGCTAGTGTCAGAGTGTAGCATGTAGCTTAGGTTGAAAGCCTTGCCCCCATCCCCATTGCACTTTGAAGTGAATGCAAGTTGCATTCATTACCAGCTGGCAGTCCTTGCAGTTGCAACTACTATACTCGAGCCTCTGGCAGTGCCAGGAGGCTGTCCTGCTCGCTGTAGCGATAAGTGGAATTGGAAACAGAGTAGTCTAGTCACTTTACTTTACCTTTTGCCTTCTACTACAGAAGCAATACAATCGGCTAAACGTTCGGAAGTGCCAGCTTCCCTAACAGTGCCTACCGTATTCGTCTCGTGGACGTACTACACAGTGCTGGCACT
>NW_008648989.1:2317344-2322449 GCF_000247585.1 Phytophthora nicotianae INRA-310 | reverse complement strand
AACGTTCGGAAGTGCCAGCTTCCCTAACAGTGTCTACCGTATTCGTCTCGTGGACGTACTACAAAGTCGACTTTAGTTAACCGACGTTCACATGATGAAGAAACGGGACCGTCGCGGCAAGACAGTTGAAGATGATGCTTCATTGGCTAGTGACATCAACACCGTGGGTATGCCGTTGCTCATTCCGGTGGTCGCGCCTCGACTGTCGTCCATGCCCCACTCTGCATTAATCAAGTGGAAGAAGGCTCGAGCTGAGTCTGAAGAGAGCGTGAAAGCTCGCAGCAAGGGTGATGATGAACTTTACGAGCGGCTCAAGGAAACAATTAAGAGTACCGTCGACGAAAGACTATTGAAGGCTCTCTGTACCTATTGCTGGGGCAGAATGGCACCTGACGCTGTGACTGATGACCGAATTATGTCAGAAGTCCAGGCGATTATTGAACGTGTTATGAACGACACACTAACCGACATAGATCTGCTTTTTTGGCAAGAAGCTGCGTCTTAACATGTCTGAAACGGACGTGAACCAGCGTGTACTACTTCATGCTATGCAATGAATTGATCGAAGAACACGGGCTAGTGACTTGTTTTGAATGTCAGCACGGCCAAAAAGAAACGTGTGAGCTGCTTATTGAGTCACTGACGTCTAGTGAGCACAAAGCAGATGTGCAAACTGCTATTCGTTTCCAATCGACGGAGGCACGTAGTGACGAACTAAAACTCCATGACCTGATCTTGGAAAAGGCGTTGGAGCAGGATCGAGACTTTCGCCGTCGCAAACGTTGATGCAACGAGGAGAGGTCCGCTAGGTCTGAGAAGGTGCCCAAGCTACAGGATCAGAGAAGTTTGAGGGACCAGCATGGCCGTCGCCAGCGTGGCCCACACGAAAGCCGTAGCAGGGATGTCAATCGAGCGACACGATCTGTAGTAAAACAGGACTCAGAGAAGAAGCGACCTCTCGTACCGAAAGACGGATGTCTTAAATGCAGTGGGCCACACTATGTGTCGAATTGCCCAACTGCGTCTCCAGAGGAGAAGAAGGAATTACCGAAGAAGTTTCATACTCCTCGCCATGACAAGAGCAGGATGAAGCGGATTTCGAAGCGTTTGGGTGGAGTGAACACCATCACGCTAAACGACGTGTGTGAGCTACAGTACTGTGCAGATACAGGCTCCGATAGGTGCCTCTTGAGTAGGAGCAACTTTAGGGAGCTCATGCGGATCGACGACAACGTGAAGTCTGTCCCGTTGATCACACCAGTGATTGGGAAAGCTGTTGGCGGTCACGATGTCGAAGCGCGTGAGTCTGCACTGCTGGCAATTCGTCTACATACTGCTGCTGAACGTGTGGAGCTCGCAGAACCCGTCAACAGTCTCATTATCGAGCAAGCCGATGATGAATTTATCGTCGGCAACGATGTACTGCTCTCTCTCGGAATTTATGTGGACAGACAACTGGAACAGCTTGCTGGTGGTAAACTCAATGACGATGAGGATCCCATAGCGAGTGATGATGAATTTCGGCCTGGTCATGCAAATGACCTTGACATCCAAGGAGGTCTTGAAAAACTGTTCACTGCTGCACTGAATAACGGTTTTCCGGTGGAATCAATGGAGGAACTGCGTTGAATTGCTAAGAAGCACGACATTGGGCGACTAGTTCTCTGTGATGACCCTCCTGCAAAGGTACCACCGTACAAGCTTCGCTTGAAACAGGATACAAAGTCTTTCCTCTGCAAAGCTCGGCAGTACGGACCCTTACAGAGCGCGTTCCTGAAGGAGTTCAACCGGACTCTTGTGGACCTTGGTTGGGTCAACAAAAACCCTAGCAGTGATTGGGCTTGTGCTGCTCTGCCTCTTAAGAAGCTAAGGGTCAATGAGTTTCGCCAAGCGGTGGATTACAAGCCGTTGAATGCGATGACCGAAGCAATTGCAGGCGTCATGCCTAAGTTGAAGACAAAGTTGGAGCGATTGAAAGGAAAGGAACACTACGGTCTTTTCGACTTTATCCGCAGCTTTTAGCAACTTGCTGTGGCGATAGAAAGCAGAGAGCAGCTCTCGTACATGACGGATGAGTGTGTGTTCACGCCAACTCGTGTGATGCAAGGAAGTTGTGACTCGGCGTTACATTTTCAAATCGCGATGGAGAACTGTTTCGCTGAGCTACTCGATAACCATTTACTTATATGGATTGCCGATCTCTTGTTCTACTCTGAAACTATAGAGAGTTACCTTGCTGCTCTAGAGCGATGGTTTGACTTGGTGAACGAATTCGGATTGAAGTTGAGTCTGAAGAAGTCCTCGTTGTACCAGCGCTCAGTTACGTGGTGTGGTAAGGTGATTGATGAGAATGGTGTTCGTCATGACCCAAAACGGATTGAAGGACTCACTTCAACGCCAGTACCAGTCACAGCGGGACGACTGCAGCAGTTTATCTGCGCAACGAACTGGATGCGAGACAGTTTGGTTGACTGCGCTTGCACCATTCGGCCGTTGTAATCGCTGTTGGATCGTGCACTTGCTGGTAAACGAAAGACGAAGCGTGTTGCTTCAGGAATCAGCATCGCATTGGACGATGATGAACTCCGCAGTTTCGAACAGGTCAAGAAACTCCTGCAGATCTCGGCCATGATGACACTCCCGCGTGAGCAGGCCACCTACGGCTTGTTTACAGATGCTAGCAACTACGGTTGGGCTTCAATCCTTACGCAAGTGTGTGAATGGAAACCAGGAGTGGCAATTACTGAACAGGAGCATGAGCTACTGATTTGCAAGAGCGGTTCGTTCACTGGCGCTCAGCTGCACTGGAGCGTCATTGAGAAGGAGGCACTACCAATCGTGCTCTCCTGGGAAGACCTTGACTACCTGTTGCTGATGCCTGGTGGTTTCAAGGTGTTTTGTGACCACCGAAACCTCATCCATGTTTTTGCCCCTGGGCAAGAAGTTAAGAAGCACGTACGTGGAAAATTACTTCGATGGGCTGTCAAACTCATGGAGTATCGCTATACTATCGTTCATATTGAGGGTGTCAACAACGTGTGGGCGGATATGCTTATTCGGTGGGGTGGTGCTACTACTCATACGGTATCTACGACTGCAGCATCTAGTTTCAAACGAGTGACTCGCTCACAGACCCAAGCTTCTCGAAAGCCTCTGCTTCGGCGTCTTGACCAAAAGAACTTTACGTGGCAGACGTTGAGTGAAATCGCGGCTATGCGAGCGGCTCATGTACCTTCTGCTCCTACTGCTAGTGCTGCAGATGAACATAGTGTCTACCGAATTGACGACTGTATTTGGATACCTACTGCTGCCAGGGCACTCTTCCAGCGACTCCTGATCATCGCCCATTGTTGGGCACTGGGTCACCGTGGTGAAGTCGTGGTCTTGAACCACATTTGCCGTGTATTTTCGATTGAAGGAATCTCTGCTCTAGTTCGTCGTTTCCTGCGCTCCTGCTTGCTCTGCCAGCATGTAAAAGGAGGTAGGGTGGTGCCTAGACCATGGGGTGAGCTTTACCGCGCTGACATTCGCAATGGAGCTTTACACTGAGATTTTCTCTATTTGGGTGATGGATTTGGCTCATGCAAATACCTACCTACTACCTACCTACTACTACTGAAGGACAACTTTACCCATTTCTGTGAGTTGATTGTGTGTGATACACCAACAAGTGAGGTTGTAGTTGATGGTTTGCTTGGGTGGTACAGCCGGTTCGGTGTACCACGGGTATGGGTCAGTGACCAAGGATCACACTTCAAGAACGAAGTACTTGCAGAGCTATGCAAGCGGCTGAAGTGTGAACAGCAGTTCGTAGTGGCATACAGCCCGTGGATCAAAGGATTCGATGAACGTGCAAATAGAGATGTACTGCAAGTGCTACGTGCAATGATAATGGAGTATCAGATTTCATACAACGACTGGATCTACCTGATACCTTTGGTGCAAGGTAACATGAACCATTCTCCGGTGGCTTCTCTTGCACACAATGCTCCTGTTGAGGTGTTCACTGGATTACCAGCCCCAACGCCAGCCTATATCCTGCATATACCTGATGATCAACCTAAGACAATCTCTATTTCGAGTGCAGCCATTGAAAAGTCTCTGGCGAAGCTACGGTCTAGTATTGAGGACATGCACTGTGCCGTCAAGGACAAGCGTGAGAAGATCACATTACTGAACAAGTGAAAGTCAAGAGGTGCACAAGAAGTAAACTTTTCTGTGGGTGATTACGTCCTACGATCACGTGTCGATGAGCGACGACACAACAAACTGCTAGTAACATGGATCGGCCCCTACGTGGTTACCCGTGCGGACTCGCACTCGTTTCGCGTTCGGCACCTGGTTACAGACAAGGCCCAAGATGTGCACGCTTCACGATTGAAGTTCTACGCAGACAGTGACTTGGAAGTTACGGAGGAACTATTGGAGCACGTCGCCTCCCAAGGCATCGTGTTGAAAGTTAACCGACTTAACAAGCATCGTTGGATCGAACAGAAACAGGCCTATGAGCTCCTAGTGAGTTGGTGCGGCTTAGAGCCTATCTAGGACTCTTGGGAGTCTTTAAAGTCTCTAGCACAGGATATACCTGCGCTAACACGTACCTACGTGGAAGCTGCCGAAGACGCCAAGTTGGCGACAGCTTTTCAGAAGCTGACCTCGAGCTAGAGAGCTTTCTGTGTCAAGTTGGCAGACACGATGTGAGTAAGATTCCTACTATTATGACAGTTGCCTTAAGTAGTGAGATTTACAAGGTCAGCGGCCTGTGTATCCATGGATCAACCTGTATGGTTGTAGGCATAAGAAAAAATGAATTTTGAATTATGGTTCGGTGTACCCAAAATTTGATACAGTGTACCAAACAGACGTTGCATGATAGTATCTTGAAAATATCCATATTGCTTGTTTACACGTTGTGAGCAAGGCTTGGGAGGAAATTGTAGCGTGGGTCTTAGGTTGAAAGCCTTGCCCCCATTGCACTTTGGAGTGAATGCAAGTTGCATTCATTACCAGCTGGCAGTCCTTGCAGTTGCAGTTGCAACTACTATACTCGAGCATCTGGCAGTGCCAGGAGGCTGTCCTGCTCGCTGTAGCGATAAGTGGAATTG
>NW_008648989.1:2313171-2316604 GCF_000247585.1 Phytophthora nicotianae INRA-310 | reverse complement strand
GTCGGCCACTTTGCTTTTTGTGAAGCATTTTGAACCACGCTCAAGCTTGAGTGTGATGGCTTATTTGGCAGGAAATACAATTTTCTGATAGGAATATGCCCGAATCACAAACTTATACAAATATGTAATACGATTTACATTCGTTTTGGCACGCATTTTAATTTGATTGATCGGTCTACGTGGGGTACGTGACGTATGGGGACTTGTGAAACAATACAATCGTTCACTTTACAATCGTTCGACTTACTCTGGATTAATTCCAGAGAACAACAAATGCCGTTTCATGTGGAGCGAGCAGGGTGCAAATAGTGCGTGCCCGTTTCATTGTGCCGTGTAATTTTTCTTCTACCCAACAAATAATTATATCCGGCAGGCAAAAATAAGCCTATCACACTAGAGAAAACAATCGGCTACATTTTGAGATTGGATAGGCTATTATAAGATTAGCAATTTTAGCACATATAGCATATCGAAGGAAGAAGAATTAAACGGTAGTGAAAAAATAGCATTCGTATCTCTTGAATGTACAACTTGGAGTTAAACTATAACGACAGACAAAGCCTTCGAGCGACATTTGTCTGGGTGTATTTCTTTACCTTGAAGGTGTAATTGAGATTGCATTACGCTTTCGAGCACACCAAGTGTGAGCGGAAAGCCTGATCGCCGAACTACTCTGAAATAAATTTCAGAGAATTCAGCTGCATCGACATTCTGGTTTGTGACCTACTGCTATCCTCCTTGAGCTATCCACAGACGACCAACATTTACTTTATATTTTAATAAAAAGTTAAGTATTATATAACGTCTTATAACAACTTCACCAGGCTCCTATAATTATGGACTTTCGTTAAAAAAAACATTGTTTTCAAAGTGCATAATTCAGGAATTGCCCTTCCAACAGGGTATTCAAGATAAACGGAGTTGTATCGCTAATCCAGACACTTTCGCAAAGTGCACACTCCGGAAGACGCTTTCCAGAAGGATACAATCTTGGATTAGTTTTCTCCTCGCTGCTAAGAGAACGTGAGTGGTTTAATTGCTGTTCTTCATTTTGTGAGTGAGAAGACCAAGTACAAGAAGAAGAGGTATATTGTATGCCGCCAACCCGATCTCAAACCACTGTTCAAATATTGGTTACGCCACATAAGAGTTTGAATTTGGTGTAGGGATATATCTACTTGTTCAATATACTGTTCCATACAGAGGCCACCAATAATCAAATCAATTATTTGATATGCCGTACGTAATATTGCTTTGCACGCAATACAGCAACGACGAGTAGAGGAGGTACGAATTTATCGTATGAAGTGGCCAAGGAAGTCATTGCTTCAATACGACCTTCGATAATGTCCGAAGTGGTCGTTTCCACCGGTTTGTGTGTGAACGTTGACAACCACACGCAAAAATCAGATGAAACCGATCAATTCAGATTTCTCTGTGGAAAGCTGACATAGAGGACACTTTTCGCTCCAACCACACAGACCTCTCATGCTAGGAGGATACCCGAGGCGTTGTAGCTTACGCATCTTCTGTTTACTCTTTTAGTATCACGATAAGTAGAGCAACAAAACAAGAAAGATAATAATTTAAAAATAGTAGTCCACAATGCATGTATTATGCCTAATGCTAGGAGGAGGCCTGCCCTATCCGGGTGACAACAAATCTCCAATGCACGCTATCTCTCAAAATTGCATGTGGATCGCCGATCCGCCAGCCATGCCTATCCTCTGGAATTTATTTCAGAGTCAAGACATACCATTTCTGGTTGAATTGAAAGTTGTCCAGATCAAAACAAAAACAGCTAGAACCAAAACAAGAAAACGCAAGAGAAATGCGGAATGCATCGGCTAATCGTTTTAGGGCGTGAGATTTAAAGAACCTTAGAGTACACAAGCGTACAGCTCTGCTCATAATACTAAATAGCAGAGGTGATGGGATGATAAAATCATATCGTATTGGAGGTTTTCTTGTTTTAGCTGTTTTGTTTTGATCTGGGAAACTCTCTTTTTGATCCAGAGTTGGCTGGAAAGTATTAATCTGATAATTGCATTTTTTTTAATCCATTTTTGGTGGTACATTCATGCATAGGAATACCCTTAGACAGGAATAAATTCCCAGTGTTATGTCTGGCCAGGAGATCGTCTCTACTTCGTTTTTGTCTTCTTCCCACCCAGGAAGTTACCGTTTTTTATGTTTCGAGTTATACGATCAATGCTATCATGCCTCGACAGTGCTGATGCTGGGACTACGCAGCAGACGAGTTGGCAAAAGAACCTGAAGACTCCGAAACTAGACATATTATTTATTTTTGCTAAATTTCAGAGCTTCATCGAGCGAAGCACAACTTTGCTTTTTTTTTTTATAGAATAGGCACGTTAAAGGATACAGTAACTGGAAGTACGTTACTGATTACGGAAGGAGGGGAAACACTGCCTACAAGATTCACCAAATTGGCAACTGTCCAAATCAAGACTAGATGTAGGCCTTGTCACACAGACTTACACGCGAAGCTGAACGTGCACGCTGCCAAAGCGGGCCTCAGTGTTTTCACTTGTTCAGTTGTGGTGGAGGTCAGAACTAAGGGAGGCACTTCGACCAATGCAAGGGTGTAGTGCGCAGTCCTGCAAATCTGGTCAGTGGAGCGATTCCCGCAGCTATTTAAAGCCTTTAGAATCGTACAAGTAGACTACTGTCTTTTTTCTGTCATTCCAAACTCTTTAACTTAAAGATTTATTCTTTGAACTGGTGAAAGGACAAATCTAGGATCTCAAACTTGCTGCGGGAATCGTTCCAATCTTGAAAGCTGTGCTGATAAATATCCTGGGTGTGGATTACGGTTCTGGTACCTGTAAACACGAAACTTACGATTACGTGAACCCGATTTTGGAAATGGTGGTGTTCCATGTGGGAGCAACACATTGTTGAACCATGGACATGGTGATTTCAGCGTTTAGGTAGGTACTGCTGCAAAAATGAAATATCACCAAATGCGCTTTGAGGGGGTGCGGGGAATTGGGCATGTGTGAAGGAGTCAGTGACTTACACAGACCAAGGGTTCAATAAAGTTTATACAATCCCCTGGTCTGTGCAATTATATGCTGACTCCTCCAATCGAAGATTACTTATATTAACATGTAAACTGAAAACCCCCAACCTCTGTGAACCAGGGATTTGTAGATAATCTCCTCTTTCATTACCGTAAATATAGTACAAAACTGACCGGCATATGGCTCCGTGTATCACGGCATGCTGCCAGCGTTATTTTTTTTCGCAGATACCGTATCCAGATAAGCTACCGGTTATCTGCATTACATTAGTGCGGGTGCTCGTAGGTGGCCTAGTACGTTGTCACTTTAGCAAATTGGCTTTACTGCCTCATTCGTGAATTTGCGTTCGTTCTACCAACCGATTGCAACGATATGCGAGTGCTGCA
>NW_008648989.1:2310555-2312546 GCF_000247585.1 Phytophthora nicotianae INRA-310 | reverse complement strand
GGCACACGGACGGACAAGATTGGAACGGACACTGCGAAGGAAGGCTACCAGTTGGGTGGTTTTGATGGCAGAAGTGGTGACGAGGTTGATCTGATCAGTGCCATTTGGACAAGTATTCAGCCGGTGGCGTAGTTGTGAAGTGCACTAGTGTCTGTAGCCATTTGAACTATACTAGTAGGGGAGTTGGTTTTGCAGCACTTCGTGGTATTTTCTGATAAGCAAGACAACCACATTACATCAGGTAAACGATCCGGTAAATTGGGAGTATTGACACGGATTCACTTTCCAGTGGTCAGCCACGATTTGCAAATATCATTATTCTAAGAATAGCTAAACAGAGCTGTGTACATAATAATAATTATGGTCAATATTATTGACCATAATTGTCTAACCATAGTGGTACAATGTAGGTCCTTGGAACACACGTAATATTTATACTACGACCAGTAAAAATAGCGCTTTTTGCACTTAAATGTGGCAAAATCGTACTTAAACGCGTAAATGGCTTCTGTCTGTTCCTTTTTGACGAGTAGGATTCGGCAAAACGCAACACTCAGGCAACGTTGTGCACACCTCCGGAAACCCAACCTGGTTACGCGAGATGTACCGCGTTAACAACAACTGTCGTTTTTCATTCCGATTTAGATTATTTTATACGTCTGGGAGAAAGTAATTCGCTACATTTGCACTGCTACAGTAGCATCAATTATTCGAGATATGCGTGATGTCATTGTACGACGCGATTGCAAAAGAATTATCGTAATCATATTACGACAAATAAATACTTATCATCTTCATGAAAAATACGCAAAACGGCCTCGTAATTATATTACGGCACCTAGTAACGTACTCATGGCCACGCAAAAATGTACGAACACACCGTGAGCTTCGTTTCATCCAAAATTCAACCCTCCCAATAACTTTTTTTAATTGCAGCGCGTTCTTTCGTGGCTATTGAGACCCAATTTAATTTACGGTTGTCAGACTCACACGACTGACCAGGGAGGGAGGAGGGCAGCCTATTGAACTCGTTGTCTTCACATGTGCCATCGTATTTTACTTTTGATAGTAGCTCAAGCTACAAGCGTTAATTTCGATCAATCCAAAGAATATAATAGAGCTCGGCCCACCAAGACTACCATGATAGTACCTGTTTATAGTAAAACCTATAGGGGCAAGAATCTGGTTGTAATGCAAATCATGTTTCCAAGTACAGGACTTTTAGATGCTTCATAATCAACTTACCCTGCGTTATTCTGTTTACTCTCCAACAAGTTTTTTTAAGCGTATGTCCAGCCACCTGGAAATACCAACTAAAGCCACACCGCTAGCTCCGAGTCAGTATTGACGAAAAGACTCTGAATCTGATCCAGTGAGTTATCGTTCTATCAACTGCCCCCAACCAACCCCGCATCGTACCGTCGAAACGTTACTGGAATTCTATAACCGCAGTGTACTCACTACAAATCGTCCGGGCTGTTGCGTAGGAGTTTTGATCATTGTTGTATAGCCTGCTAATACAATTGTGTTGTGTCACGCCATCGATAGCACCAAGATGATCATATTCGACTGTGTCATTCTCAATGCGACGAGTCAATACTTCTGGAAGAATCTCCAAAATTAAAAAAAAGTAGGCAGCGAAAGTGCGGATCAATATAATTAAAGAAGCAAAAACAGCCTGTGGTATTCATATTCGTTAGACTTTAACGATTGGTTTCGGATCTACTAATTCATGCAGCGTCTATACCGTATCAATACCTTGGCGACACATTCTGGCAAACAAAACCACAACAACTTCTTTCATTAACCCACCCTGCAGTACGACTCGACCTTGATTTCGACGTGGATGTCCAACATCATGAAGTGATCGTGTAATCCTCTAGTATCGACGATCTCCTCGATAGTAATATCTTTGTTAAAGTTAATGATAGCTCCTCTACGTATAATTCCTAATTAAAAAATGATATTTTGTTACCAAATAATATTCAGTA
>NW_008648989.1:2308326-2309479 GCF_000247585.1 Phytophthora nicotianae INRA-310 | reverse complement strand
ATGGCGGGCATCTTCGGGATGCAGGCCTTGCAAAGTCTGGTGGCGTCAACACCGGCTGAGCAGGTCGAACGTGTAAATGCGTTTGATACGTATGAGCAAGGGCTCATCGCGCACGTGCAGGGAAACCTGCAGACGTCGGCGGCTGAAGGCAAGCCGCCCCACCCGAAGTCATTGTAGCCAAAGGTGACACCATACGAAGGGAAGAAGGGCAATAACCTTCACTTCTGGGTTCGAGATGTAGAGCTCGCGATGGACGCGGCTCTGATCTCGACCGAGCAACTTCGCGTTGCTTTCGCGCTCCCCAACCTTAGCGATCGTGCCAAGAGTTGGGCGTACACGCAGGAGACGACTTTGCCTGGATGTTTCACATTCTGGGCTCAGCTGTGTGAGCAGCTTCGGGCCGCGCTCCTCCCGGCGGACTACGAGTATCGTCAGCACTCGCGCTTCATCGCATGCAAACAAGGAAAGCGTGAGCTACACGAGTACATCCAAGAGATGCGAGAGCTTACGGCATCCCTAGTGGGCAACCCACTGAATGAACACATCAAGGTGGCAGTGTTCATGGACGGCCTTCAAGTGGGTCCGGCGCGCACTCAGCAGTTCCGGGTACAGTAAAGCATCCTCGAAGAGGCGATTCAAGTGACCCTTCAAGAAGAGTACAGCCGCCGCCAGGCGCGTACGTCGGCCTCGGCGTGGCCAGGGAGTTCATCGCAGAATCAAATCCCAGCGCACCAGTTCCCATGGAACTCGATGCCGCCGAACAACACGACCTTCGCTGTTTCGGCTGTGGTAGGATGGGCCACTTCAAGCGAGACTGCCCCGTGGAAGGACATCGCAGGCGGGTTTACCCTCAAGAGTCGTTGGCAGAAGCCAATACCCCGGGGCTAGAGGAACGCCGGAGACCAATACGTGGTGGGCGCCCTACTTGGGAAGAACTAAGTCTTTGTGAGTGATACGCGGGAGGCGCGTACCACGGGGACTTAGCCCCTGAGAGTCTTCGCACTCTCGAATCCCGAAAGACAGCGATATGCAGCTTGTTGTACTCCGACGTGTACGGGGATATGATCATCCCTTTAAAATCTTGATTGATTCCGGGGCGTTGCGGAATTTCGCACACCGCCGGACGGTTGCCTGCAACAGCAACAGGTTGACC
>NW_008648989.1:2304045-2304851 GCF_000247585.1 Phytophthora nicotianae INRA-310 | reverse complement strand
CTCGGAGCCCAGGGCCCGGGCTCTTCGACACCGTCGGGTGTTATCACATCCTCGGCGGCGAGACCGGTTTACCCCTCAAGGCATCTGGTGTCCATTTGGAATCGTTGCCAGAGGTTGTAGAGTTACTGAACCTCAAGGAGATGACGGCAGAGTCTTTTCTGACCAAAATCAAGGCCGGAGAGATTGCTGAGATGGTGCTCATCGGACAAGAGACCTCTCAGGCAGAGTTGAACTCCTCCTCCGTTTTGGACGAAGACGTCCTCGAGGGGTTGAGTAAGCAGCGTCAATCGCGCCTGGGTTCTGAGATTCTTAAGGACCCCAAGGATCCGTTGTATCCTTAGGTGTTGCAGTATACGGACATGGTCACGAAGAACCACCGACCCAACTCACTACCGTGGAGTACAGCACGGTATTGACCTCGTGTCTGGCACAAAGTACTGTGTCACGAGGCAGTGGCCTCTCTCTCGCGAGCAATGCGAGATGATCGACTCGACGGCGACCTCTGTATACGCAAACCGAACGGGAAGTGGCATCTCGCTCACGACTTTAACAAGCTGTACAGCGCGACGGTGCCGGCCTAGCCACCAATCCCACAAAAGGATGTGTTGCTGAACAACATGGCCGGGTGCGTACTGTATAGTGCGCTGGATTTGGTAGACGGATACTACCAGATTCTGGTGCGCGAGAGCGACATCCCACTCACTGCGGTGAGCACTCCAAGCGGCATGCCTTGGGAGATGCTCGTCATGCCGCAGGGCCTGTCTAAAGCCCCAGCGACATTCAATCGCTTGGTGACGCAGCTGTTC
>NW_008648989.1:2301061-2302367 GCF_000247585.1 Phytophthora nicotianae INRA-310 | reverse complement strand
CTGGTACCATTGTCTCGGACCGAGACCCGCGGTTCACCACTGCGTTCTGGAAGACACTGTTCCTTTTGATGTGAACTCGTCTGTAGATGTCCACTACTGACCACCTGCAGACAGACGGCCTGACGGAGCGCGTCAATCGAGTGCTCGAGGACACTCTGCGCAGTGTCTGCGCTGGAGCCCCACGTACGTGGTCGGCACAGCTCCCAGTTGTTGAGTTTGCGCTCACCAACGCGACTCACGCGTCGGTAGGGTTCACGCTGTTCTACTTGAACAGCTTCCGCCACCCCAGAGTGCCGCTCACTCTTCGAGGAGAGGCCACGTCCTCTATTTTAATTGGGGAAGAGGCTCCGAAGCCCTTTCCTCCCAGGTCTCAGATGTGAGACCGGTTTCTCTGCGGAAACAAGTGGTATCCTTTATGGACACCAAGCTGATTGTGATCAGCAAGGCCTGCGATGCCATGGCAGCGGCCCAAGACATACAGAAGTAGCACTGCGATAAACATGGAAGAAGAAAATTAAACGTGTTCAAAGTGGGTGAATTAGTGTTACTCGACACTAGAAACCTATCGCTTGAAACTGTCAGCTCTGGCGGCAGTAACAAGTTGAAGCACCGCTTGATCCGACCGTTAGCAGTCCTTGCCAGACATGGTGCGTCGTACCAGAGTCAATGACAACACAGCCGACGTTCTATGTTGAACGTCTCAAGCGGTACGATGATCCGCAGGGGGGGGGGGATTCGCAGACCCACCTTGGTCAAGCTCCTCGAACCGAGGAGCGACCTCAGACGTCGGAGCAGCAGCATGCATTCAATGCTCGCACTGGACAGCAAGGCTGCGATCAAGATCGTACGCCGGAGGGGCCCCGTAGGAACGGACCCCAGGGGATACCCCGAGTACGCCGGGTACAAACCATACGCGTGCGGTTGGCGACGTGATTGCAGACCCTCAACACGTCGGGTCATGCGGAAGGCCTCGTCAAGATCGGACGAGAAGGCCCGACGGTCCACCCGCTCATCCAGGTCAGAGACCTCCCGCAGCAACTGGTCCAGGCGGCCCGCAAGTCGAGCGAGCACACTCTGATTCCCGGCCTGGCGGCAGCATCACCACCAGTCCCAAAGCCTAGTGCAATCTCAAGCACAAGAATACGTTGACGGAGGCGGCCAACCTCAGGGCCCTGCGTCGGACCCGCAGTTGGAGCACTCGGACGAGAGTGGCTCCCCGGAGGTACCTGGTACTCGTATTCGTACGAGGGCACCTCCGCCCCTCCTTGACCGGAACGGAGAAGTCCACTACCACGTGGAGCGGGTT
>NW_008648989.1:2300516-2300961 GCF_000247585.1 Phytophthora nicotianae INRA-310 | reverse complement strand
GCTCCGTTCTTCTCTCCAGGGGCACTGTTGGCGTCCTCTGTGCGGCGCGTTGCTCGTTTAAGAAGCGTTCCATCGCCGAAATGAAGAGTGTGTGCAGTCTGTCTGGGTTTCCGTTCGATCTGCTGGCCACCACTGGAGCGCCTGCCCTGGGGATCATGTTCGCTACACGCTGCGATCTGGTTTGCAACATCGCGGCTCCTGAAGGGCCAAGCTGCATACGCTCGACTCCTTCCGAGGTGTCTGAGTCGGCCATCGAGGTCGCTGACGCGTAGTGTGAATGTTGGGACGACCCAGTCGGCAAAGCCGATCCGGGGCGCTGCGTCCGCGGGGCTTCCCGCTTGGTCTCGACCTTCGTCTGAATTTCCGCCTCTCCGACCAGCACTTTCAGCTTTTCGAAGAGCTCTGACAGCGTGATCTGGATCGCTTCGAGGTCCAGATGGAACAG